>NC_134277.1:6231265-6542307 GCF_949628215.1 Phalacrocorax aristotelis | reverse complement strand
TAGTGCTGGACTGAACCATCTGCAGATTTTATGGATATTCAAGCTTTGCAACAAGCAGATGGAATTTGAGTTCTCTTAACCTTTGAGGAATGAGAACTAAGCTCTCACTACATCAAATTTGCAATAAGCTAAGGATACCTACATAAAAGTTGCTGCAATTGTATTTAGATGGAATTACTAAACAGTAACTTGGGTTTTTGCATTTGAGATTTAGGGTTGTGAAGGCCAGACTGCCAATGTGCCAGATTTTTTCCTTGACACGTGTAAGCAGTGTTTCAGATGTCGTTAATGTGGTTAATGGTCCTATAAACTTTTAGCTCGTATTAATAAGACTTGACTATAACAAACAAAAGCTATAGGAACACAGTGAAATACATGGACTGGATTTTGGACTGTTACTATTAACAGAAAGTACTAAATGCACTAAAAGTATCACAGATTTGCTGTTTTGTAGATCTGAAGTTTGGATTCATCATGTATCTTTTCATACAGAAAGGTCTCTTAGCAGCTGAATATATGCTTTGGAGGACAAAACTTTAGATAAACATAGGATAAACATTCTTCCCCAAGATGATAACAAAAGCCAAATAGTCCATAAAATAAAATCTGAAAAAACCCATTGTTGATAAAATACAGTGAGAAAATATTTCACATGTAAGTTTTAAAAAAAACCTTATCTCAAGTATATAATCTAAATTTTAACTTTGCCAGAAGTTTGTTGATTCCACAAGTTGTATGAAATTTTCATATTGCGTGGTCTGTGGCATCTGCCACAGTTTTCTTCCCAGAAATATTTTTCTAAATAAATTAAAAAGTATCTAATCAGAAGTAATTTCTAAATAACCTGTTTGCATTAGGTATGCCATTTAATAATGTCACTTAATAATGACATACCTAATATCATTATTAGGTTCCTCTCTTTTCATGGTTAACTTCAACATTTGCCCTTTTCATCCTACAGAAAGAAATCCAAATTTCACAGAACTTGTCTCCATTGATAAGGAGAATAGTCTCTGGTCAAATCAATTACAAAGAGAATCAAAATGTAGTACAACAAAATATCAAAACCTATGAAACATGGTAAATGAACAGTATGAGTACCATGGCAAGAACCTCCTGAGGAACTGGTTCTGTTAGGTCTCTGTACTGGTTACCTCCACTGTTTATCATCCTTATCATCCTGCTAAAACACCTTCATATAATGTACAGCTTTATTCCACTTAAAATCATTTCTCTAGAGGTTTACCGGTTGTCTGTGTGGTGAACTGAACACACGTACGCCACTCCTAGCAGAGAAAAGCTATTGCAGGTGCTTCAGACGCAAACCCGAACCAATTAATCTCTTCTGCTTTCTCAAAGCAAAGAGATCAGTTTCTGCGAGTTCCAAGAGATTGTCTTGTTTTCTACAGCCAATTCACCACCAAAAGCCAAATTTATGTTCTCCTTTTGGTTGCATCAGTCGTTAATTTACTTCCCCACCAATACTCACTTATTAGTTTATCTGCCCCAAAGTTTTTCTTGATAAAAACATTCACCAAACACAGTTCAACATATTCCACAAATAAAACAGGTTTAGTTAAGCCTTTGTTTACAAAAAAAAATTCCATTTAAAATAAGATCCATTCTTCTTAAGTCTTAAAAAATAAATGTTAGTCAGAACAATAGTACTAAGCATGAACCTATATAAGAGAGAGTAATATTATAAAACTTAAGGTTATTGAATTTTTTTCTCTTCGAAATAAAAATTATAGCTAAAGTTTCTGAACTTTGTATACAAGATATATATCTCTGCCATTTTTATGCACAGAAGAAAAAATTCTTTAGATGCCTGTTCACTCTTCTATGTGTTATTTTTGACCCTATTTAACTCATTTCAGCAAAATTGCAAGTCAAAAACATAGGGGAAACTCGTGTGCAAACATATTGCACCGGAGGGAATAAATATTCACTTGTCCTACCCACATTCATTCTCTTTTACCTGTCACTCACGTAGAAAAAAGTTTCTGCTCAGGTTCTTCAATGTTTTTCAGGCAAATAAATGGTCACTGAATCCTTTAGAAGACCATACCACAAACTACCTTAATCTAAGAAGAGAAAGTGCAATAAACTACAGGACTTACACGATTTTCTGTCCCATCGAAGTGAAGGTTAGAGCAGTCACTTATTTCTGTGCAAGAGAAACATATCTGAGCCCAGTTACCTCCCAAGAAATAGTTGGGAAAACCTCCTCACTGCCTTTATCATCTCGGTTTCCCCTTTCAGCAATCCCTCGCCACTCTGGCAGTACTCTTCCTTCAGGGACTGTGTTATTTGTACATGGGGGGTGTTGAGGGAGGTGTCTATTTAGCCATCAGAGTAACTGATGTGATTATACAAGGTCTCCTGGGAAAGGACGTAACTTCAGTAAGCAAAGCTGGGCAGGCTCCAAGCCGAGCATTTCTTTAAGATATTGTTCCATCCCTGGATTTCTGAGTGTCTTTCACAGAAAATCAGGACTGAAGCAGAACAAAATGGATGGAAAACATGGGAGCAAATGTATTTGTCAGCCTCACAGTGAGACCTCTCTGTTCTATAACAGGTTTTTTATAAAATGCTTTGGCCTTTATTTTTTATTTGACTGTTTCAGTTTCAGTTCTCTGCTTTAGTAAAATCAGAAAACATACGCTGCTGAATCTATAAATTATACTGAATGACTATGACTGAAGCTGGGTAGAGGCAGGAAAACTGATGACTGTTACCTCTCTGTATCTGTACATGTATATAAGGGGTGGGGTATAGGCACATATACATAAATAAAATGCCAATGCACATATATGATTCAGATTAATGATATATATAATGATATTCACAAAGAGTACGTGAGGAGCCTGCAAGAGTTCAATCACTCCTGAAACGTGCAACTCCTCCATGGCCGAAGCCACTGTTGGATAGGATAGGAGAGAGCCCTCACCTGTGACAGGGCACATACTGAAGCTGACTGCATGGTAAATTTCTGTCCATAAAAGTAAATTTTCTTATGCTTCAAAAACAGGGGGGGAAAAGAGGAGTCCTCTTCCTCAAGGAGGGACCCATGCCTCTCCTGCAGGAGAACCAGGATGTCTCTTACTGGGTGCACTCATTTCTCCATGTGGTTTTGCTTAGGGACAGAGAGTGTGATCTCGCTTATCTCCAAAGGATCCCGAGTGTTGTATTTCTGAATTAGTCAGGCTGATTAACTTTTTAAGGCAGAAGAAAGGCATTTTCTTTGCATTCAGTATTGGCTGTACAAGAAAAAAGTTTCATCCTCAGACACTAAAGAGGGAAGTTAAGGCTGATACATTAGTTTCAGATTATACTTCACTTTCAGGACATCTAATATTTCATCTAATTAAATGGAATGAATGAGAGGAAGGAAAGACAACTGACCCCTAGATGGAATATGAGATGGTACCTCTGCAGCATGAGGATGCGTTAAAAATGTGAGCTCTGTTTTGACCTGGAAGATCTGGGTGCTGGATCCTTCCCTACACTAAATACAATCAGGACCAATAAAACAATTTTTTAACCCATCCATATGCTGTCCTTGGCAGCTTTGGTTGAAGTGGAAAAGAGATTTTCAAGGAAAGTAGTGTTACAATATACTGAGACAAATGTTATTTTATTTTCTGTTGAATTTGGGTTAGTTGCCAATCTCCTTCTATCATTAAAGTTACTTCCTTTCAAGCATGTAGGACTCTGAGAAATGGGAGAAAGAAGTCATGATGGTGTGCCAGGTCCCTAATTTTGATGTGTTGGTGGAACATTGCTGTCTTTTGGCAGAAGCTTTGGTTCATTAGGCTCTAAATTTAATGACAGTGTTGCTGTAGCAAGTTAAACTCTGTCTTCAATGCTTTGGACAGGGCACTGCACAGAAGGTTTAATTTCATGGGAAGAAGCACATTTGTAATGATCAAGAAGACTATCCACAAATGAAATTAGGAAATCTCATGGCAGGTTTAAACACATAAAAGATTTATTAATCCACCTGGCTTCACAATTGTCACCGCTACCACCCTTTCAAGTAACATCACTTACAGAAAGTAGCATGTTCAGACAGTGACATGAATCTCAGACTTCATGACACAAATTCAGTTCATATTATCTTTTGTTCCCTGTAAGCTATCGGTCTGTCATCCACTTTGCGGAGGACATAGAGGCAAGAAGGAATTATTGTCATTTGCGCCTGAAGAAAGCAGGAATGGCAGCTCACGTTTATCTCGGACTTGCCCAGGTCCTTGCACTAACCTTGAGATGGGCAAGTTACTTGCCAGCTCTGGCCCAGACTGAATCAGAGGTAAGTTTAGCTCTCAGTAATTAAAAATATCCCAGGGTCTTTTCAAATGACACTTTCTTTTACAGGTTGCATCGAAGGTATATTCCTTGTGTGCACTGGGTTATCCAAGCCTATTGACTACTCATGGCAAAGAGATAACTGACTCAGTTCTAGCAGTCAACCAGTTTTACCCCAGCGATTGTTTGAGAAAGTAGGTGTCTTGCATCATCTGCGCTGCAAAGTGGCTCTGGGTCACAACTCCCTGTGTAGCCTCCAAAGAGCGGCAAATACCTGAATGATGCAGAAATGTTGAATTGCAGTAGCCAAACAAAATGCATGTCCTGCCTGACCAACCTGATCTTCTATGACCAGGTGACCCACCTGGTGGATGAGGGAGAGGCTGTGGATGTTGTTTGCCTGGACTTTAATAAAGCCTTTGACACTGTCTCCCACAGCATTCTCCTAGAAAATCTGGTGGCTCATGGCTTGGACTGGTGTACTCTTTGCTGGGTAAAATACTGGCTGGATGGCCGAGCCCAGAGAGTGGTGGTGAATGGAGCTGAATCCAGTTGGTGGCTGGTCATGAGTGGGGTTCCCCAGGGCTGTTTTGGGGACATTCTTGTTTAATATCTTTATCGGTGACCTGGACAAGGGGATTGAGTGCACCCTCAGTAAGTTTGCAGATAACACTAAGTTGGGCGGGAGTGTTGATCTGCTCAGGGGTAGGAAGGATCTACAGAGGGACCTGGACAGGCTGGATCAATGGGCCGAGGCCAGTTGTATGAGGTTTAACAAGTTTTAGGTCCTGCACTTGGGTCACAACAACCCCATGCAATGCTACAGGCCTGGGGCGGAGGGGCTGGAAAGTGCCTGGCAGAGAAGGCCCTGGGGGTGCTGGCTGACAGCCGGCTGAGCATGAGCCAGCAGTGCCCAGGTGGCCAAGGAGGCCACCAGTACCTGGGCTTGTGTCAGCACTGGTGTGGCCAGCAGGAGCCGGGCAGGGATGGGGCCCCTGTGCTCGGCACTGGGGAGGCCCCACCTCGAACACTGGGTTCAGTTTTGGGTCCCTCAGGACAGGAAGGACATCGAGGTGCTGGCGCGTGTCCAGAGAAGGGCAGTGGAGCTGGGGAAGGGTTTGGAGAACAAGTCTGATGGGGAGAGGTTGAAGGAACTGGGTTGTTTCATCTGGAAAGAGGAGGCTGAGGGAAGACCTCATCGCTCTCTACAAGTACCTGAAAGGAGGTTGTAGCGAGGTGGGGGTTTGGTCTCTTCTCCCAACTCATTAATGATAGAATGAGAGGAAATGGCTTCAAGCTGCATCGGGGGGGTTTAGATTGGATATTAGGAAAAGTGTCTTCCCTGAAGGAGCGATCAGGCACTAGCACAGGCTGCCCAGAGAGGTGGGGGAGTCACCATCCCTGGGGGTATTCAAAAAATATGTAGACACAGCCTACAGGGCATGGTTTAGGAGACATGGGGGTGCTGAGTTGGGGGTTGGACTTGATGATCCTAGAGGTCTTTTCCAACCTTAATGATTCTGTGATTTTACGTTTACTTGAAGGTGAGAGAAGCAGATGTCTAGGCTCCATTGACTGTGTTGATGAAATCTCCCCTGAGTATAAACAGGAACTTAGACATGTCCCAGCTTCTTTTAAATGCATGGGGAGAAAATAAAGATTCCTGCTGGACAGGGATGAGGCACCTTTGGCAGTGAGTTTTCCTTTCCTGTCCAAAGTTAAATTCTTATTTCACCTGCTGTACTCACAAGGCTGTTTGAGTCCCCACTCCTCCATCAGTAGGAAAAGTGAAGAACCTCCAACCTCAGCAAATTCAAGTTAATAAGAGCAGCTGGAGGGAAATAAACCTCAAGCTAAAAGAAATTTGAAAAAGTAGAAATGTAAGTGCTGCTATGAAAAAATCTCAACCTTGCTAAATGAAGAGCCAGAAAGCATTCCCCAATTGTAAAGAAAACATATGGAAATAGTCTATTAAATGCCTAGGTATTTAGAGGAAAAATGTATAGAGGTATTTAAAAAGCTGAGCAATATCTGCATTTGCAAATGATACAGAAATGGCTTAATGCAAGTGGGCAAATATTTGATGTTCATGGATATTGGAACTTAAGAAAAATTAATACTTAAAGGCAAGTGTAACATATTCATGTGATGTATGTTTGCTATTAGAAAAATAGAATATTCATTAAATGTAAAGTAATTCAATCTACAATAAAGCCGAACAATCAGCTTAAAGTGAGATTCAAATTGCCTTTCAGTTTTACCTTCACAGTGTAGCAATAACTTTGGGGTAAGGAACGGTTACTTAAAAATAGTACAGAACAATTACATTTCTTAGCTTTTTTAAAAATAACCACCAACTTATTTCTATAAGTTTCCTGACGATGCTGTAATTGGTATGTGCGTACATAACTATCTGTTATGATAAATTATGCTGGTTTATAGCAATTTAAGAAATAATGAATGGAAGGTAGATTGTGAAAAATTATATATCAGGGGCAGCAATCAGCCAGTATCCATCCAGGTTTTTACATACATTTTATTGCTATAGTAACAGGGACACAATAGCGAATACAATGGCAGCTTTAATTGGGAGAAAGCAGATGAGTTGCACAAGTGCAATCATTTTTGCATATATTTCTGGAACCTCATAGCATCACCAGATTTAGTAAAGATTAATTTCTGGTCCTTTCTGAGAAGTTAGATACGGTTTGGAAACCTTAACTGTAAATTCCTTTCGCATTTCACTATCACCTTTTTTCAAGGATACAGCGTGGGTTTTCATTTTGTAACTGATCCTGGTTTTTCATTTCATAAAGATGCAACGATCAAAACCACTTCAACTGCAGAATGTGGGAGAAAGGAGATGAAAGCTAAATAGAAAATCTTAATATCTAATGTGTAAAATAAACCCGAACTCTTCATCAGCCAAAGGAAAAACATCAGCGTTGTGACAACTTTTCTTCACTGTTGCTGACAATAGTTCATGTTAAAATTGTTCGGCAGATTTCGGATATACAATGCAGAATTATATAGTTATTAATCAAAAGAAATCCTACATACCCTGAGCAGCTTACCTACAACTTAAATAATAAATGATAGGTTTTCAACTGCAAGTATTTTGATTTCTAAAGCCAAGCAGCACAGACTGGAAAAAAAAAATTGCAACTTCTGTGTATGTGCTATTTCAGTATAACGATTTCAGTCAATTTAGAATTGCTTAACTGATATGGCTTTAAACAGATAAATTAAGGACCATATCACCCATTTTAGGCTTTCTCTTTCCTGTAAAGAAATCACTGTGATGAGATTTATCTCATAAGATTTCCATTTTTGGAGGGGTGTTGTTGATTTTTTTCTGTCAGTGAATTTGAGGTATGGAGAGTAACCTCCGCAATGTGTAACTGCCAGCTCAGGAGCTGTGTTCGTCTGCACGATGTCCCTGTGACTTTACAAAGCTAGCACCTTTTCAGAGGTTTGGTTTTTTTTTTTAATAACACTTTTACACTACAATGGAGACTGAGAGCTTCTGGTCAAGAGGGGAAACCCCCATAAATTGCTGTTTATGGGACGAGTATTAACATATGTGGGATTCGTAGCCCAGTCTGACCGAGGAAATGATGCTGCAGAGAGCTTTTAGTGATTTATGAAGGCCTTTTACGGCAGAGATTAGAATAGCTTTTCTAATATATTACATTGCTGCTTTATTTTAAAAGAATGGCTGAAGCCATTTTCTGATCCACGTAATAGCGAAGCCTAAATGGTATAAAGTAGTTAATTGGCATCTTTGTCAAAATAAAGACCCAGTATAAAGGAATCTAATTTCCTTTTATCAGAGAATGAAATTATAAAAAAAAAATCATGATGATGTAAAATTCAGACTCTTTTGAATGGATAATTGGTATTACAGAGTAACAGGAAATTGCTTTCTTTGTAAGTGTGTATTAAAATCATTCTGTTACGTACAGTAATCTTCAGCTTTCTAAATGGTCCGATGCACATTTCAATCAGGAAAATTTGCTTATCATCTGCTCAAATGGAAAAATATGGATTGCTCTTTTCTCTCTCCTCAGTGGTCTGTCAAAATAATGCTAAGAGAATTAGGGCAGTGAGGTAAATCAAGGTAGAAAATTAATATTCTTAATATTATTTCATCAAGCAGCATTAAGTATATCTAGAGATTTCCCGCACTGTATCAGACACTGGATATTTACTCTTTGAGAAACTTTTTTTATCCATTCTATTTCTGTTTTTTATGAAGAAGCAAAACACAAAAACCTGATTATCTGATGTAAATCAGAGGCAACTTTAGTTAGTTGAAGATATCACACCCTGGAATGAAGGTCCAGGCTGGTAAGAATAAACTATAGCCTTCAGGACCAGCCAATTTTAAGGACCTATACAGAGAGTACAAGTGGATAAGATATTTAATACATAATAAGATGACTGACTAAAGCATCTGTTTGGCAGCAGATGGTGATTTAGAGGCTGTATTATTGATCAGATTGGAATAGCAGAAAAAAATGAGTGTCAAATACTGTTTAGAAAATGACATCTTCTATTTGCAAAATAGTTGAAAGAAGATCTAAGCTGAACGATCCCTGACGGCTCGTTATGCCAGCTCTGCACTTTGAACTGCATCCTTTACTCCTTCCACCTCATCTGGAACAGAGGAGTTTGTCACTGCCTGCTATCTTCAACAGTTTTTGGCAGGAATTTTCACTTTTTCCTTTGTAATCTTGATAATTCTGTGTCTATTATATGTCTCTGTGAAGTCTTTGGCATCGCCACCTGTTATTTTGCGGTTTCCTGCCTGATGATGGTCCCTCTGGCTCTTGTAATGTCTGGTAGGAAAGAACTGAGCATACAGGGTTTTTTTTTTCCAATTTTTGTACATTTTCAGTTGATCTTGAAACTTCTTACATAACAGAAGGAGTGTGAGAAGAGGCGAACTTCATAACCAAGGCACCAGTTCACTACCACAAGGCTTTTCACAGAACCATAGAATCGTTACGGTTGGAAAAGACCCTTAAGGTCATCGAGTCCAACCGCTAACCCATCACTGCCAAGCCCACCACTAAACCATATCCTCAAGCACCACGTCTGCCCTTCTTTTAAATACCCCCAGGGATGGAGGCTCCACCACCTCCCTGGGCAGCCTGTTCCAATGTTTGACAGCCCTTTCGGTGAAGAAGTTTTTCCTAATATCCAACCTTAACTTCCCCTGGCGCAGCTTGAGGCCATTTCCTCTCGTCCTATCGCTTGTTACTGGGGAGAAGAGACCAACCCCCACCTCGCTACAGCCTCCTTTCAGGTAGTTGTAGAGAGCGATAAGGTCTCCCCTCAGCCCCCTCTCCTCCAGGCTAAACAACCCCAGCTCCCTTGGCCGCTCCCTATCAGACTTGTTCTCTAAACCCTTCACCAACTTTTCGACCTGGTATCTCAAGATAGTTGAAGAGCCTTAATCCTGCTGGTTTGGGTTGAGCATGTTCATTCCAGGTGAGATGTCTAAATCCTCAGACTGCCAGCCCAAATACCTGCTTTTTTGTATGGTCTACCATTAAATCTGGGAACAGCAGCAGAAACGATTTGGGGAAGGAAGAGTTTTATATGCAAGGAGCCACCATTAATCATAGGATAACTATATTGTTATTTGCATATTGAGAAATTGTTGTGTTCTTTGGGCCAAAAAGTAATTTAATTTAATGATATTAAAATCAATTAATTACCTTTTTAAAAATACGGGAATGCTTTCTTTCATTAAATTATTTTTTTAAAGGTTATGCTCATGCAGAAATTCAGATCTTTTAAATATCAGGTATCAAGAACTTTCTTTAAAGAACAACAGGAAATGACTAATACAAATATACAGTGAAGCCATTTGGTCATATACACAAAGGAATCTTCCTCCAGCTCTTTAATGGACTAATGCATGCTGAGTTGTAATGGGGCTAATTTGCTCAACACCTACTTAAGGAGAAGACGCTGGGGTGCCTGATTTTTCCCCTCTCTAGGGTCTGAAAAAGCAATATATTGCCTACATGAAAGCATCTGTGACACTTTGATAGATACAGTGAGCTGCAGCCAATGCATAATTGGACAATGCTAAGAGAAGTGTCTAAATTGCCTCTCAGAAGAAATGCTTTAAAAGTCCATCAAATTCAACAAACAGAACAGAAATATCTAGGATTTGTTTCATCACTCATCTCACCCTCGTCTTTCAAAGCTAAAACTAGAGCTTTGAATCTGTGGAAACTGGAACATGTGATTGGAAGGTCAAAGGAATCTTCTCCTGCTATTGAAATGTGTTACGTTCTGAGCATCTGCGCTTTGTCTCCCACAAGTATTTTTGTGTCAAAATAATATAAAGGCCAGAGGAAGTAATCATCTGAAACAACATCAGTGTCTCACCTGTGTTAGTCAACCAAATATTTATTGCAACACATGAGCTTCATTATCCTCCAAAAGGGAAACTTCAAGCAATGTCTACTGCAGTTGGCCCTTGTAATGTATCATAAACATGCAAGTGTATTTGCACATATAAATCCATAAATTAGGGGTTTTTTTTCAAGTAAGTCAAATGTCCTGTAACTGGGGCCATGCTTTTATGTTATTTTATGGGTAATTTCATTTCTTATTTACTTACAAGAATACAAATGTTTTCTGGGTACCAGACATAGAACACATAGAGCACAAGATATTTAGAGGCTGGTTTAATTCTCCTGTCTTAACCATAATGTTTTTATCATGCAGCTTCTTGCAATACATAAAGAACATGCAAAGAAATGAAAGTTGAAAAGCAAAAAAGATGGGAAGAGAAAAGGCAAGAGGGAAAAGGAAGGAAGTGCTTGTATCTGTCCACAAGTTTCATACAGCTTTTTATTCAGTTACTGAAACTGGATTCACTTTCTTTTTTCAGTGAGGGAGGTTGACTTTTGACATAAAGGATCTTTTCTTTTGCAAACAGAATCATCAGTTCATAAGATCAGAACTGGTGCATCGGGTAGAGATTATTTTTTAAGGTAGTAAAATCCGACCTTTTTCACACACACACAAAAAAGGCTTTATAGCAACCTTTACTTTGGTAGGTTAAAAGCTTTTATTTGTGAGGTGTTTGGCCCATGAGCACTCTTTGGCTTAGAATTCAAGAAAAAGCTAAAGGGATAATGTTAATAGCTGGGTCTGATTACATAAAAAAATGTTATACTGCTGAGATTTATGGGAACATGCAAGCATGCTTCCGCTCTTCACTTACAGCACCGGGCAACCGTAGGACTGTCTTCGCTTATTAATTGGGGTAGATATACCACATATCATCCATTTGCTAAGTGTTTGGGAAGGACAGACCTTCTTATAAGATTTCCAGGGATTTACTTCTCTTCCTGGTGTCTGAGGCCAGCCAGAGGCCTTTCTGTCTACTGTGGTAAAGGGCTCGGGAATTCAACTTTGCGTTAAGTAGGACTGGCACCAGCAAAAGGCCAGTAGTGTTATAGACCCAGTAAATACCTTTACGCTCTTCAACACCACAGAAAGATGGAATAAGATGAAAGATAGAATAACTCCATCCTTATAAGAAGGATGGAATGGCCTTTGGTTATGGAGAGAAGCAGTTTTACTAAACGACCTTTAGAAAGCCAGAAAGTGTCTTGTGAGGAAATGCCTTATTACTTCATTTACAGTGAACCTCTTTGCTTAAATCTATGAAATGTGGGCACTGTTTAAGCACTGGCCAAAAAGCCAGACTTGAACCATTGCATTTTCCGATGAGACTGGCTCACTGGACAGTGATGCTTGTTATGACATGAGTTGGGCAATGATGCGGCACTTGGAAATGAAAGCCTCTGCCAATCAAGGCCACGGGTTCTTTGCTACAGCTGGATGTAGTATTCAAATCCACTAATCAGCATCATCAAATCAGGAAATGGGGAGGCAGGTTTCACTTCACTTCTTATCTATTATTCATGGTATGCTGTGAAACACTGTGAAGTTAATTTAATTGCACTGCAATTAAAATACCTGCTTCTGTATACATAGATAAACATACAAAATTTATAACCTTAAATGAAGATGGCTGTTGTCACTGTCTCTATAATCATTAAGGTGAGTGAATGGGTTCTAAAATTGTATTTTTTTCTTTTACCATTGCCCCATTTTTAACAAACAGAAAAGCCTTTCTCTAAATGCTTGCTTATTTATATTCTTGACTCTGGGTAATTGCAGCAAGAGCAGCCATGCCTTGTTGGCAGAGTCCAATAGCCTTGACCAGATTCTTTTAGATACTCCACTGCATGGAGGCTGTGACGTTTAAAGTCAAATTTACTTATTTTCAAAGATATTTGATGTTACACGGGATTTTTGATTGAGCAGAGTGATTCATAACATGCTGAAATCATGATACACATAAATGTAAGGTTATACTTAGTAAAATATAGCACTTGCGACATACAATTCAATCCCAATACCAACGTCATCTCCATTACCCTCTCTACAATACATTCACCATCACGATGCTGGGCATCCCCAGTCACTGGGAAGAAGTACGGGGGTTGAAGCAGCTCAAGCCCGGTGCTCTCTGAAATTCCTTCCTTAGTTGCTCAGTTTTTACACTCTCTCTTGGGCTGAAGCACATATACGCTCCCCCCATGCTGTTCTCGCTAACTCAAGGAGGGAATTGGGGTTGTTTAGCCTGGAGAAGAGGAGGCTGAGGGGGGACCTTCTCGCTCTCCCCAACTACCTGAAAGGAGGCTGTAGCGAGGTGGGGGTTGGTCTCTTCTCCCCAGTAACAAGCGATAGGACGAGAGGAAATGGCCTCAGGCTGCGCCAGGGGAAGTTAAGGTTGGATATTAGGAAAAACTTCTTCACCGAAAGGGCTGTCAAACATTGGAACAGGCTGCCCAGGGAGGTGGTGGAGCCTCCATCCCTGGGGGTATTTAAAAGAAGGGCAGACGTGGTGCTTGAGGATATGGTTTAGTGGTGGGCTTGGCAGTGATGGGTTAGCGGTTGGACTCGACGACCTTAAGGGTCTTTTCCAACCTTAACGATTCTATGATTCTATGATGATTCTAAGGAGACATTCCCTTTTAATGAATGGAGGGAGAAACATTTATACCACCAGCCGATCCACTCAGCTGTTGATAGGCAATTACCTGAAGCAAAGGCCACCCCCCAGCCCCCTTTGTGTTGTGATAAAGTCGGCTTTCTTTGCAACAGTTTGTGGTCAGTCACACTCTATGTTATTCCCCGAGCTTTGTGGGCACATCGTCCTTGCCCATCTCCTCTGAGCCCTTCTCCGGTGGAGGGTGTTATTGGGCAGTCATACAGGAAGAAAATACCTTTGCCCTGGACTGAAAATGGGGTGAATGTAGAAAATTGAGTTGGGCAATATCAGTTTAACAAACAACAAGCTTCTCTTTTGGCAGCCACTTATATCTATGTGTGTCACCATGCACATAATGAAATAATACGACTTAATGAAACAAAATAAGACTGAGGTAAATTTTTATTTTAAAAACAACTCTTTTATTTGAGATGGTATTCAGCTGAAGGAGAATTTCAGTTTAGGAATTTTAAGCATTTATCAGTTTAAGCATGTTTCAGTTTGAAGCTGCAGGCTGTAAACGGATCAGAACATATAGTGCAAACATACTTTTAGATCCAGTATTCTCAAATAAATACCAACTAGTCACATGAGCAGCAGAATTAACAACACCTTAGTTTTTCCTATGACTTTGTATTTTGCTGGTGGATTCCCAGGTGAGTATGAAAGTGCAGCTTGCATTGACTTTATCCGTATTTGTACATTAATACCCTCTCTTTCCTATCTGGACTTTTGGGGTATTTGCCATCTGGATCACTGGCTGTTTGTTAAGGGATGAGCCCCCCGCTCAGGGGAAAGTAAGAGAACCTGCTACCCATTATATCTGATGTTCTCACAGCCATCGGATATTCTGCCTTTTGCACAGCTGGCAGACAAAACAATTTACAGGAGGAAGCTGAAGGGAAGTAGGGTGGACGTAGTGGACATAAGCACAAATTTTATATTGAATGGGATGTCAGAGAGCCTGAGAAATGAGTGATGGGCACCACAAATATGTAGGGAGGAACTGGGTGCCATTCTCCAAAGGTGCTGTGGTTGGGTCTTGTCGTTGCTATTTGGATTAAAATTTACTGTTGTTTCACTGAAAAGGGGGAGAACTTTCCTACAGATGCTGTTCAGAGGGCGGGGCGGGGGGAGGGGGGAGCAGCAGCAGGCAGTATTCTGGTGAATTTCTGTGTACAGATATTGAAGAACCTGACTTCTTACACAAACAAGATTTCTGGCATCAGCAGTTACAGGCTTCACTAGCAGCAGCAGCAAACAACATATCGAGTGAAGGACAAAAGGATGCCTTTCTATTTGCCTCATTATGTCTGTGTTATTACTCCAGCCATAGCCACACAGAAATAAACCTACCTGAAGTAGTGGCATGAAATCTTTGCTGATAAATTCTGCAGAGCATGCTCAGACTGGTAGCATAGGAGGACCATCATTAAAATACTATCTCCAGTTCTACTCTCCTCATTTCAAGAAGGGTATGTATATATAAAAGAAAATTTACATAAGAATTGGTCTTTCCAGTGACTACTTTAATTTATCTTTGCGGGCAAATTCTAACCAATGTTTGGGCAGCAAGGAGGGTGCCTGTTGTCTTAAGTCTAACCTGTGAACCGCTGACCTTTGAACGCTCCTGCATAAGCCCGTCTTCCCTGAAACCTGGAGATAAGAGAAAACCTCATTGCCCTCAATCTGCCCAGACCTCCAGCAGCTCTGCATTAAGGTAATGACTATTATCAAAATCAGCTTGGCCTATCTTGCCTTAGCTCCATGGAACCATGAAGCAGATAACTGCAAAGGATTTGCCCAAACAGCTATATTTTCCTGAGGGGTTGCCAAAACATCTCTATTGATCTTTCAGAAGTCTCTGTAAATCAATAAAACCACTTACTAAGTTGATGCCTTCAAGTATTTTCTCTGGAATTGGCAGGGCAAAAAGCCTAAACTTGTGCCACCACATTCAGCTCTGAAACCACTCAATATCTTTATCTAAATCTTTATAATGGCTGGGCGTACTGAAGAAACTCTTAGAAAGAAACCTGACATGATGCTGTAGAAGTTACAGAGGGCTCATCATTTGGTTCCCAGGGGTGGACAGATCAGAAATCTCTTGTTGATTTGCACTCATTTGTCACGCTATCGTACAGAATGACTAGAACCGTGTACCTGAAATAATACTGGTTGGTATAAACTCAGACTCACAGATCATACAAACAGCTGTTGATTAATGTGGGTAAGTCCTGTTTAGCCATAATATTTAAGTTTGAAAAGTGTGCGGCTACTGTTATAGATTCAGAATAATTTAGATTGGAAGGGACATCTGACGTTCAACCAATCCAACTTAAGGCAGATCCACCTTCAAAGTAGATTCAAGTTTGGAGCTAGATCAGGCTGGTCAGTATCTTGTCCAGCCAAATTTTGAACTTCTCCAAGGACAAAGATGGCACAACATCTCTGTCGATTCATTCCAAAGTTTATCCACCCTCACTACAGACTTTTTTCCTAACGTCTAATTACCATTTCCCTTGTTGGAACTTGTGCCTGTTGACTCCTATCTATATCACAGAATCACAGAATCACAGAATGGTGGAGGTTGGCAGGGACCTCTGGAGCTCACCCCGTCCCACCCCCTGCTTGAGCAGGCACCCCCAGAGCAGGGGCACAGGGCCGCGTCCAGGCGGGGGGTGAATGTCTCCAGGGAAGGGACCCCACAGCCTCCCTGGGCAGCCTGTGCCCCTGCTCTGGCACCCGCACAGGGAAGGGGGTTTTCCTCATATTGAGGTGGAATTTCCCATGTTCCAGCTTGTGCCCGTTGCCCCTTGGCCTGGTGTTGGGCACTATTGAAAAGAGCCCAGTCCCATCATCCTGACACCCTCCCTTTAGATATTTATAGGTATTGATGAGATCCCCCCTCAGCCTTCTCTTCTCCAGGCTGAACAAACCCAAGTGTCTCAGCCTTTCCTCATATGGGAGATGCTCCAGTACCCCGAGCATCTTGGTAGCTCTGTGCTGAGTACCGCCAGCTCTCGCTCTGTACACCTGAGTTAGGCTCTCACTTCTCAACACGCATTGGGTAGCTGAAGTCAAAAGTAAGATCCACACTTCCACCTTCCCTTCTTAAGACTGAACAAATCAATCAAAATCAATCTTTCAGCTTTTCCTCATGTGTCATGTGCTCCAACATCCTGGTTGCCCTCTGCCGTACTTCCTCCAACGTCTCTTGTTCTGAGGCATTCAAAACCGGACAATGCACCAATTGCATTTAATTTGCAACAGATCACAGAATCACAGAATGCTTTAGGTTGGGAGGGACCGTTAGAGGCCATCCAGTCCAACCCCCCTGCAGTGAGCAGGGACATCTTCGGCTAGATCAGGTTGCTCAGAGTCCCATCCTGCCTGGCCTTGAATGTTTCCAGGGATGGGGCATCAACCACCTCTCTGGGTGTGGAATTTGATACTTAATCATTTATGACTACCACTTGGTAGCAGAGCATTGGAAAGCTGTGGTTGAACTAGTAAAACATGAGATAAACTGGGACAGTATGTGCCCATTTAAAGCAAAACTTAGACTATTTTGTTGCCAGATTGAGGATGAAGTAGGAATTTTCCTTCTAATTATCAGAAATATTGGACATTTTGTCTTCCAGTAGATCAAATCAAACAATTTGCTGGGAACTACTTATGTATTTCTTAGGAACATAGACCTCTAAGATACTGGTGAAGTCTTTTCTAATGATAGTTTGCACTTCTGGAATGAAAATCTGTTTGTTATGTGGGCAAGGAAAGCATAATGGATGGTCTTTTCAACCTTCCCAGATTTAGCAGGCAATACGTGACTGCCAGTCATCCCTGAAGTGTGTATTCAACATACCAGATAGTCCTTTCTCATCCAAAATCCATCTCTTCTCCCCATCCATTACCATTCTCTTTTCCTGAACTACTGTTTCCTGTACAAGGTTTCTTTTGCACCAGCTGCTTCCAAACAATCTGACCTTCTAGTTGTACCATTTCTCATTCTTCTAATCTTTCATTTCGGGCTATCCTTCTCTTGCTAGAAATTGATGACACTTAGGGATTCCAAATGGGAGGGATCCTTATGCTGTTATTGGGTTAGTCATCACCACCTGTGGCGCTTTCTTACCTTTACCTTTCATCTGCGATGAGATGCTGTGACAAGGGAATTGGCTAATGGGATTACTGACACTCCGTCCTTTACTTCCTGTTATGTTTCTGTATCATGCTTGGTGTTGAGGAAATGCAAGCTGGGCAATGACTTTTTTATAATGCTACTAAAAAATATTAATAACTATGAATTTGTGAATTCAGCAACTGTTAAGCTACTAAAATTTGAGTTATTCAAACCTAGGAATAACTGAAGAATCCAATTCGTTCAGATATGAGAAGAAAGGAGAAGGGGGAGATGGCAGAAAATCGTATAGTTCTCCCTTCCACACGTAACAGCCAAGTTAGTTAACGCGCACGGAAGTTCTGGCTTGCACAGGCAGTCGTTGCATGGGCTTCCACCGCACAGGCTCAGCAGAGCGTACATTAAGCTAATGTACAGCAGTAAGAAGGAAGAAGGCTGGGAAACCACAGCGAAGGCTGACTGCAGTGAGACCTGCCCGAAACGTGGTGACCCTACCTGCCAGGACAGCAATATGCTTGCTGAATTAGGTCTCAGTAACTAGCGTTTTTCTGCTCGGTTCTCCAAGGTATCTCCGAGGTAAGCCCAAAGCGGAAGGGGACCGAAAGCTGGAACGGATGTCACTGATCAGCAGATGCTCTGGGATGTTCATTCTGAAGGCAGGCCATGTTCAGAGGAGCAGAAGAGATGGGCAGCTCTGCATGCGCCAGGCCCATTTTATTGTTCATCTCTCTGAAGCAATTGGCAGAAATTTTCCTTGGCAGGTGAGACAGAGACTTTGGAAAGTAAGCCTGTAGTCTGCCAAAGCAAGTCTAAGTCACACTTGCTATTAGCTGGCAGTAGTTAACAACAGTATTTAAACACAACGCCTCCCTGTTTTTAACTTTTTTCATTAATATTGAAAAATTTGTTCTACTCAGTTCCAGCATGAAAGACCTCTTCTCCATCATTTGTAGTAATAATGCTGACCTCTGCCTAAAGCTGCTACAGTTGTTGGGTGTGCTAGTCTTGTGGGAACATTCACCCTAAATAGGAGTTAGAAAAGCACATTTTGGCATGCCTTCTTGCATAATGTAAGTTGCGGGGATTCCTCAAGTTGAGGCAGAATGCTTGCCTCACTGATGGCTTTGGGAAGTGACATTGCAGAGGACGCACTTGCCAAGCACAATAACCTTTAGTAGATTCAGGGAAAAGATAACGTGATGAGATGCTCTTTCTGGTACATTTCTTTTCGAATAACTTAATTACATACAGGGTTTCTTTGTGTCCTGAATCAAAACTACGGAGACTTCAAACGTTGCAAGGTTAGCAGTAACTGAAGAGTAGGAGAGTTTCCACAAGGCCTTTGTGGTGCCTGTTCTCAGGGATACAGCGCTATCGCAAACAGGAGAAAACTCTTCATTACCAGTGGTCAGTTGCTAACTATTTCTACACAGGAAAGTGATAGATGGCAATGCAACACTGTTCTGCACCACCGCTGAGGCGGCAGCGCTGCTATAGCTGGTCCTCAGGAACTCGCTGGTGGCTTTACATGCACGCTGTTTCCTAACCGGAGGGATCCAATGTTCTTTTGGTTTTGCTGCTCTCTGATTTAAGTATCAAGCCTCATAAACAGAAAGGAATATTCTTTCACTGTGTTCCAAGCATGCCTGACCACCTCTCACGAAGTCCACGTATGTCCAAGCAGTTTCAGTGAAACTCTGCTTTGCCCCAGCAGCTGAATTGGCTTTTGGGCGATTCTAGCATGAAGAAGCTGCAACAGCTGGATATCCCCTTTCGCTTTTCAACCCTGCAATAGTGTGCTACTAAAAAATTGGCCAGACTTTTAAATTTGCACTGCGGTGAAGTCAGGTGCTTTTGTATTTTTCTGAGGTAAAATAATCACCAAGGATGTGTTTATGCCAGGTGTGATTCTGTCCAAAATTGCTGCCTCTACAATGGAAATAAAGTGTTCACCCTCAGAAGATTTTCTGATTCTGGACCAGGGCACAGCACCTGCTGTTGCACTCAAACAACATAATTTTAAATTGTAAAGATCAGATAAATAAATAATAAAAAAATTGGCATCCTGTTACATATTATTAGTATTTAAAATTTTCTCATATGGCTTTTGCAGTCTTTCCTTCTTTTCCAGTATGCAAGAGCAACGCACTCTCACCTCTTTCCTAACAAACGTTTCTTGCTACAGTGCTGTAGAGTTATGCTTGAAACTTCCCTCCTGGAAGATCCAAGCACACAGGACAATGGGGTTTTTCAGTAGGCAATACTTCGCCATCATTAAGGTCTGTCAGTCTGTCATATGTAAAACCAGGACAGTCAGCGAACAAGCACCAGCTGAGAACTGTGGCCGGCCTGAGAGCCCAGGACAGAAAAAAAAGAGATGATATTGTTTTCTATAGTTATTTACCATTAATTGAATACCTCGATGTTGAAGTGTAGGAGTTGGACATCTGTTTCACTTGACTGGCAGTATTCTAAAATGTAGTAAATGCTGCCATCTAACGGTATCTGATCGTTGAACAAAAGCTGTCAGCTGGCTCCAGCTCACACCGAACAGAATAAACAGTTTCACCTCAAAAGCGTCCCTGCGCAGCGCAGGCACAAGGAGCGGGTCTCAGGGAGACCCATCGAGGCTCTCCGCGCCCCGCTGCTGACGCTGGGCCAATGTTCAGAGTTACACTGAGAGGTCTGCACACCTTCTTTGTCAACTGTTTTCTGAACAGAAGCAGGTTCTGGAGGTAATACAGCTAGTTCAAACCATACTGTACCTGAACTCTAACTCTCAGCTTCCACGTGCCTTCACTTGTCCTACAAATAGCCTGGATTTGGTTATTACGTCATATTTTAATAGTATTTAACAAGGCAAATGGCAGTAAAAATGGAGTAATTAACCTATTGTTCCTGATATTCTTGGCCTGAAAATGCTAAATCTTTCCTGATTCCCTGTACAAAGCAAAACATTTTCCATTTTCTTGTGCTAATAGGTAGCTATTTCTGGAAAATTACGTTTGTGTGGTTCTACCCCTCTAATACAGATTATGTCTTGTAAACAAATGAAACTGAAGATACCTCTTATGAAACAGACCACAATGCGTCAGGCATCTGAACTCTTTATTGAAGAATCTGAAATAGCCGCTTCATTAGCAGTTCTGAGGCCACCGTGACAATTCACCTGACCAACCTAAACTGCAAAAAAACGCTGAAAGTAATATTAATACACATTGTTGCTACATTTGTTTTTCAGAACCAACGAAATAAATATATCCTCTAACTTTAATGAAAGTTGTCTCAGAAGATACACCATGAACTCCTTTTCAGACTACTAAATAATACTTTCTATGACATAGGGATGAAGTACAATAATGAAACTTTATGCACAATAATTCTTAACATGTTCTGGAAACAATATCTCTTGCATAACATCCTTTGATTCTGGTAACTATTATCATCACAATTTTCACACACGGCATGATACAGTGAACAAGTTAGACACAACTTTCATGCACAGGCACCTGAGGATGACATGGTAAATCATTTTAGGTGCACGTGTAAAGACACCTCAAAAATTCTTAAACATAAAGAAACCCACCCGAAGGCCCCAGGAGTATCAGGGTCCCGAACAACACAGAAACTCGTGGCTGATTATACTCAGGTGTCTTGAACGAGCTCTTACAGAAAATGCAGTAATTATTTAATTTTGCTACAACAATCAATTTTTCAAACCAGGCTTTATCTCTAAAGAGATACGCATTGTTCTACAGCCTTGTGTGCTTATAAATCATATTACAGTTACAACTGATCTTTTACAGATTTATTTTGTAAAGACAGAAATATGAAGTAATACAAAAAATGACAGGTGTAAAAATTAACTCACCTACTCCAGTAGCTGAGGAAAAAAACTCGATGTTTTGATTTTCCTCTAATATTTATGAAATAGTTGTTCAAATCTAAACCGTTTTAAGCAACATTTGCAAAACTGAACGATCACAATACTTAAAGGCTGCCATCATTATTCTAAATTTAGAGTATTATGATCTGGGATCAAAATATTTTCTCCATCTGAAAATAACTGATATCGCTTTAATAAAAAATGCTGCGGCCTGGGGCAACCTCATGTGTCCACGTTATCGCTATCTGTTTCAGCAATACCATCATAAAATAAAGGGAGAGATATGGAGGATGCAGACTGTGATTTATCTAGCTTCCTACTATTATTTTCATTAAGCTTTGATGCAATAAGACTTTCCTTCTCATGTGTTTCTTCTTCGAAGACGGCACTGTTGTAATGTTTATGACGGTATAAGAAAGATTTCTTTTTAAAAGAACGCTGGATCAAATACCTCCTGAAGGCCCTTTGAATGATACGGGCCGATACCTCCTCTTGTTTTCTTTTAAGGGTAGTAGTAATTGGCTTGTAAGAAACTTTAGATGAGCTGGCAGCCATAAATTTTTCTTCCATGTGTATTTCAAGACCACCCAAATCCTCGGATTCTCCCAAGACCCTTTTAGTGAAAGCAAGCAAGATATCCAAGCAGTGGATCTTATCTCCACTAACTATAGGGAGGTCCATGGATATGAGCTGAATTTTATTAGGCTTTGGAATGCGTAAGGGTTCTGCCAGAGCATCTGCAAAGTCTGAAAGGGCAGAATATTCAATAAACTGTGTTGCCTGGGGGTCAAATTTTCCCCAGGTCTCATAAAACATATCAAAGTCATCCTCACAAAGAGGATCTGTGCTTTCTTCAGTGGCAACACTGAAGTTCTCTAAAATGACAGCAATGTACATATTTACAACAATAAGAAATGATATAATGACATAGCTTACAAAAAATAAAATACCAACCTCCTTATTTGTGCAATTTTTTTTCTGTTCGTCTGTTAAATTTAAGTTGGGAGCACATGAATCAGATCCTTTTAACAGAGGGACCAAAAGACCATCCCAGCCAGCCGATGTTGTAATTTGGAAGAGACAGAGAATGCTACTATCAAAGGTTTGAAAGTTGAAAAGGTTATCAATCCCACCTTCCCAGCCAAGACAGGCAAAGTTTGTCATGCCCACAATGGCATAAATGAACATAACCAGAAAAAGCAAAAGACCAATGTTGAACAGTGCCGGAAGAGACATCAGTAACGCAAAAAGAAGAGTTCGAATTCCTCTAGCTTTTCGAATTAATCTCAGGATTCGGCCAATTCGCGCCAAACGAAAAATTCTCAAGAGCGTAGGAGAGAACAAATTTTGAAAGCCTTCGGAAAGCCCAATACCTTTGAAATGAAAAAGAAAACAAAATGTTGTCAAGCCACATCAGTGAAATTCCCGATTTAGGTGCATTTTGTTATATTCCATGCTTCAGGTGTTGAAAGTAACATCGATCCTATCACATAGCTTTCAACAAAAACATTATCATCAGTACTGCCATTGCTTACAAAAGAGCTTAGGCAAAGAAAGACAAATTGTAATACCTTTAATTATTAAAGAGGTATCCGGATTATGTATAGTTTGGAAACTGCATTCTCCCAGCCCTCTCTGATTCAGGGGGTGAAATTATGCATTGCTCAAGTACTTAAAAAAATCCTTTTAAATCCGTTCAGCTCCTGTGATGGAAGCTACGGGGCTTGTCTCCTAGCTGCTGCTAACTGCTGCTTCATCTCCAGGCCTAAGCCACATGCTAAATGTGAGACTGTCACTAATGCTTCGTACTTAAATGACATCAGAGAAGAACAAGAAGAAAATAAAGGAAAACTGCCTTTCAGTATCTGTCCTCCCTCACGCCTCATTCTATGATCCTGCTACCAGAGTAATGAGCTCCTTCAGCAATCCAGTAGCGATGTAAAGGATTACAAATAGAAGACCTAAGGAGTTCGCATTTTTCTGGGTTGTGTGGGATAGCACAGGGGTACCGTGCTCAGGGACGAAGCAGAGAACTCGGATCAGTTTTTCTTCCCTGTCCTTTATTCTATGACATAACCTGGGCCTGAGTAGGAAGCACAGACCAGATAAACTGTACAAGAAGCTAAAGCTGGATATGGCGCTTTGCAGAGGAACTGACAAGCATCTGGTCGTATTTGAAAAGCAAAACAAAACAAAGCCAATTTTGATAAGACTTTTCACAGTCACAAGTACCGGCCCAGATTTAGAATGGTGCTGAGCAATTAAATTTTCCTGAGCTTTCTGAATCAGCCCTCAGGATCCACCTTCTTAAAAGAAAGTCCTGGAAAGTGAAATAAATCTTTCCCATTTTTCATACAAAACTATTTTTAACCTGAATTTACTTTTACTTTGAAAACAACAGCTAATGTGATTACACGTGAATCAAAAGCATAAAAACAGTGAGACAACAGTTTAAGTACAATAACTCAGAGAAGATGTTACTGCATTAAATTCCCGTTCTGTTAATTACTCAGTAAAACTTGTACTTTAAAAAAATTTGAAAAATATCCATTTATCTTTTAGTACTCTGCAAATATGTAAGGGAAAACAAACATATATCCTTTTAGGAGGAATCACTTGGCGTATGGTCTGAAAAAGTACAATGGATCTGGAATTTGTTTATCAGATACATGTAAGTGGTTACTTCATACTGAAATTTGGCTTAGTGCTGGTAAGACGCATTACCTGATCTAATAACGACTGATACTTACTAACTAGTGAAAGGATCACAACAGCTAAATCAAAAATGTTCCAGCCACTGGTGAAGAAGTAATGTCTTAGGGCTAGTATTTTTATAACACATTCCCCAGTAAACACCGCCACAAAAAAAAAGTTGATTTTATTAAGAACGTCCTTGATGTGGTTCTGGCTACTTTCTGCCATCATAATGACCATATTTAGACAGATGAAAGTCACAACGGTAATGTCAAATGCTTTGTGCGATACTATATCAAACAGTAATCCTTGGAACACATTCTGTGGAGAGAACGAGAAGAACTGCTTAATGCTACTTCTAAGACCCAGGCTACATTCAAACATTGATCAGTAATTTGTGCTTAGAAAGAGAATTTAAGAGAATATAAATTTAACAATAAGCTACTAGAAGCATTTTCAGGTGATTTCTTTAGACCTTCAATGAAAACACTCAGCACTTGGCTAAGTGCTTTCAGGTATCATGCAACCACATTTCCTCAGAAAAAATGATACAGCAGGAAAACATTCAGAGTACATTGTGATTGCTCTTTTAATAGAAATTCTTATTGAAGCAGACATTTCAGGATAAGCAATTCTAATTAAAATGTCGTAAGTAAGAAAAACTCTGAATAGTTAGTATGTGAACCCAGGCCTGGAATTAAATTTAAGAACTATAAGAAATAAAGCATAAAATTATTTAAAAGTAAATAACAGCCATGGGGCATGTACTACTCGCTATTCATTCTCACCTGCAATCATCTAATCTAGTTGCAGAAGCAATATCATGCAATTTAAGTAACCAAGATCATGTTATGAATATCAAATACTTAATATGAACCTTTATAAATAGGTTGTACATTTGAATAGGTGATAAATAGGCTCTAAATCTCCTTGATTAATACCCACAAAGAAAGACTGGATTAGATGGAATTACGAAAAAGACAGTAAAATGTGAATAGTATATTGATTTAGGAAGATGATGGGCTCTAACGTGAACGTTATTTCCAGATGCCTGGCTACTGAGTTTAAATATGGTCGCCATCTTTATATCTTCTACCATATTCTACTTAAGATGGTCTCACCAATGGTCTTGGGATGGGTTTCTGAGGCTTCTTGGATCCAAGCTTTTTAAGAGCATTATAGTACTTTTTCTGTTCCTCAGTCAAAAATAGATCTTTTCCACCTAAGTAAAGGGAAAGAATACTGTTGTTTGGCTGAAGTTTAGGCAGTCAACTAAAGAAACACCAGCAAGTTTATGTAAAAAGAAAGTAAGTTACAGCTGTCGCGAGTGGGATCTAAGAGAGCAGAGAGACAAAATATCCCCACCATTTCTCTTTTTCCCCTTGTTCTTTGAAAAGAGGTACTGCAGAAAGCTGATCAGGGTTTGATCGTGTAAGTCTAGTCTAGGCACTGCTCCTGAGTCAGCTTCCTCAGCTGTGAGAGTGAAAACTTCTGAGGTTTTACAAATCTATTTCATATTTTAGAATTACATAAGACTCATCAGCAAGTAAAATACTTTCCATTTATATTTTTGGGAAAGGTAGGAACAGAAGTGTATTGGTGGGCTAGCAAGTAAACGGGGGATTATGATAAGCACTATGGGACCAAGATCTACGGGCAGGCTCCTGACAATTAATTTTTGGTGCTCGTTTTATTACCATCTATGCCACCTGTATTACTTAGCAATCACTTTGAACTGAGTATTCAGGAGAAGCCACTTGTCATAAATGCACTGAACGATCAGCGTTTTGTTGAACAAACATGCAACAATGTTCCGTACGGCATCTGCACTTTGAATCACTCTGGCAAGACCTCTGAAACGTCAGTTTAACTTCACTATATGAAACCTCAGTGAAAACCCCCAAGAAGCAGCAAAGAATTTAAAAAAGGAAAAAATGCCCACTTACAGTATGTACTGAGAAAAGAAAAAGGTGTTACGTCCACATCAACTTCTAGTAAGCATTCAGGCTGATAAACTACTTAACTAGTGTTTCTCTCTGTTGGGATTATTATAACCAGGACTTTGTTATAAAAGGAAATCATTATAGTGAAGTTGGACTGTTGCTCCTCAACCCCTCCATATCCTTCCTCTGTTCAAATGCAGGGAGCAGAAGAATTTCTTGTGGGCCTTATTGCCATCTGTCTCTGCCAAGGGCTGTGATTCTTTGTCACTTTGTGTATAAATCAGCCTATGGAAATAATAAATGGCTCCTGCAGAGATTCTGTCTTCCAAATCCAAACCTTGAAATCATAAACCTTCTGTTGGGCTTTGTGGTATTTTTTTAATAAGCAAGATGCTTATTCATTTTAAGGCTTCCAAGTGGACTAATTGACTCAATTTCCCTTGATATTCTGGATACTTTAAGGCCCTAAATGAATCAGGGAGAGAACTCAATTGACAAATAAGCTTGGCACAAAGAAGCTGAAGTATACAAGGGAAGGTTGACCTTTACTTTTCTTTGGTGGTTGCATTTTCCATTCTAAGATTTTGCCTTCCGTTTCTTCCTGAATAAAACAAACACGGAATCTAACAACTATGAGGAGAAAAGGGGAAGCAGTCAGTGCTTCCCAGGCTTTAAGAAGCCTTTAAATTTCTAGACAGCCTCTTTCTGGGGCCACGGCTTGGATCTCAATGCAGAATTTTTTAAAAACCCCAGTGAATTAATTTGTAGGGTTACTGTACTGACGACAGGATTTTCTAAATGTAGCTAGTTTTAGAAGTTCCAATTAACAAGATCTTTTCAAATTTACCAGGAAAAAAGTGGTTACTTCTCTCAGGATCAGCAGTGTTTCTTGATTATCCTTAGCACATTTGTTAGGTGTTTACTCTCAGCAAAAAGGGTTATCCCGTACTCCAAAATAAATCTTCAAAGCAGAAGAAAAGAATTAGACTCTCCTGTAGCAAAGTCTATATAGCTTTTTTTGGCTTCTCTTTCCTAAAACTACCCACTCGTTCCTCCTCATCCTCCTACTTGGAACAAATCAATGACTTGGCATGAAAATAGAGTTTACAGGTAAGTTACTAGAAGCTTTGAGGAAAAGGGGACTTGTATTTGCAAAACTTGGTATCTCAGTATTATGTTAAATTTCTCCAGTCAAATAGTCATCTGAAAATGTTAGACATCTAGATGTCGAACTAACATTCTCTTAATCAAACGGGCATTACAAGACGCCCTGAATTAGCTCACGTAATACTTATCTTTTTCCTTTGTTGGTTAAAATTGCTGATAACCACTCCAATAAAAAGATTCAGCATGAAGAAAGATCCAAAAATAATGAAAATGACAAAATACATATACATGGCTAAGAATGCTTCAAACTTCGGCTGTTCATCTATCTGTTAAAAAAAATCAAAACAGAAAAATAAGATTGGTAAAAATCAGATAATCTGAACTTCATCATTTCAATTTATAATAACAAATCTTTTTATTGACAGGAGGAATATATTATTTCTACATATTCAAAACTTTATTTAGATGTACAAGTAGAACAACTGTCTTGTTACTGTTTATGACAAACAGATATACAGCCAAATCTAGCTCTACCAAATGCTTAACAGATAAACAGTTCAAATCAGAAGTGATACTGTGAATGCCTAGATTAGAAAAACTGCTCAGACTAAACATAACGGTGAAACGCCAGTCCCTTGGATGCTATCCCAGGCAAGAAGCATTTTAAAAAGCCAGTTCACTATGATCAGCCCTACAAGGAATGATCTTCTGAATCAGCAGCTATTTCAATACATTCAAGAATACAGCTCTTGAATGAATAGGAAAAACACTAATTAAATTAAACACAGAAAAGTTAAAACACACTGTACTAGTGAGAGAGTGAGAAACAACACCTGGAAACGGGGACGAACTAGTAAGGATGTCAAATATAGGGAAGAAAACCTCCAGAAGTAACGGCTAAACGTGTGTGTGATTTTAATTCTACTGTACACATTTAAAAAAGAAGGACATTTCCCTCAGAGGCACAGTCCCTCCAAGGGCTTCTGAACTCTGTTCCCAAACAGACTTGTCCAAAACTTGCCACACCTTGCCCTCTGCATTCTTGAACTGGTAGGGGTTTGTGCGGTGTCGCTCGATTTTGATCAGTTTTTCTTTTGTCTAAGTTCCAGATATTTGGCACTCCAAAGACTATTGTTTCACTGCACACTCTGAAGTATTCATCTGCTTGTATTTCTGACTTGACTTTGCAAACAAAGCTGAAAAATAAATTGTATGGATAGAAAAGGGAAGAAGGGAAAAGAACTCATTTCACTTTAGTGACGTACCTTACGTGAATCCACTGCTGCATACATAATATCCATCCAACCTTTAAAAGTTGCCTGAAAAAAATGCATTTTTAAGATTATTATCACTAAAATAAAAATAGATTTTAATATTAGTTAGAGCTAATATAAATGGGTTAAGTGCTGTGGAAAAGTGAGCAGTGTGCTATAAAAATTCACTTCCAAAGACCTGCTTGGGATCATGAGTCACTGAAGTTTGCTAAAGAGAAAAAAAAATATTTCCTGAACAGAAAAAAAAGTTGCCATGAATCCTGTGAAATGTGTTTTAACGTTAACTCTTGTTAAATTGAATTGTTTGTAATTTGTCTGCTTTTTGAAAAAGGAGTAAAAGTTTCAGCATCACTAGCAAATATATCCTAAGAGGATAAAAACAATTTCTAGGAAAACAACTGACGGTTCCTTCCTGCAGTGTTCAGCAACGCACCATATCTGTGCATGTCAGCATATCTGTGCAGACTCGCAGAACCCTGTGGAGGATACAGGGCAAAGAACTTAATCTAGAAAAGATACAGGGATAACAGCCACTTTTAAAAATGCCTTTCTCTCCGCTGTGGTATTAGGGAGATCAATAAATTAGCATCTCAGCACTTCATGACAAATGTAATAAAAGAAAGCATAAAAGTATAAGTAAACTGCATCGTGCTTTTTCTTTCTCATCCGCTCTGAACTAACTTCTACTAGAGAAAAGGAGAATAATTTTAAATCCGGTAACATGCAGACTGTTTCAGGCTTAGAATGTTAATCAAAATTAAAACAACATTGAAAAGCCATGAAACACAGTGCTTGATTCTAACACAAGGTTGCATATGCTCAAGTGTTCTTTAATAGGAACTGAACAGTTTATAGATAAGAAAAATATTTACGGAAGCTAAAGAAATGCCCAACTTCAGTGAGATAAACAGACGCATAATGGTGGCCCATGGTTTGGGTGCTCAACACATTTCCTTGAAGAAAGCAAAACTGAGCATGTTTTTAAAGAACTTACCACTTGGAGAAGAGCCAAGTATCCCATCCCCACATTATCAAAGTTTACATCATTATTTGTCCATGTTCCATTATAGAAAGTACAATTATATTTGTTTTCAATTACAGTTGTATTTTCTTTTTTGAGTGTGCATTTCCAAAATTTTTTTCCAAGTAATTTTACTCCTGCTATGTTAAATAGGAGCCAGAAGACAATACAGACGAGCAAAACGTTCAAGATTGACGGGATAGCTCCCAAGAGTGCATTCACAACAACCTTAAATAAAGGAAATGAATGAAAAGAATGAATTATTCACATTCGACAGAAGACCTTCCCAGAAAACCACTTATTTTTAATTCTTGTCTGTCTATTGCAGATTCTCATCCATATAAAAACTAGTAGACAACAAATTTAAAGCCAGCCTTCAAGCCCAACTTCAATATTGTCTCAACATGTAATTCTGTGGTATCTATCTTGCCTTTTTGAGGAAGGAATTAAAACAGATGGCGACCAGAATTATCCTTGGGTAAAAGAAATACATAAAATAAGACGATGAGTTTGTAGTAGCTATGGGATCTAAAAACCAGGTATAGGGGAATGGGTTGTATCATCGACATTTACTACAATATCATAAATAACCCTCTCTTTTATCTTGGAGGGTTTTTGTAAGAGAACAACAGCTTGCTCTCCATAAAATGAAGCTCACCCAGTAACCACTGGCAACTGACTGCGCACAGTACATAAAGTAGAGAAGTTTGGCTTCCAGAGGACTGAGCTGTTTTGGTCAGCATTCTTCCTTCATTTAGGCTTGCTTGAGGACAAGGCGAACGCAAAGCCATGATGAGCTGTAAAGCTTTTCCAGACGTGGTACAGAGAAAATGGGATTCCAGCTTTTGGTGTCTGTGCTGGTGACGTCAAGGGACCTGACACAAGCAGTGATAAGAACTCGTATTGGCGAACCCAGCACGTTGGTGCTGACAGGCAGGACACGCTTGTTGCCAGTAGGAATTTGAGGACTATTATCTATTTCTTTTCACCATTTTTCACCACTCTGTTGTGGGGGATAGTGAAAATCTCTCTGGAAATATTTCACTGTTACCATTATGAGAAAACTCTGAGACTTTTATCCTGGTCTTGGATAATAACCATGTACTAGAAACACACAGACTTGAACGATGTTGGAAGGGACCTCTGAAGATCAGCTGGTCCAACATAGACCAAGTTGCGTGGCTTCTTGTCCAGTCAAGTTCTGAATTTTTCCGAGGATGGAGATTCAACAACCTCTCTGGACAATCTGTTGCAATGCTATACACCCATGCTGCCATCTTTTTTCCAAGGTAGCTAATTGGAATATCCCTCACAGCCAACTTGCTCTCTCTTGTTTTCTCACTGCAGGCCTGCCAGAAAACATTAGTTCCATTTATTGCATAACCTCCCATTAAGCAGTTAAAGACAACAATTAAATCTCTTATCTAATTAGATCCCAACCAGATCCTCCCTTTAACCTTTTCTTCTCCAGCCAGAACGAGCTCCACTCTCTCAGCCTCTCCTTTCCAGTCCCCTGACCAACTTGGTGGCACTTTGCTGGACACTCTTCAGTATGTTAATCTCTTTCTTACACTGGGGAGCCCCAGACTAGACACAATACTCCAGATTTGGTCTCACAGGTACCAAAACCAGAAGAGTGAATTGCCTCAGGGTGCTGGCCAGACTTGTGCTAAAACAGCCCAATATAGGGTAGACCTTCTTTGCTGCTCTGCTGACTCGTGTTTAACATGCTGTCCACCCCAGCTTCTGCAAAGCTGCTCATTTCTCAGTGTGCCACTGTTATGTGTGGTTATTCTGGTTCAGGTGCAAGACTTTGCCTTTGCTTCTGCTGAACTTCCTGAGGTTTCTACAGCTCGTATCTCCAGTCTGTCAAGTCCTCATTGCAGAAGAGCCTTGCCCCCAGTGTATTAACTGCGCACCCCCAATTTGGTATCACCTGTGAACTTGCTGAGGACAATTTCTACTACATTATTCAGGTTGTTAATTAAGTCATTAAGCAGTGTTGGTCCCAGGACTGACGTCTGAACGCTAGGAACCACCTGCCAGTGGAACTTCATCCTGATGATCTCTGCACATTGAACCTGGCAGTTCAGCCAATTTTCTGCCTAGCTTCTGGTTCACCTCTCCAGAGCAGATATAACCAATATCTGAGACCAGGGACGGCTCTTCCCTCCTTCAGCCATCTCATCATAGAAGACAATCAGGTTTGAGAGACAAAAATTGTCCTTCCTACATTCACGCTGGCTGTTTCTAACTGATTCCTTCTTGTCCTTCACGGCTTCCAGGATTTGCTCCATATCCATTCCAGGGCCTGAAGTTAGTGTCTCATCACATTCTGTGATCTAACACAGGTCAGATGATTTGCATTATACAATTTTTTACTTCTCCCCATTGTCTTTAAAGATTCCAGACAGTTCACTCAGAGAAGCTTTTAAAAGAATTCCCTCTCCTATTAAGAAAATCCCTGCCTATTTAAGTTTGAAAGGATTGTTTTCTTTCAGACCCACCCTGGAGAATCTGAAATGTGGCACATGAGCCTGTCTAGATAACTGTCAGGATGAGCTGATATAAGCACAGCAGTCTAAAGAAGAGGAATTAGGAAAAGGAGCTACAAAAAGTGAAGAGTTTCCACTGAAGCAATGAATTAATGAGTCCATTTTTCCAGGTCCCAATTTCTTGCCTCAGGCAATGAGAAGAAATTAAGACAGGACTGTGGTTGCTACATTTCTTACACCATGAAGACCGATAAACTACAGCTTTCACAGTACAGGTTTCTTCCTCACATGAGTTTGTTTTCTGTAATAACTATATATATAACTTCTTTTCTATTGACAAGTAATTAAAAATGGTTCTTATTTTTTCCAAGCATATTCATTTTTTCAGAAGAATTTGCCAAATACACTGGATGAAATTTTTCCAAGTCTGAGATAAACCAAAGAATGGGCTTCAGAAAAGTACAAGTCTAAATAAATTGTTTAGTTTGTTCTGTGAATTGCACCGAAACTGGAGACATGGAAAAATGTTCCAATGTTCACATTACCATACATAATAATTCCTTGTGGAAGCACATTATAATTCAGTTTTCTTATTTCGCTTGTACTTCTAAATTTCTGTGAGAGTTAGGTATAATTTCAAAATAAGAACCATAAGATGTAGGTAGGCAGTCTGAACCACCTTAATGCCATCAAGTCCCAAAACAGAGATCCAAGTCGTAATTTTCACAAAAACTTCAAAAGCAGCTATTACAGAACAGGCACACGCCCCCCGCCCCCAGCGTCCTTACCTTTATCCCTTCAAATCTTGACAAAGCTCGTAGAGGCCTCAATGCTCGAAGAGTCCTGAGAGATTTCAGGGCACTCCCAGAGGAACAAGGTGATGTGTCTTTGGAAACAGTATTCAGTCCCCAGGAAACAAATGACAGCTGCGTTCGTTAAATTGAAACTGAGATTATTAAATGGTATACCAAAATTTATTTCATCTGTGTCAGTAGCAACCATCGGCTGAAGGCTACAGTATCTTTGATCAGTAAGTCAAATGAAGAAAATACACATTTAAAGTAACTGTAATATAATTTTACTTCATTCTTTCCTAATATTTTTAAAATAGTGGAATTCTTTCATGCTAATTTTAACACTTCTTTTTTTTCAAAACCAGTTCCTATAATTTTCTGGGAATACCAGCAATACAACCAAATTGGTAACGATGGTAATTTCATACACTACAAGACCAGAAAGGATTATTTAAATAAAACGGTCCCATTTTCTGCACAGTTATTCTCAGAAGTGTATACAATAATTCCTTATCATAACTTAAGATGGTGATGTGGAAACAAAAATTATTTTTAAAAAGATATCCAGTCTTCATTTTAAATTTTCGTAAGAAAGAAAATGAACTGAAAACATTGGAAAATTGTTTCAATATAGGGTTTCTTTTCCACTGTTCGTGATTTGCCTGTTCCTTCCTATTTGAGTTTGCTGTCTCACTGTCCAGCCATTGGATATTTTCATGCTATTCCCATTTTGGACAGCACTGCTATTAATATTACAGAACTGTAATTGCTAACGTCATGCCATATATTCTTTGTAAATAGTCATAATATTAGATTTTTCGGTTGAAATTTCCTAGCACTTCACAACTTTCAGTGGCAACTGTTCAGAGGCCAGCAAACAGCTACTCTATGTTACCAGAATTCAGCTGTTTAGATGCCCTTATTTTAAAATATGTAACTTCAGTATCTTCCCAGTGTATTGTTGACAAGCAAAAATAGTTCATTTTCATTTTGCAAAATTATATTATTTAATTTTTTCTGAATTCAGAACAAATATATATATATTGAACACTGCACTTCTTCCATCTCACTACTGAAAATGTCAGCATTTCTCTTTATAGCTCTATAAAGCATTACTGGGATTTCTTTGGTTGCAAAGCAAAACATTCTTTCCTATGCCTTTAACCCTCTGGTAAATGATTTTTCCAACAATACTTTTCAACTCACCCTTTACCATCTACACTTCTTCTCCTTCAAGGGAGCAACTCTGTTTTTTTCCATTTCTAAATGCTGGAGCTGCCAGCAGCTTCACATTTTTCTATCTTAACTTATTTTAGTTTTATTTCTGATCGCAAATTGCACTCTCAGTACACACAAAAGGTTTTTATAATCAACATGGTCCCCAGTAACAGTGACACCTAATAAAATTTTTTAAAGCAACTTCTGATTATTAATTACAATTTCCATTTAAGTTTGTCCTAAAATCTCTTGATTGCAAGTTTTTTTCAGCTTTTGGAAACTGTCTTTTACACTTGTGGCTATTCAGAGTCAGATTTTACATGTAGTTCTCGATATAGAAAATATCAAAATTCAAAATGTAAGGCAAGCTGAATATAATACTTACACATACAATGATGAAGTCAAGCCAACACCAGGCATTTGTGAAATAACTGTGCAAACCATAAGCTACCCATTTCAGAAGCATCTCCATAAAAAAGATGTAGGTAAATACTTTATCAGCATACTCTAGGATCATTTTCACTTTTTTTCTCTCCTGCAGGTGAATATCTTCAAATGCCTGGAATTTTGGAATTCAGTTTTAAAACACTATAGTAGTTTTATGGAAAATTATTTTTAAGTTGCACAAGAATACCCAGTTTGGCTCATTATAACCATTTCATATCCAATTATGGGCAGCCACCGCTTAGTTTTATACTTAGAAGTAAAAACCTAAATTGTAAAATAAGTACAAACTCTTCTTCAGGTTGGTTAAAAAATCACATACTTTCAGTTGTTTACCCTCAGCATTTCTTCAAAAATATCTGATAAGGGTCAACTGTGGCTACCAAGAGTCTTGGCTTCCCAAGTTAGCGGATAATTTTGAAGGTGATGGTCTAAAATTCTTCATAAGAAAGCTTGAATTAAACACATTAACCACTGTCTTTCAGACCAAGACCTTCCAAGAGAGTCATCTTTAGTCAGCCTGCAGAGTTGCAGATACAGAAAAATATGACAAATACAGAAGAATATGACAAATACCTTATCTGGAACTGTTCATTCCTGGAGTTTCACATTTTTTCACCTAAACCTTGACATTACTTTGATGTCAGTAAGTGTTTAGGAAAATGTTTCATGGATTGCTGTAGTTTCTGTCATTGTTTCCTTGTGTTTAATATATTTGCTGCCTTGCTTATTTATTTTAAGTTTTTGATATTGCCAATCTGTTCCCAATTCCTTTTAACACCTTGCATTATTTCCTCACCAAGCCTCTGGCAACGTCTTTATTCTTCCTTTCATCTATTTCCCTACCTTACAGCTCCACCTCCACGTCATTTCTTTTTTGCTGCCAACATTTCTAGTGATCTATTCATCCATTTTCACCACAACCACTACTTCCCCCTTACAAATCCATGTCTGACATTACTTTTACTTAAAATTTTTCTTACTTATGTAGATAAATCAGACACCACCCTGTACCATACCCTTTCCCACACCTTACAATTCCTAGATATAAATGACTCAATCTCCTCTTGTCTCCTTCTCTTTCACACTGTCTCGGAGCTCAGCCTGTCTCTAGAGCACATCAGGGCATTTAACGTCTTCCCTTTCTCTTATCCTCATTCAAACCTGTGTCCCCTTCTCTGACACTGCCTCTGCAGCTAACTTTCTGTCTTATTTCTTGCCATGAGATGAGTAAAATAGTTGAAATGAGAAGTTTAAGAGTCTGTCCTCTCAAGAGGAATACCCTATCTCACATCCTTGGGAAGTCAGAACACAACATCTTTATTTTACAGAAGAGGAAATGAGGCATGGAGACATCAATCCATTTGCCCCAAGTCACATGGCTGTAGTCTGTGACAAAGGTCAGGAACCAAACTGAGGGTGCCAAAGCTTTAATCCATCCAGTTTCAATCTACATCAGCTCTTCACTTAACAGCTCTTGCACCTACCTGACCATGAAATCTCTTATTGTGCCGTTATTTTTTAATAAGCTCATTAACAGTCAACACCCTCTAAGGAAAGAGCAGGCTGTGTCACATGGGAGCCTGGCCCAGATGGTCCAACCACCTTTGGTTCAGGGGAGATGGCCGTAAAGACACCTCAATGGTTTTGCAAGGATTAGCCCAGCTACTGTGGGCTTTAAGTTACAGGTTATCACCAGACACATTAAACTATTTAATGTTTCTTGCAGAAACACCTGAGCACCCCTGCTATGTGTCTCCAGTGCTCTGGGAGAAGATTAGTTAGGTATTATAGCAGACCTGATTTACTCCCCTGTATTTATGACATGCTAAACCCATTCTAAAAGGCCACCAATAAGGTGGAACAGGGGCATAACAAGGTGTTCAGATCAAGTGAGACCTGAAACAATAAACTAATGTAAAATCATTGCTGTGCTTCCATTTTATATTCCCACTGAAAAAAACACAGGGCAGAGATGCTCCTGTGTTTAGTTACCAACAATCTGGTAAAACTTATGCATTTCTGCTCTGCAGCATAAGAAAACAGTAATACTGCTTCTGGAGCTCAGTGGTCTTTGAAGCAGTGGTCATTCAATTGCACTACAATTAGGAGAAATGTCCACAGAGCAGAGCTGTCACTGTGTCCGCAGGACTTGTAACTTGTTTGTGGGTGACTGAGAACGCCCAGCATTCATGCATAAACCTATTTACCATTTCCTACCTTTTTTTCTGAGCAAGTTTGATAATCAGTGCTGTCCTTTTTCAGTGTTTAACCATGGCTACCTTGATTTCTATCTACTAGTCAAATCACCCTTTCCTTAGTAGAGATGCTCTTTCAAACTTCTAACTACTAACTCTTCCTTTGCTCTGAGCACTCACCACGCACTTTTCCACGCATTCTTTCTATGATCACCATCTCATTTAATTTACTTTCAAGCCATGGGTGTGCCTGATGGTAAGGCATCCCTTCATTCTAGCTGGTTCAGGAAATTCCATCTCAGCAAACAACTTTATAAACAAACAGAAAATGGACAAGGCCCTTTTTGTAAGAGGACAACAGCATCTTAGAAATGGGAAAGTTCTCAACACCACAATATATCTCTGATGAAAAGAAATCGTTACTGTTTTGTTATTTTGCATCTGGATACCAACTAGTTATGTGTTCAACTTAGCCAGATCCTACACTACATTAAATAATAACTCAGTGTCCTTCCTTCCTTCAGTTTGGTTGCATGTGAGTACAGAGGAGCCCTCATGGGAACCCCAGGGAGCTCCCTTGGAGATTTTGCTGTAGAAATTTTAAAGCAGACAGTTCAAATCTAGGGTTTAGTGGACAACCTAAACTTAATGTGCACAGAATTTAACAGATAAACAGATTTTATTTGGAAAATTCTGACATGTACCGTATAGATCAATTTCACACTACTTGGTTGTGCTCCTTCTGTACTACATAATGTTTTATTTAACAAATTACTTTTAGTAGACTTAGTGAATATGTTTTCAAATCAAAGAAAACTTCCCTTATTCTTCAGTAGAAATTGATATATTCAGAGTAGCAATCAAATATTAAGTCACCTGCCAGTTTACAGCCATCTTCACTTTCAGATTCTGATCATCTTAACGTTGGGATGATTTTAAATCTAAATTTTTACTGAGCAGTTAGTCTGCTTTACAAATTTAGAAGTACTTTTATTTTTTCAAGCTTTCCTAAGTAATTTCAGACCCTGCTTTAGCCTCCTAATTAAGCACACAAGTGTGTGAAGAACTATGTTTTATGAAGAACTATGAAGACGACTATCATTCCATATATTTAAATACCTTATCCAAGCAGGGGAGAGCCTTATAACTTCTAAGGGATATGTTTATTATACTCTTGTCTCTCCCTGGGGAAAGGAATGGGAGTAGAAGAAATAAATTAAATATAAGAATATGATTCTTTTCCTTTACTGACAACAACCGATTCAAAATTTGAGTAATTAAATTAGATTTACCAGTGCTGCGCTGCTCAATATTATCATAAAAATGATAAAATTTTCAAACCAGCTATGCTTAACAATTCTGTAGCAAGTTTTTCTAAATTTCCACCAAGTTCTGCCTGGAAACTTAGTGATATCCACTACACAACACGGGAAACATTCAACACAACCTGAAAAGAGAAAGAACAGCACATTGGTTCCATGGAAAATGTGGAGACATGGAATTTAAAAAGTGTAAGACATCCTGAAATAAGCTTCTACGGACTATACAAAGAATGTGCCATTTTACCTTCAGGGTGATGCTGTGGCTGAAATGATCTAAAGCTAAAGAAAAGAAAACATTTGTAGGCCAAAACAATCTCTTTTAATAGAGCAACTCATACATGGAAAAAGCAGAGAAGCTTTTGTGCCCACAAAAAAGCCATTACTTCTATCTAAAAAGACTTGCTTATTTTATATATTCACTGTTTTGCTCCAGAAACACACTTCACTAATCTGTAAAAGCAGTAGGATTGAACCATGAGAATCAACGGAGTTTAACGAAACATTCAGGCAACCAAAGGCAGGTGTCCACATTGGGATGAGCTGTACAGTCCTCTGAATTCCATTAGCTGTATTGACCAGATATTCACCCACTGTACTGGGAGCCCAGGCAAACTCAGCTGAAGTGCCTTTTAAGAGACCAGGTACCGACATACACATCCCATCCGACCTCCAGCTGCCCCTTCAGAAGCACTTTGAGTGCCTTTGCTCATATGTAGGTACCAACAGTCCGATGCCTCAATGTAAGACTCAATCACACTCCAAAGATGGCATTTTGCTACCTAAACACAGGTGTTTAGAACCATTTTAGGCCTTGTCAGATATTCTACAGCTCCTGTGACAGTTCTACCAGCTTCATGCAGTTGTCTTGCGTCCTCTCAGGTGTCTCACAGGGTACTAAATGCCTGTCTTCAGGCATCCCAACCCTGCTCCAGTTCTGTGCTGGCTTCAGGCATATTTATTTGAGTTTTCATGTTTACAAACAAGTGTCTCAGGCAAACTGTCTCTGCCAATTTGGGAATGTCCCAAACAGGTATCTCTGAATACTGGTTCATTTGGGGTCACTGCAACAAATAACAGATTCTTACTTTCTGCAAAACAGTCCTTAGGTAGGTGTGACTTTTTAGGCTGGGCAAACATCTCCAGAAGAGTAACTGGATCCACAGTGCTGGCTTCAGAATAGCTACCAGCATCACATTTCTGCACAGGAGAACGGCAAAGAAGAGAATTTATTTGCTTTTCATTAATAAGGTTACCAGATTTAATATAAATGAAACTTATCACCTCCCCCTCCCCCCCCAAAAAAAAAAAAAAATCTGCAGTGTATAATTATCTTAATGTTGCTGAACTACCAAAATAAAACTACAAATAAGAGGACAGAAAAGGCTAATCCCTACTCTTTGTTTCCATGGCTTTAATTTAATTAGTTTCTTGGTTTCTTCTAGTCGTCTACATTGGACTTGCAGGAAGGGAAATGTTTAGACCAGATTATATTATGCTACAACTTTACTTTAGAGAAAACTGATTTCTTCAAGGCAATCCAATTCTCTCTTCATTTTCAGAGATACAAACCATGTCTCAAAAGGCTTGAAGACGGGAAGGCCTAGCAGGAAAGAAATGTACTTATGGTCTACGCATCTCGAGGAATTGTAGTTATTGATAGGTAACCTACATAACTATAAAACCAAAGACAATAAGGAAAACAAGTGTAAAGAAAAAGGAATAAAGCTAGCTATCAGCCTTAAAGTGTAAGTGCCCTGAGCGACATGGAAAGGGAAGGCATGGAGATAGGGGTAGAGATAAGAATGTGAAGCCAGAAGAAGGGAGAACTGCCTCTGTTGACAGCCATGCTGCTCTACACTAACTTAAAGCCCTAGGAAATCTTCAACACAGACAAAAATGAAATTATTTAAATTCATGGGCATTTTTATATTAATATCTTAATAAAATCAAATGTTGTGTAACAAACAAAACAAAACCTCTGGCAACTTTATCTAAAACCAGAAAATGCTAAAGTGGTTTGACTTTTGGAGCTAGTAATCCAGAAAGTTGCTGAACTTCCAGTTAATTTTCTGAGTCACTGGAGGCAAACCATGATTCTTCACCTTTTTTGATGTGGAACTGTACTGTATTAGAATAAACTAAGTTTACAGACCAAAAAAGTATGGTTGTTTCAGGAACCATTTCTAGAGAACAAATTTTTGCATCCAAGGATGACAGCAAACATAATTAATTATCCATAAAAATGAATAGTATGTATCAGATATGTTTAAAGTAAGTGTGTTTCTTGATTAATTCCTGTTTACTTATTCTGTACAAAATAATACATTAAGTTACACTGTTAGCCATGGCTGTTTATGAGAGACAAACCTCCACGCTTTAAACTATTATTACCTCTAGCGAGACGTACCTACCACCTTCCCAGGGATTATAATTGCCGCTCTTCGGAAAACCCCAGCTTGTCCCGCCTTGAGACAACTGCTGTGACAATTTTAATCTCTAGCATATTCCACAAGATGGTAAAAGTTATAATTACCTCTTTTTGCTCTTTCTTTTGGTGTGTTTCTGAAAAACCGCTCATAGTTTCAGAAGTCCCAGAAATCTGACTGAAGCTGCTTAAACTCTGGCACTGCGCTCTGTGTCTTAATCTGTCTCCCTGCGTGAAATAATGCGAACTGGTTGATTTTCCACATTTTTCTTCCTGACAGTCATTCTCCAAAGTCAAAATTCTTTAACAAAATCTAAAGCTTCCACAAAATCTAGCATGTTTGTATTTTTACAGATGATTAAATTGAATTGAATAAAAAGACTTCAATGAAAATCATAAGCTACTTTCTGTAAGAGGCTTTCTGTCTTGCTTTATGTTCATCATAGAACCACACAGTCATTAAGGTTGGAAAAGACCTCTAGGATCATCAAGTCCAATCCCCAACCCAACACCCCCATGACTCCTAAACCATGCCCTGAAGTGCCACATCTACGCATTTTTTTGAACCCCCCCAGGGACGGCGACTCCCCCACCTCTCTGGGCAGCCTGTGCCAGGGCCTGACCACTCTGTCAGGGAAGACATTTTCGCTAATATCCAATCTAAACCTCCCGTGAGCAGCTTGAGGCCGTTCCCTCTCATTCTATTGCTAGTGAAGAACGTGCAAAACAGCTCATTACTCTGCTGTACAAGCCAGCTTCCATTGGTACCTCCTTTAGTACAGAGCTGAGAAGGGTTCATAGTTTTTTTGTTAACCTTCTAATAAAAGAGTGCAGGGAAGGTATATTGGACTCTCCTGTTTCTTATTAGTACTGCCTGTGAAAAAGGCAGGCTTCTAAAATAAATTACCTTGAGGTCCTTGTGCGCTGAGCTGACCTGACACTACTACTGGATGTTTCATACTCAGCTGCAGCACTGTCAGTGGGCTAACAGGTATCACCCTTACCTTCTGTAGGCAAAAATATTTACACAGGAGTAACAATCTCTGAGGATGGCCCAATGATTCTGAACTAAAATGTGTTCATGCAGATAGATCATCATACAAAATCCAGCATTTGTATCCTTTATAAGTAATCACATCACATATACCAGTAACAATTTCATTAAGACACATCACCCTCCTCAAAGGAAAGTAATCGGGTAAAATTCCATTTAATTAAAAGTGTAACACATCATTCGAAAGAAGAAAAGAAAGCAATAATAAGGAAAAACAAATCAAGAAAGCAAAATGGGAGAAAACAGGAAGTGCAAAAGTGGGCAACATCCAAGTAATACGGACATGCAGCAAGGGACAGTATTGGATGCAGTGACGACACAAAGGGTTTAATTCAGTTGCTCGCCCTAAACTGTGTTGTGTCTTTTAAGATACCGAGGGGTGCCTAAGCCATACTCATGGCATAGTTAAATACAGCACAGGATCTACAGGAACTGACAGACACCTTTCTGGAGGTGCATTTAGAAGTCATATGAGATAATCCAGCACCTCAAAAGGCACTTGACATCTGTGAGGTGAGTAGTATGCGGAATCTTGAGATTCAGATATCTAAATGGAGTAATCTGATTGTGGCTGATACCTAGTGTCATCTGAGGTGTTTCTACATACCCCGGGCCTCCAGATGCCAAAAAGAGTTCCTACAGCTCCTGTGCCTCATTTTTCAGTCCCATGTGGATGTGACAGACACCTGAAGTCTCTCAAGTACCCCTAAATGCCTGTGTACAGGCAAATGAAGGGCACCGTTACTGACTACCATGGCAGTATAAATGCCTCACTCACATGCAGGAAGCCTTGAGCTTAATCCTGCCCGACACAACAAAACCAGGAGATATAAAGGGGAGTCCAAAGTATCATACAGGTGCGTAGGAGATTAAACAAACATGAAGAAATAATTTTTATAAGGTGAAGCTTTTATTTACATTCCCTTTGGATACCACGCAACTGAGAAGCAACATATCAGCAACACAAGAGGCCTGCCTTCCAAAAATTCCAGGTGCCGTCTGTACGGCAAAGGAGGTAAAATGAAAGAATGTCTGTCTTGATCAAACTTCATGTAGCATTTGACAGCAATAAATGGAAACGAAAGAGACAGAAGCAGAATTATGGCTGTCAGTGAGGAGAATGATGAAAAAGTGGATATTCAACATCTTATTGAATAACTAAGATTATTTGGTAGCTCTTGCATTTTGAAGCTACTAGAAGAACAAAGAAAGTAAAAAGGCAGAAATGACAGAAGGGGTAAAATTTACTGTTGAGTCTTCGAGATTATATTTACAGATGTAAGTTACAATATTTTTTCAAATATTAATATTCCTTACCTGTTTTCTGTATTCTACTTCTGTGCATACACTGTGCTCATCACCTTCATCAGTGTAAGTCTCTGCTACTGCAATGGGAACACAGGTACTACGACTGGTTAAAGCTTCTTCGTATTTGCTTGTTACTGAGGAACTCTCTTCAGTGTTGTAATACCAAATGTCAAAGCAGTTGCTGTCTATATCCTTTCTGACATCTGTCATGGCATAGTTATTTTCCTCTATGCCTTTGGCAGAAATTTTCACCAAAGCCTTCTTTTTGGCTGTTGTTTTGAGACTTTGTTTCTTTATTTTGTTACAACGATCCAAAATTCTGCCTTTCACAGACTGCAGGCTCTTGTGAATCCGTGCAATGGCAATCTGACATTTAGTCATTTGTCCAGTTTCCTCTTGTCCCGCTGAGGAGTCAGTACTGAATGAACTCAGCAGCAAGGCAATGAATAGGTTGAGCACCTTCAAACAGTAAAAGTAAGTTGGAGACACTGCTGCTAACAGAAAAGACATTTCAGAAAATTCTCCTTGGAATAAAAAATCTCAACCTCGCTTTCATCAACCATTGCAATGAAATTATTTATTATTATACTGGAATATTAATATAGTATGATATGGCTCCTTCTGGAAGGAAAAGCAAGAGAAAAAGGTAGGAGTGAGGGTTTGGGTATATCAAATATATTTTCACATGCTCTGATGTTCGTAATGTACGAGGAGGTAGGTATGTTGAAAAACAGCAGGCAAAGACAGATTTTAACAACACCACCATCAAAACGGATCTGGTATAGACCAACCAACCAAGCAGATGAAAAAGATTTTCTCTTCCAGTATATATACATTAGATCTAGTATACACCACACAAATCAGAAAATCTGGGTAAACTTTTGATAATATAAGTTGGGAAGCATTAAAAGCACTGAACAGTTTGGTCATTTGATCTTAGCGGCACAAAAGATGAGAAATCAGACACCAAATTATCAGAAGCAGAGCACTTCTCCGGGTAGAAAGAATAATTTTGTGTATTTTGCTTAGCAGCCACCTCTTGTGAGAGAAAGACAGGGGAAAAGGAAGAAAAGACAGAAGAAAAACATATATTAAATAACATCCAAAAAGGAGAATAGTGTGAATATTCTTCAAATGATAAAGTTTGCCTTGAAAAAAAGATGACAGTGTAACTGGATACATTCAGTAGGGACTGAAAAATAGCTTGAAACTCACCACCAGGTTTCCTATCACCAGGACGAGCAAGAAAATGGGAAGACATAACTCTTTTCCAGCCACTTCCATACAGTCCCACATGGTTTCAATCCATTCTCCACATAATATTCGGAATATAATCAGGAACGAATGACAAAAATCCTTCATATGCCAGCGTAAATTCTCACTGGTGCTTATTTTATAGTAAAAATCCTTATAATAACTGCCCAAAACCTGCTTTCCTACTACAGCAAAAATAAACACAGTGATAATCAAAACCAGAGTGAGGTTACCCAGAGCACCAACTGAATTTAGAATTATTTTCATAAGAGTATTTAAGGCTGGCCAGGACTTTGCCAGTTTGAAGATCCTGAGCTGTAAGTAAAACACAAGAAAACAATGTGAGTGGCAAACACTGCATAGATCGCACAGCACACAGAAAAACCAGACCCTGCATTTATCAGGCTGTCTTTGCTTCAGTCACACCATCACAATTTATCCCCCAATAAAAAGGTTCTTAATTGTTCCAAACCAAAAGCGCTGTGCTTAAGCTCAGAAGGTTAATGCTACTGAGAACAGAGAAATGCCAAAGGAAGCTCTCAAATTGTTTGTGCTATGTTAGATACGAGCACATGTAAGTCTATTAGTATCAATAGCAGTAACAGTAACAGTAATAATAATCAAGTGGCTTATAGCTACCTGGACGAGACTTACGAAATGACTCCATTTTGGACTAAATCAAATGTAATCAGCCAAAAATTGAAAAAAGAATTTTTTCTACCTCTCACCCAACAGACTTAAAATAGGATCTGAGAAGCCAGATGGGATCAATTCTATGCATCCTTATGAGTAAAAAGAACATTTTAAGTCAAATTAGCATTCAGGGCTGTTAAAATCTCTGTCATGATACCCAAGATGAAACAGAATTCAACTGAATTTCTAGGTGTGATGACTCTGAAAAGCTACAAAGACTGACAGAAGTAATTAGTAAATTTAGCATTCTAAATACACAGTAAGGACATAAGCAGAAAAGTAACATTATACGTAGACATCTCAGAGCTACTCCTCTTTTTCCCCTAAAACGGAGGAAAGCTTTGAGGAGACCTCAGGGCCAAGTCTGAGCCTTGAGGAAAGCTCCATTATTTTACCGATCTCAGCTCAAAAGGAAAAGCTCTGAAGGAACCTTTGCTATCCTTAAGCTCATGCAAACACTCAGACAGTACCTCTTCCTAACTGAAGATCTGAAATGTAGTTGAGCAGCGTCACTACAGACCTAACAGGGTGACCTCTCTGCTAGGTCAGATCCCCAAAGGAGCTCACTGTGCCAGAGGATTTGTAGTATCCAATATACATAGTACGATAAACATACTGAATGTATTCTTTTTTATTCATTTAATATTCACTCTAATTAAACATTCATGTTGGCTTACTCCGTACTAACAAAGAGAACCAATTTAACAGATTCATCAGGAAAATAATTTGAGGGTATTTCACTGTAATCTTTTAAAAACCTATGCAGCACATGTACTTTTGAAAAAGAATAAAGAAATAATTACCATCCTGAAAAATGACAGATTTTCTTTAAAGCTTATTAGGCCAATCATAACAACTATGCTATCAAAAATATTCCATTTTTGCTGAAAATAGTTGTAAGGATCTAGGGCGATGATTTTCAAGATCATTTCTGCTGTAAAAATCAGGGTGAACACCTGAAAAGAGGAAAAAGAAATTCAGTAAGAAGTCACTGGAAAACTATGTCTCCTTATGGGACCGTCCCAGTATAAATATGGGGTTATAACTCCATATTGACTCTAACACAGACCTAACTTACCTTGTCACTTATAAAAATCATTTGTTGGTAAACGCATGGCAGGTCGGGGTGCTCCAGAGCCATGAACAAGGTATTCACAATAATGCAAACCATGATTAAGAGATCAACAAATGGATCCAAAATCACCAATTTCACCTTCTCTTTGACTTCTCTCCAGAATGGACAACAATTCCAAATCAGATACTTTTGAGCAAAACGTTTCAGTAGTGCAGGGCATTTCAGTTTGGACTCTTGCAGTTCTGAATGACAACGAGGGAAAGTGACACATGATGGATTCCACTTATGTGGAATTTCATGGTATGACAAAAAAGACAGTCACAGAAAAGATCGAAAAGCAAAATCAATCTCTTGCGCAGAAGGGCACCACTGAAAAAAATTGTTTCACTCATTCTATACAAACCAATCACAAGCTATTCAAAGGTCACCATCAACAAATTCATAATTACAGAAACAGGTGATATTACCCACCTCTTCATATGTTTATTATACTGTTGAAGGATGATACAGGATGTGCATTAAGGAGAAATAACTGTCTCTGGAAAAACTGACAACTTGTTTTCTGTGAGTTGCATCTGTGCAGTCATAGATGCAGCATGGCTTGAAAGAAAGTCCAGGATAAAATGAAAAAGGGCATCCCCCATATCTCAGTGTCCATAGCTGAGGACAGGGTTATCAGGTAAGTCAAGCTGGAAGGGACCTCAGGAGATTTCTAGTGCAACTCCCTTCTCAAAGCAGGGTCAGCCATGAGGTCAGAGGCTGCATGACCTGTTCCCCCGTCTGACTGTCCTCGTGGTGAAAGCTTCTCCTTACACACAGCTTGAAGCTTTCTTCTTTCAGTTTATGTCTGTTGCCTCATCTTCCCACCAGTCACCACTGTGAAGAGCCTGGCTCCATCTTCCTGATAATGTCTTCCCACTACTGGAAGGCTGATATTAACCTCCCCTGAAAACCTATCCAGGCTGAACCAGCCTAGCTCTGGGCAAGTGCTCCAGCCCCTGACTTGGTGGCCCTCTACTGAACTCAATGCATTTCTCATACTGGGGGGCGTTGGGAGGCAAACTGGGCACAGTATGTGGTCTAACAAGTGCTTAATAAAGGGTGTAATCACTTTTCTCCTGGTTATGCTCCTTCTAATACAGTCCAGGATACCGCTAGCCATGGCTGTTGCAAGGGCATGTTGCTGGCTCATGCTCAGCTCACTGCCCACAGGGACCCACAGGGGTCCTGCAGAGCTGCTCCCAGCCTGTATTGTTGCAAAAGGTTCTTGCAGATAGGCAGAAGTTTACATTCGCTCTGATCATATTTTCATAAGGTTCCTGTCGGCCCATCCCTCCAGCCTGTCTAAGTCCCTCTGGATGGCAGCCCTTACCTCCAGTGTATCAAGTGGTTCCCCCCCAGTTTGGTGCAATCTGCAAAATTTAAGAGCAAGGCCTCTGTTGCCTTCTCCAGGTCACTTTGGACACGATGTGTCCTAGGATACACCCTGTGGTACTCCACTTGGTACCTGCCTCCAGGTAGAATACAACCTGTTCACCAAACAATTGAAGCCCTAACATCCAACTGCTTTTCTGTCCAGCTGGCTGTCCGCCCATGCAGACCCTGACACCCTAACTTGGGTGAAAAATACTGTGGGAGACAGTGTTGAAAGCCTTGCTAAAGTCAAGGTAAATGAAAACATTGCTCTCCCCCCATTCACCAACCCCAGTCATTTTACTGTACAGAGCAATCAAGTTGGTCAGGCGTGATTTACCCTTGGTAACTGCAACTTACAGCTGCAGTTATGTGAGATATGAGAATATTTATTTTACTGAAATTTACATTTGATTGCAGCACAATTTCCCCTAGAGACTTTTTAAATAATGCTGACTGTTTGTGACATTTTCATCTCTTAGGTCCGGTTACACGATCACCATAGGAAAAACACTAAAGAATGACTTACGCAAATTATCTGTAATAACAGTGGCTGCGCTCATTAACCTCTGTCTTCGAAAAGGATCGTTAATAGAGTCCACTGACAATTCATAGGACAGCAGTATCTGCCTCTTTGGTTAGAAAGACAACAGAAGATAATAAAACAAGGGAATATGAAGAAACGGCAATATAAAAGTTATGTCCGGCATAAGATCAATATGCGTTTTTAAATACACCCTGTAATGAAGCCTTACCGTGCTGAAAGAGTGTAAACCAAAATGAAACAACAATATCATGTGTTTGCCTTTGAAGGCAAAGGAGGTTTCATCAAAAACAGTAATATTTTTCAAGAAGTTGTTTCCTTCTGAAAATATTTAACAACAGTAACGCCATTATATAAGGCATATAGACTCATGAACAGGGGAGCAAAGGGAAAAAATCATTCTATCTTTCCAGTGACTGATAAAAAGAACATACAAAAAGAAGACTGATGATCAGTTTGAATAAATTATTGGCTACTTAACTATGAATTACTGATTATTAATAATATGTATTTATTAATATTAGGAATAGTTATTTAGTGAGTCAAAATGATCCGTTTTCCCAGCCCTATTAAGTCCACCAAGATCTATACTAATATTGAACTGCCTAAAACTAGGAATGGGACTACTTTTGTTTTCATTCAAAGTTACAGCGTGCTGAACTCAGTGTTCCTGATGTGCACTGAAGAACAGACACGACACCTGTATCTTACAGGACACGCTGAATTATTATGAGACTGCGCTTATGACACATTAATAACCCCAGACACACACTTTTTAAAGACTAAGCAGAGAACTGTAAAACACGGGCTGCAAAGAATAGGTGAGGCTCTGAGGTAGAGGAAAACACAGAACAAAGATTCCAGTCTGAGGGAGGACATAACTAGAACTATCAGCTCGCAGGGAGCTACTGACTCCCCACATCAGTGCACAGTACCTTAGTATCCCCTTCCAGCATAACTTGATTTGCTTCATTTTCTTTTTATGGTGAGGGTATACAAGTAAAAATATCATAGAATCATAGAATCACAGAATGGCTTGGGTTGGAAGGGACCTTTAGAGGCCACCTAGTCCAACCCCCCTGCAGTGAGCAGGGACATCCCCAACTAGATCAAGTTGCTCAGAGCCCCGTCCAGCCTGACCTTGAATGTTTCCAGGGATGGGGCATCGACCACCTCTCTGGGCAGCCTGGGCCAGGGTTTCACCACCCTCATCATAAAACATTTCTGCCTTATATCCAGTCTAAATCTACCCTCTTTTAGTTTATAACCATGACCCCTTGTCCTATACATATGTCATATCATTATTTCAAACTTTTATGATAATATTATTTTTATGAACATATTCTATAATACTGTTATTCAGGGAATGAAACTGATATTCTTGGCTTAGGTGTTTAATAATAATGATTACATTTTGCCTTTGGGATCTTAATGACTCGAAAAGCTAAGCAAAACGTGCTGATAGAATTGTCATAAAATAAACATAAAATTAATTTAAAATACAGTGCTAAAATGTTCATTCTTCTATTTGTATTTTTTCAGAATCTAAAAGACTCAGTTAGACTATTTTAATCATGTTCCAGTTCCCACTGCAACTTGTCCTTTCATTCCTTTCTGTAATGTTTGGTGTCTCAGAGGAGAGAAACCTAGAAAACTTTGTGCGCCAGCCTGACTAAAGTTCTCAGCCTTCTTGTTGAAATTCACGTCTGTTCAGAAGCATTCAGATCTAGTGTTTTTAGAAAGGTTAAGAGCATTAATCAACACTGAACAGTTACTACCGCTCATCTATCTTTAGCTGAAGTAAACAACTGGTGATGAGAAGTCCTCTGACAAATTGGGATTTAAAATAGGGATACACACTAGAGAAATAGTCAACTTTTTATAGAACTAATTGTGTCCTACCAAAAAGTTTCTCTCTCATACGCTTTTTTGTCTTTGACTCAGCATCTTTAGCCGCTTTTTGTGATTAGAGAGTACGTTGTTTGGAGTCCTCAGTTGCAGCAGAGCCAGTACTACCAGTAGTTGCCGTAACATGAAACAAACTGCCATGCTTGTTGCAGATATTTATGAGACTGAGGTAGAACTTTACATCAGAGCATCGCACACTGCTTGGATCATGCTCTAGGCCTTCCTTTTTTTCTTTTTTTTTTTTTTTTCAATATGAAATGTCAACATTTGCAGGACAAAGTGAGAACTGTGATGGAGGGGAGTGAGAGGAAGCGTACACGTGAACTACTCATCTTGAAGAACCCTCATGACTGATAAACAGCTTCTACTGATGTCAAATGACTACCTGTAGGTCTATGTAAGACAGCATAAGACTACAACCAGGATCTCACACAGTCACAACTACCTGGAGCTGGGTCTTGGAATATTTTCATGCAGATAGTGTAGAGGCATCCATTAGCAAGCACAGCAATGTAGTTTAAACCCTGCAGAATATACTCCCAAAAAGTGGGTTCCACTTAACATTTCGTGTACCAGGTTCTAATGCAATCCATTATCTGTTTCCAAAAGTTCCTACACAGAGATACTCGTAACTGTGCCATTCTCTGCACATGCAGAGGGGAAGGGACCTTGGGAAGGGTCTGAAAATGTTATTTCTGAAATATAAAAATACAGATTGCTTTTGGCATCCAACCTGTGCAGATTTTGCAGCCTTGGAGAAGGAAGGTCTAGGAACTAAACCAAATTTATCTCCTAGCTGAGTCATCTCCTGCAACACAGTCCCAGACTTAGAGGAAAAAAATTAAATGGGGATAATCAGACATAAAAGGTGATTTTTATACTCACAGAATATATGACACCTGCTATGGAAAGACTTGCTTTTTCCTCAATAGGTATAATAATACACTACCATGGACTGTGACAGAGTGCTTCCATTAAGAACAGCAGAACCAAATTAGGTCACAAAATGGCATAGTATTCTTAACACAGCAGGGAGGGGAAATGTTAATGACACTCTATAAGAAGCAAATACTATACTAAAGGAGATGACAGATGGCAGTTGCTGCCAAGTGGATGATTTTTGACTCCTTCAGCTCAGACACATAATTTAATATAGCTAGGATCACAGAATTTAGAAGAAATTCTGACCATGCTGACTGCCAGAATGAAAACCTAATCCTTTTTAGCTTGGATGACATGTCTGATAAAAACTCCCCTACAATGACTCTTTTCAAAAGGAAGTTGGGCCGTAGCACTGCTACTGGAAAGTTTCCATTTTCTATGAGACGCGTGGAAACAGTTCTGATGTTCTCCCAGAAGCAGGAGAGAATCTGCCATGAGATGGAACAGACTATCATGGCGGGGGGGGTCATATAAAAGATTTTGGGAGACACAGGGGTGAGGGATAATATCAAAATGAACAGTGTATGCTTTGGTGATGATTTCCAGCTCCCCACATCTAGAGACCCTGCTCAGCCATGGTAAATGATCACCAAAGCAATGGAAGGAAGAAACATATCTGAGAAGAAGAATGAAGACCGGTGACGGTGAAATTCCAGCCTGCATTATCAAAGGTGGGGCTGGGGACCAGGGTTTCAGTCAAGGTGTTGTTTGGACACAAACATCTACTTTTGCACCACCTGTTTTTCCGGTGGACCCTGTTTGGTCTAAGTCACAAGCCTGTACTGGAAAGTGGCTGTTGCTGAACCAGTAAAAGCACATTAAAAGCTTTCTTCTTAGATATTGTTGAAATTAACTCAGTAATATGGATAATTGCCTGAGAATTATTTTGGAAGATTCAGCTCAAGATTAAAATACCTAAATACAGGCATCTAAATGTGGATGTTTACGTAGAGCCAGAGAAAAACTGAAGTTGGCAGGGTCCTCTGGAGTCCTCCTACTCCATCGCCCAAAGCAGGGCAAACTTCAACTGTAGGGCCTTTTCCAGCTATGTTCTAAATATCTCAAAAAATGAAGATCCAAAAGTATCTCTGGATGAGCTGTTCTAACATTTAACCTCTGTCAGAGTGATTTTTTCCCCCCCTTAATAACTAATCAGAATTTCCTTTGTTGCAGCTTGTTCCCCTTGACTTCCCATTGTGAACCTGTAAGATCTTGGCTCCTTCTTCCTTTTATACCCCTATTAGATATTAGTAGAGAGTAATAATCAGATGCTTCCCTTTCCCTTTTCTCCTTCAGGCTGAACAAACCCAACCACTCCTCCTCACCCATCATGTGCTACAGCTCCTTACTCATCTTGGAGGCCTCCACTGGCTTTGTGTGATATCTCAACGTAATCCTTCCACTGGAGAGCTCAAAGCTCGACACAATACCCCAGATGCAGTCACACATGCTCTGGTCATGCCAAGTGAAGAAACACACATGGCCTAAGCATTGAAAAGGTAACAAATCTATACTCTACATGGATGCTGGACCATTGGCAACATGATAGCAAGGACTATCCATGAGATATACAGTATTTTGCCAGTGACAAAGGTACAGTGAAAAAACCCCAAGTTTAAGCAGAGTAAGAATTACAAATCTTAATAGCACTTTCTTACTGGATTTAGAAAGGGGCAATGAGCAGAGGGATCCTTTCCAAAGCCAGAAGTCACTGCTGTAATCAAGATGTGAAATAGCACGTGGGATTCAGCCTAATATTCAGACATCTGCATTTAATTTGTCCATGTGCACGATGTATCTAAAAATCCTACTATAATTGATTTATATTTTTGATAAGTTAGATTCACTTAACCACAAGTGTCTGAAGCCATTTGAGATGGTCTGTTGAGACATTTAGTATCTGAGACAACCACAGTCCCAGACTAAGCAGACATGACACATCGTGTCTGTACCCTTACGTAGAGCAGGTGCAGGCCAGGTAAGACACTCTAGAAATCCGCTAATATCACTAGGCATCAATTTCTGACCCCAAAAATTAAATTTCCATTCAGTGCAAGGTTCAGAGTTTAGAACCTAAATAACATGTAAACACCAGCAAATAAAAACCTGGCACACAATCCAGCTACCTAAATCTAGGAATTTAGTAACGTTTGAGATGCCATAATGTATTTGAGCTACCCACACAGTGCTGGAAGATGTGTCACAGACGCTGAAGATATCCAGGATATAAACCTGTCCAAGAACATCTAAAATGGCACTGGATGCTTATAGTTAGAGAAGTGAATCACGGCCCTAGCATTAGAAGTCTTCATACTGAACGGAATCCACCCCTGAATATTTAGGCCAGAGAATTAGCTGTGTGCACGAAAAAAAGAAGGTTAGGCCATTAGGAAAATTCTAACACTTTCAGGATATTATATGTTTGTTTATGCAGCACAATAAAGATGCCGACAGATCTTACCACAGTTATAAGCGCAGAGGGCTATAACGTGTCCTCAGTATGCTACTGATGGCCACTATGAACTTTCCTTTCAAGGCCAATCAGTGCTGTCTCCCTCTGCTCCCAAAATCTAACTTTTAGATTGCATTAAAAAACAAGTTGATCCAATGCATGCAAGAAGGAAAAAAAAAAGAGGGGAAAAAAATGCAAATAAAGAAAGCTTTTCTGCTCATCAAATTGTCATATCACATGCAAGTCCAATGAAACTATTTCAAATACTTACAAGCTTCTTCTGGCAGCGACCAGGCTGTGAATGAAATATATGCTCCTCTTTGCCATGATCACCTAAAATTAAGTTTTGCCTTAAAGTAGGTTTTTCTTGCTTCATCTCTTTTTCTTCTGAATTTTTAAAGTCAGCAACAGACATTTCACATTCGACATGTAAGGCCTTATTACCCTCTCTAGCAGCCAACTTCTGTAAAAGAAACAGCAAAAAGTTGGTCTATTAACACAAGACAAATGGACTAGGATCATATACAGTTTAATTATGATGTTATCTGACTGCTTTGCACTAATAAATCTTACCTTTCAAATATTAAACTACTATAAAAAGACAGGAGTACAAAATGCTATTCCCAATACTGACAGATAAAGCAGGGTTCCTTATCAGCTGCTATAATTGAAGTTTGTCCTTGCCATTTCAGATATTGTATTTCATATCTGAATTACAGAATATTAAGGTGTATCCTTTTACTTTCCTTTTCTTGCTTTGGAAAGGACCTTGAGCCCAAAGACAACAGAAGACTAAGGGCTCAAACTAAATCCTAAAATGTTAAACCTTTCTTAACTGCTAATCCTGCTGAAAGAAAAACAGAAGAAAGAAAAGCCTAAGTAAAGCTTGGCAAGCTGGAATTTCAGACAGAGAAATACTGTATGCCTGTTGACAGCTGTACAGGAGGAATTTGGTAAACCAGTGATGCCTTTCATTTAACAATGAAATTGGAGAGTTGCTAGAGAGTATTTGTTAAGTCCTCTTACAAGTCTGACTTTTCTGATTGTTAGCAGTAAATCAGAGGTGTCTTTTATAAAAAGTTAGAAGATAAAATGTTGTCTTACAATAATTTTCAATCTACCTTGTTGCCTCAGCTCAGAGTTTCGCTTCTCAGGAATAAAATAAAAACAACATGGAGACCCCTGGTCCCCCACAGGCCAAGGAATGAATTAATCTGGGCAATACTGTGCCAAGAGAAAACACTGTAGAAATCTGATGTGCGTCTATTAGCTCTGCAAACCAACAGCAAAGAAATTCTCAGTCTCTGGGTGTCCTTCTACATTAATATGGAGCTAATGACATTAGCCTGGCCAAAGACTATTCCTGCTCCTGATAACTGTATACCTTCTGTAAGCAATCACTCAAAAATCACTCAAAAAGAGGCATGACGCTCCTTAAATAGCTAAGCACAGTGGCTCTCAGAACGCTCGCGTTTTTAATCAGTCCTGCAATCTATCAGCATCAGAACTTCCAATCTCAGGGAACTGTAGAAATGACAACTCTTCTTATGGATGAAAATTTTTCTACTCATACTGCCTTCATCCGACTACACAGTGATAGCAAGAAGGAATATCCGGAGAAAGGAATTTTGTACACAGCAATAGTGGTAGTGTACAAGAACGGGGCAAACCACAGAGCATGGGCACTCAGGCAGTGCCATAAAGGTTGTATGCTTAGCAAGCCATTCCTACACAATGGCAGGTCTGCAAATCCTACAACTTAATGTGATTTAAATTGGACTCATGCTGTTTGTTTGTATCACAGAGATGTTTACATATATTTAAATACATGTATACGTAGACATGAGCATTTATAAAGAGACAGAAAGAGAAATGAAGCGTGAGAAAGTATTGTAAGAAGCACATGTTTAATTAAAAATCTTATTTCTCTAATTCACAGAAGAAAACAAAAGGAACCACATATTATGTATTACATATAATAATTTACAAACCTGTTCTTTCTCTAGAATTTGTTGGGCATCCTGAAGTAATTTTTCCTTTGCCTCTGTTTCAGCAACAGTAGCTCTATTTTGCTCTTCATATGCCATAGTTACTACAGCCAAGATCAGATTGAAGAGATAAAATGAGCATAAAAAGATGACCCCCAGAAAAAACAAAATGCAGTTCTTTCCGGATGTACGGATAGTCTGTGAGGAAAAGGTAAAGGTTGTAATAAATTCTTAACAAAGTAACATTTACAACAGAATTTAAACATAACTTTAAACAATTTATTTGTCTATACAATACAAAAGGTCAACATACTGCACTGTTTTCTTTAAACAACAGTGGGATCTACCTCTGGTTTAAGTTATAGAGAAGGTCTAGAAATACATCTAGTCAGGAGTTCCCCTGGCCTTCAAGTAATTAAGTTTCAGCTCTTAAAAACTTCCCTGTGAGCACACAGTGTTTTCTCTTTATATAACAGACCGCCAAATGACGCCACGTACTGCAGAGAACAACGAACAAAATCCGTTCTTAAAATTAAATGAAGTATCTCCCAGTAAATTGGGAAAATGGTGAGTTTAAGTTATGAGAAGACAACTTCAGCTGTAAAGAGATATACACGTGACTAGAGAAGAAATTAATAAAACTCAGTAATAAGGATGAAAGCTACGATTATCTAAACAATCATGAAAGATGCTCTAATCAGTGAATCAGAGGCAATATTTAGACTGATTGCTTATTCTTATATTTTTTAAATGGCAGCAGAGGAGATGGCTCAAAATCAAGCTCTGAGACATTAAAAACTAAAAACCACATGGCCTCCAAACAGCAAAAGGAAGATGTATCCATTTTAAAAAAATCTCAGTTAATAAAGGTTGCTGGAAAAAAGTTAAAGTGGACCATATGAAAGCTATAGAACAAGGCAGAGGATAATTCCCTTCTAGCAAAGGCACCGCATAGATATAAGGGATCCTGAGAGTTCTCTACATGCAATTTTTGTATCATTTTTGTCAAAAAACAGAATTTAAAAGTTACATTCAACTCTCTGAATCAAAAAATAAAGGCTCCAATTTTTAGTACCACTTGTCAAAAATGATCTGAAATATATATGTTGAGCGAAAAGGTTTGGTGAGGAGTCAGGACCTCAAAAGGAAGAGAAACAGAGTATGTAACAAGTCCCCATCATTGCAGCAGTGAGCTCACTGGCCAGATCTGCCCTATCCCCCAGTCCTTTGGCAGTTACATACTAACTTGTAACTATTAATCACTGACCCAAGTGTTTTCTCCAACAAAACTGAGCAGTCACAGCAGGATTGCTCCCACCCAATGTCTCTCGCAGAAGGTGTTACAGCTTCGTCACTTGAAGCTACTTCCTTAATATTTATGTTGATTTGAAAAGAAATTTGGTACCAGTAATGTTAAAACAGGCGCAGATTTTTCTAGTGAACATAAAGCTCTAAACTGCATGCCTAAAGTCACTCTAGCAGGTAATAAAAGTACCGACCTGTCTGTAGAGACGCTCCCAGTAATCCTGTGTCATCAGGCGGAATAAAGAAAGGAAGGCCCAGCCGAAATGATCAAAACTTGTATAGCCAAAGTCAGGATTCCTCCCAATCTTCTTGCAGCTATAGTTTTCTGGGCACTCTTTCCTAACCACAATAGAAATGTTAAACAGTACTTACTTGCAGTATTAGATTGTACCTGAAAGCATCCAGTACACAGCATCAAATATTTTGTTCAGTTTATCTGAAAGTCCATTTCATTACATAATATAATTCTGCCAGAAGGGCTGACTTATATCAGCCAGTCCTCAAAACCCATTTGTCTAGTTCTGTCTAGTTTCCGACTAGACAGAAACTCTCCGCTGAGGTAGAATGCATTCACACGAATACATTGAGAGGGGGGGAAATGGAAATATGTTTACTTTTAAGTAATTCACCAAGATGAAGAAAGGAGAGTTTATTAATATCTCACAACCCTTTACTGATCTGTTCCCCCTCTCCTTTATACCATTTTACGTTACCACTGTATCACCACTGGTCAGCAACAAAGCACGTACATAATTGCTTGCATCCTAGTACTTTATTTCATTCTTTTTCTGATGTGAAATATGTGGTTTTTAATTTAATAACCCACACACATCCATTCCACCCTCCTGAAAAATCATCACCATTCCTTCGGCCAATAATAAAAGCACCGTACATCCGGAGGCAAAAATAAGAAAGTACTAAAACTATTTTGTTCACTTACGCAGGATTTGAACTGAATCCACAGAGCAGTATTTCAGTAGATTTATTCATTCTGTAGCAGATATCTAATAAAAAAATAATATAATCATAATAATCATTATATAATCATATAATAATCATAAAATCAGAAGTTGTTGGTTCCTACGGTACTGTGAAGTAAACCATATGTTACTGCACTTTGAAAAACAGCCTGATGGACCAAATCTCTGTGAAAGACCCCTTTCACAAGAAAAGGCAGACAGGGCTGTTTCTCAGCACATCTGTCCCTATGGCAACTTTTTTTTTAAAAAAAAAATATTAATTGTATAAGTCACAATATTAGATTTTATTTTAATTTCAGTAAACATAAGAATCTCTTTGAGAAGGAGGCAAAATACCTGAACAATATGATGGGAAAAAAAATCATTCCCTGTGCAGTACCACTAAAATTAGGAACCCTGTGTAATGTGCATAGGTAAAGAAGCAAATGCTTATAGAAAATTTAGTCCCTTCTATCCCACAGACTGCTAATCTTTATCCAAATCCCACATTCACTAATCTCTCACTCAATTGTCCCAGAGTCTGCATATTACTACTTGTGCAAATGGAAGGACATACCTTCTTGTGAGAAATACACGCAACTGTATTTTAACATCTCTGCGAGAAACCGAGACATACATATGAAGATACGCAGATTATGTATGGGGAGAAAAGAATAAAATTTACCTGCATCATTTGGTACATATATCTTGGCATCCTCACACAACGTGTCATTGTATGTAGCATTATTGAGGACACATTTGGATGTTAAATTGCCCATAAAAAGCTGGAGGCCTATCAGAGCGAATATACTCAGGCAAAAAACAGTCAAGATCAACACATCAGTAAGTTTCTTAACAGATTCAATGAGTGAATTTACGATGACTTTCAGACCTAGAAAAATAAGATTTGATAATATGTAAAAGGAGAAGAGTAATGTGGTAGCATTCTCGTATGACAATATACAACAGTTGCAAGCACATTGAAAATAATCAGTGTAAATGTTTTTGTAACTTCAGAGTATTAAAAGAGGTGAAATAAAGCATAGGAATGAGTATTTTCACTTAAATTTCCTAATCATAACTTATTTGTCTTTCTCTTCCTTCTCTAACACTAATTTTGCTAGCTTGATAATTCTAAATTCAGATGGTTTCTAAGCAAATGCTTAGAAGCTTTAATGACTATGGACAGATTTCTGTGCTTGATTAACATTAACCAAGTACTTCACATTGTGCCAAATACACATTACAGCAAAGGATAACTTCTGCTGACCCCAGGGAATCCTGCCATAGCAGATGATGCCTTACAGATGTCACCACTTTAAAAGCAAAAGAACATTTATGACCCTGAGAGGGGAAAAAAGTATACAATGGGGACCAACCAGCTAGAAAGCAGCTTAGCAGAAAAGGATCTGGGGGTGCTGGTAGACCGCCAAGTTGAAGATGAGCCAGCAGTGTGCCCTTGTGGCAAAGAAGGCGAATGGTACTTTTGGGCTGTGTTAGGCAAAGCATGGCCAGCAGGTCAAGGGAGGTGATCCTTCCTCTCTGCTCAGCACTGGTGAGCCCACACCTGGAGCACTGGGTCCGTTCGGGGCTTCCCAGTACAAGAGAGACATGGACATACTGGAGAGAGCCCAGCAAAGGCCACAAAGATGAGGAAGGGCCTGGAGCACCTCTCCCATGAGGAAGGGCTGAGAGAGCTGGGACTGTTCAGCCTGGAGAAGAGGAGCCTCAGGGGGGTCTCATCAATGTATATTAATACCTGAAGGGAGGGTGTGAAAGCGAGTCAGGCTCTGATCAGTGGTGCCCAGTGACAGGACCAGAGGCCATGGGCACAAACTGAAACACAGGAGGATCCCTGGGAACATCGGGAAACGCTCTTCTACTGTGAGGGTGCCTGAGCGCTGGCGCAGGTTGCCCAGGGAGGCTGTGGAGTCTCCCTCCCCGGAGATATTCAAAAGCCATCTGGGCACAGTCCTGGGCAACCAGCTCCAGGTGTCCTGGCTTGAGCAGGAGGGGCTGGACCAGATGATCTCCAGAGGTCCCTTCCAACCTCAACCATTATGTGATTCTGTGAAAATGGGTCATATATAAACTGAAGACCAATATTCTGGCAGAATAACTGAATTTGAAATATGGTATAGGCAGAGAATGATATCCAGAACCTTTTCTAAAAGTCTTTCACAAGAAGAAGGTAAAATTACATTTAATCTCTGTTCTCCATGGTGGATATGAAAGGAAAAGTATTGACAGGTGGTTTTGACATTAAAAATGAAACGTCCTATGTTTAATTCCTGTTTAATTACACAGAAATGGTAAAGTAAATATATATTATATATTATAACAATGGGATATATAGCCATTTATAGATTTTCAAATGAGTTTTTACAGTTAGATTCTGAAATCCACACTTTGGTATCCTAATTACTGGCATGACTTACAAAAATATCTGGACAGCATAGGCAAAATACTGCTGATGAAAGTATTATGCTCAATCTAGATAGTGGCTGTGGTCAGTAAACAAACAGATGAAAAAACTCTGAAATATTGTGAAGTCAGCATTCTGGGAAATAAACCAACAGAAGATGAAGCTGATGGAATATAACATGAGACCAGAAATATGGTGGTACAGCCATCATTACATTAAGACAACACATTGAACAGGGTGTGCTGCTCAGGAAAGAAGAGTAAAAAGACAAAGGCACTGAGGTAAGTAAAACTGAACATTAGTGATGGGATAGAAAAAGCTGAAAATACAAAAATTTGCCTGCGTCAAAATCATTTTGAGGAAAGATGATAAAAAATATTCTGTTAGGATGCTGCTGAGTTACTACAGCCTGTAAAACAGTCACACCTTGGGATCCCATTAACTGTCACAAAAAGTGACCAGAAAAGGGAAGACAAGAACAGGACAGGAATTAGAAATAGCACACTGCTGAAGTGGAGAGAAAATTAGTGAGACATGTTGTTCCTTACCTGGTATTACTGAAATAGCTTTCAAAGTCCTCAGTACTCTGAAAGTTCGAAGAGCTGAAACCTTGCCCGTACTTTTACACATAGTAATATACCTACAAAATTAAACCATCGTATAACTGAATGACAAAGATCTAGCTTTTTCAGAGCATATGCATACTGAGCACACAGTAACAAACAAGTTAGAAAATAAATAGGTCAAGTATGTCCTAAGGTAGATGTCTAATCTTAGGAATCTAAGGCCATCTCTAGGTATTGATATGAGAATTTTGAAGAGTGCCTCTGAAAAGAAACACAGCAAGTTTTTACTTCGTGTGGATTTGGATGCTTAAATTTTGAAGTGTTTATTCATCAAAATGTCAAGTAAAGATACAACCCTCGCATACTGAGGCTATACATGAAAGTATATGTTGCAGCTATCTCAAAGCTACACAATATATACTTTAGGAGAAGGGAGTTCAGCAAAACTAGGTTTACAATATGTCAATTCTGTACCACATGGCTGGCTGTCTTTTATTTAACAGTCAACTAGAACTTGAGTCCTGAAACTAGTTTCAATTTAAGCATCTCAACAATTTAAAACTTTCAGAAAATTATGTTTTTAAGAGTTGCATATTCTATACAGCACTTTAACAGGTTGTCCCATATTTTAAAGACTTCTTTCATGTCAGAATGCACATGAACGTGATTCATCTTATGACAAGGTCATAACTGGTAACAGAATTCCTTAAAATAAAACATCTCAATAGTAGAATCTGAGAAACACTGGATGGAAAGGACCTTTGGAGGTGATCTAGGCTACCTCCCACTCAAAACACAGCTTTTGTCGGCAATAGATCAGAACACTATGGCTTTGCCTAGCCTGTAAGATTAAATAATTCTCAAGTACCTTAAGTAATAACTGCACTTGAGTTAACTGTTAATTTCCAAATACTTTTATTTGTTTCAGGATAGGACCCAAAAACCAGAAGGAGACACTATATTACAAAGTGCTTATATCTGCTTGAACACAAATTAATTAGGAGTATGAGTAGGGAAGTAGGACCATAAAATAGAATTGTTCATACAGCTGTTGGACTACTTGATAGTTACTGATGATTAACGATGTTTAAACTCCTTAGTGGCTTACAGACTACCCATAAGAATACTTTGTTCATATACATATATATGTGTGTGATGACATAACCTTTTATTTACAAATGAGGAAAAACCAGTCAAGCATATGACAGCTGATGGCAGCCTTTGCTACAGAGCCCATGAAACGGTGGGGTTTAAGACCCCGAGAGAAGTAACTAGGATGAACAGCAGAATAAAAATCTTGGACTTTAGACAGCAGATTTAAGCATTTTCAGGGATCTGAAACTCCCCCAAAGGGAAAAGTGGCCCCCTGAACAGCTGGTTGATCTTCAAGGGTATTTTCTTCAAAGCACAGGAACGATGCACTCTAGTCTGTAGAAAGTCAAGCAGATGTGGTGGAAAACCATCTTGCCTGAACAGGGAGCTCCTGACTAATCTCATATCCAAAAAGGAAGTACGCAGAAGGTTAAAGCAGAGAGAGCTCTGGGAAGGGACGCTAAGACATTGCCAAGCATGCAGGGATGAAGCAAGGAAAGACAAAGTTCAGCTGCAGTTGAAGGTAGCAAGGCATGCAAAGGGCAGCAAGAAAAGCTACTTTAAGCACATCAGCAGTGAAAAGATGACTAAGAAAATGTGGGCCTGTTGTTCAAGGAGGCAGGGAACCTAATGACATAGGACATGCAAAAGCTGAAACTGCTCAACGCTGCCTTGAGTTGGTCTTTACCAGTGAGGTCTGCTCTCAGGCCTCCCAGGTCCCCGAGTCTAGTGTCAAAATCTGTGGAAGTGAAATATTATCCATACATCTGTGGGCTGTGATCACAGGGACAAAGTTCAGCTGGCAGCTGGTTACTAGCGGACCCTCATGGGTCGGTCAGTCCTGGGGCCAATACTTTTTAACAATTTCATTAACATCCTGAAGAATGGTATAGAGTGTGCCCTCCACAAATCACAGATACTAAACTGGGGTTAGCAGTCAAAACACTGGGTCGCAAGGCTGCTCTGCAGAGTGAGCTTGACAGACTGGAGTTACGGGCTGTAGAAACTTCATGAAGTTCAGCAAAAGCAATGGCAAAGTCTTGCACCTCAGTCATCACGACCACAGGTAGGAGCTGAGGGCAGACTGGATAATGAGCAGCTTTGCAGAAAAGGACCTGGTGGGGTCAGGGCAGACGAATTGAACATGAATGAACAGAGTACCCTTGTGACGTGGAACGCCTACCACTTACTGATCTAGCTCATATGTTGAGGAGTCTAGCTCATACATTGAAGGTGGTGATTTCTGAGACTGAATCTGGAGTACTGTGTCCACCTTTGGGCTCTCCAGAGTAAGAAAGACATTTTACATACTGGAGCAAGTCCAACCAGGGCTCCAAGTGAGGCAATAGTTAGATGGTTAAATTGTTAGGCTGGATTGGATTTGTTGAGCCTGAAGAAGAGCAGGCTAATGGGGTGATGGAGCAGGAATCTTACTGCTGTCTTCAGCTGCCCAGTGTAAGGGCTTAGAAAAGATGAAGCCAGGCTGTTCTTGGAAGCTCACCATGAAAGGAGGAGAGGCAGCAGATGTAAGCTGCTGCATGAGACATTTCCATTAGAAATCTGGGAGGAAAAAACCCCACTATGTGGTTAGAATGGATTGGTCAGACAGGTGGTTGAATCTCCATGCTTAGAGAAACTCAGAACTTGACTGGACAAGGTCCTGAGCAACCTCATCTAAATTAGTCCTGCTTTTACCACAGAGCTGAACCACGTGATCCCCAGAGGTCCCTTCCAATCTCAATTACTCTACACCTCTAATAAATTAGAACGAGACAACTGAAAACTAATCAGAAATGCTAAATGAGAGAGATTTGCTTTGAAAGCCGAGGCTGGGCATGGGTGAATCTGTTCACTGCTTCAAGTAAGCCTGCTTTGCTTTAAGATTAACATTCCACATTGGAGATGCAAATTCTGACTTGGTTTCTTCCTCATTTCTTGTCCATCTACCTGGTTGGTTTTGATGGGAATTTAAAATTGACCACAGCAGTGATCCATCTGGCCTACTACCCTGTCTGCAACAATGACCCACAACAGATCCTTACAGGGGAGTTCAGAATCAAGGAAGTGATGCTTCCCAGATTCAATTCTTCCAGCAAATTTATAGCTCAGGGGCTTCCTGAACAAGACATAGTAACTTTGTGTTAAAAATAACTCTTAGTGTGTTTTCATCCAGGATTTTGTCCAGAAGCCTTCTGAATGCAACTAAGTTTTTTGCATCCACAACCTCCTAGGGGAATATGCCTACACGTAGTGTGAAAAACTACTCCTTTTTTATTCTGCCAACTATTTATCTGACAACTTCATTTGGTGCCTTCAGCTCTCGTTGTAGGAGAAAAAAATAAATTATTTACTTTCTTTTTAGCTCTGTGCCACAGACTTCAACCGTGTTCCTGCTCTGTGTTTTTTTTCATGAGAGTTCTAGTCTATTTAGTTTCATACTGTGTGGAATACAAGATATACAACTTCTCTTTATCTTTTTTAATTCTGTCATCTTTTGAGATGTCAGGAGCAAAACTATATATAGTCCTGAAGAAAAAGACAGGCCATGCACTGAAATAACTGCGTATTCTGCTTCTTTCTTTATTTCTTACCCATAATGTCCTCATTTTCTATTTCCTTCTCTGATCATGACTGCACACTGGAGCGGTATTTTCACAAGATTATCTATTTTAACTTCAACATTCTCTTTCTAACAAGCAAAAGCTATTTCAGAGCCCATAACTGTGTATGTAAAGCTAGGTCTGTTTTTCCTTGAGCATCACTTTACATTCTTGGGATTTCATCTGCTATTTATTGCCATGTCATTCAACACCTTGTGACCCACTTTGGATCCTTCTCAAATGAGTTTCATCTGACCCAGAGTACAACCAAGACAATATAGAGGCATGCTTGGTTTCAGCTGTCTATGCAATTGCCTCTTAACAAAATTTAAATATGTGCTACATTGAGAATAATCAAACAATTCTAAGACGAGCTTTGCATTTACGCCTTGTTTTAGTGTCTATGACTGTTTTCCTCTTTGCAGATAAGCAAAGGGTGATTCAACCACAGTAACTCTTAAGCAGGTAGGATGCCAACTGCTCTAAAGAACTTCAGCAATACCAAATAGTATTTTAGCTACATGTTTGTCCCTTGAGTGTAAAAGAACAACTGAGTTTTACTTACGTTACAACGGTAACAAGAAGATCCAAGCAGTTCCACGGATCTCGAAGAAAGGTAAATTCATTCCAAACAAGTCCTCTTGCTAATATTTTTATCAATATTTCACCAGTATATATGCCAGTAAAAAGATATCTGAGAAGGAAAGTGCATAATAAAGTTACAGGAATAAAAATATTAATGAGATTGAGACATTCAGGCACATTTCTACCTTTTCTATGATTTAGTCACTGGACTGAGATAAAGGTAGAAAATGTGAACTAAAATAGGACAGGTTACATATCTTTCAGAAACATCGTGGGTATAAGAAGATGCCTTCCTGAATTTTAGTAAGATTTCCACATAAATCTATAATCACGCATGTTCACATAAGCACGCCATACTATTTCTGGATGAAGAATAGCTCACATTTCCTTATGAAAAAGATTTACGACTGAGTTTATGTTCTAAAGCAGGCTGGAAAATGTCAAAGCCTCAACATTCTGGCAGAACAATAACAGCAAAGACTTATTTTAGCCTGTAAAGTTTGCACATTTTATACATTCATTCTGACAAATACTCTATAACTGAAAGAAATACTACATCAGATTAAGCTATCATTATTGCCACGCTTACCCCAAGAGGAATTAAAATTATAGAACCTCTGAGGCTCCAAGCACATTTCCAAGATTTAATTCTAGAACATTAACTCAAGTTACACTGGATACAGTGCACAATTTCAAAAGGTAACAAGGCATTATAAATATATGACTTACTAAGATGAACAACTGAACTAGGGGTGTCCCCAGGAAAAGCACGAAAGAATGGAATACATATATTTATCCCTTTATACTTCTTGCATGAGCTGGCCATAACAGACATGCAGGTTATTGCCTTAGAATGAGAGATATTAAGTTAGAATCCTGGTGCACAGTCTCTCTAAAAAGCTTAATCCTTAAAAGGAAAAATGGGGCAACCTTCTATGCTACAGCAGATGGCAAAATTAGCCAACAGAGAGAAAAGGGCATATGGTAAGTCCCTAAGAAAAGGCACCAAAGCTCTGTGGAAGACTGTGTGATATAATAATAATCATCCTAAATCTTCCTCAGAGGTCTGTCTGAGAATTTTCAAGCCCCAGAATTAGACCACCACATTATTTAAATGTTTCAGTCCAGCATGTTGATAACCTTAGAAGAAGAGTGAACAAATGGCAACGGAGAGACTTACTCAGTCCAGCCGAGTCCTTCTGGAAGCTTAGTTACAGCCATGGAAGCACAATTGAGTATCACAGTACATGTAATAAAGCCAACAAATAATGTGAATAATAAGTTAAGGAAAACATGCTACATTATAAAACAATGAAGTTCAGAAAAGTTGCTGATTTACACACAGAAACCCATACAGATGTTAAAAAAATTAGTTTGGGTTTGAATATGCTCAGGACTTCTCATATGTTTTCCAAAGAAACTGATGTCAGATCAAACTTCTGCTCAGCTGGGTCAACTTCCTGGTTTAAAAATAACAATGAATTATCTGCATGTGGAGATAGTTTTGGAAGTTAGGACATTAGTGGGACATAATATTTTTGACAGAAGACAAGAAGAACATAAATAACTGAAAATAAAGAATCTGAGTCCTCTGTGCTCTGTTGTTATTTGAAACTCTAGAAACCTCCATTTCTTCCCAGAAGGAGCATGGAATAAAGAGAAACAGGCCACAAACCTGTAATAAATAAAGTTATTAAGCCTAGGAAACCCAGATGAAAAAGCTTAATTACCAATAACCAATGTTCTTTGAAAGTGGGAGTCCATAGAGACATTATTACAAGAGACACCTATGATCTGCCATGAGTTCAGAAAACGTTCTCGGTTTATGTGGCAGGTGATGAAAACATACATAAGAAAAAACATCCTTTCGTGAAAGTTCACTTGTCACCTAATAAAAGTGGCATTTTTTAAAAAACATTGGTCTTAAATTTAGGGTTTATTTGAAACTGAACAGCAAATTTAGTCATTTCTAAAAGCATGAACATGCATTCAAAGTCAGCCCTAAGTTCCCATAAAAGGACCTATTTCTACAAATTAATAATTCCAAATGAAAACAGACGTTTGGCGGAAAGAGCAGAAACTACACAGCCTACGGTTTTGCACCATTCTTCGAACTACGTTTATATTCTTGCAAAAATATAAAAGATGGGTGCTCTTCAGAACTTTCTAAACTTGAGTGTGACATACATTTCTTAGGATTACCTCAGACTCTTTCAGTAAAGTATTACCACAAATCACATCCTTCATGTTTTAATAACTAGGGAGTCCCTGGTTTGTTGTTTTTTTGGTGTTTTTTTTTCTGTTGTTTGTTTGTTGTTTTTTTTTAATTTAAGCTTGTCAGCACAGTGGAGATTTAGAAAAAGTCCTGGAAATGGGCTAAAATATCATACAGTAGCCTCTAAATGTTTTTTTCATATCTGCAAATCTGACTTTAAATATAAGCTTTTTGACATTTTTACTTGTACCAACACCATGTAAATACATTAGCTGTTGTAAAACAAGATTTAACATAGCTTTTAAAAAATCTCTATCACAGCCACATAGCTTACATTTACATTAATATGAACAGAGGAAAAGAATAACAGAAAATGGTACAGTATAATTTAAAACTGAAATAAGGGAAACCAATAAAAGGATATGAATGGATCAGAATTTTAATTGCTGCTTTTCTGACTGGATTAAAAGGATCAAATATACACAAGGCAGGCGTGGCAGTAAATCTGAAAATAGTCCTCCTTTTATTTATCACCATAAAAGTCTATTAAAAAAAAGATTCAGAATAGGTGAAATATTTTAATGAAACAAAATTTTCGCCAAAAATTAAATGTTTAGGTTTTAAAATCTGCATCTATAACTATATTTAACTGCAATTATGAGTAAAGCTTTCCTGTATTCTTACTTGGAGCTGTGACCTGACAATACTATATGTTGAAAGCAAGACACCAGCCATATAAAAGTTCATTATTGCCTGGGAGGAAGAAGCTGTAATGGGAATGAATTTGAAGAGCAAGCGATCATATTCAATTAGTCAGAGTAATTAAAGGATACTGTTCTGGGAATGCAACAATGGTGTTAATCCTACTCAAAAGTGCCTTCCGCTTGCATATAGGCTACAAATGATCATTTACAAAATACATATTGTGTAGGACTGCCAGAATCCGGTGCAGTCAAAGCAAAAATTTTAATTTTGGAATATCTCTAGATTATCAAGTAACACTGTAAATTCCCTCGAAGGCCCATGCAGCTCAGTGCTTTTGCCATATGAGGTAAAACACGAAATCTCTTAAATCAAAAACACAGTTCACTAACTTATCTAAATTTCTTTAACCGAATCAGCCTCAGTTTCTCTTCATCAAGAGTTTTCACTTGGAATAGTTTGAGGAAAAAAAACCTCTGGAAGAACAAAGCTTTCTGCATGTTCTCTGATTAAATTATTGCACTCCGGTGACTTGCTGGTATACATAAAAGACAGCAACATAGGACTGGACGGAAACTTCTGCTCTTCAGGTCAAGTCCCCCTCAACAGTGAGCAATCATACAACAGACATTTCATTTAGAAGGGATTCCGAGAGCACCTACTTTGCACACCCCTACAGGCAACACAAACCACTTTGCAATAGCATGGAGTATATACAATGTATATATGGTACAATAAACAAAGCTGATGACATATAAAACAGAAAATTGATTTACTGTAATGAAAAGGTATGGTTTTGCTACACAGAGTACCTGAAATATCTCAAATGTCTCCCCTAATTTGTATATTTGTAATTCAGCAAGAACATCTGCAGTAAGTCCAGTGTGACCTACCTTTTGACAGCTGCTGTTTGTACAACAGAGAGTTCAGCCCCACAGACATCAGAGAAACAGAATATATTTCCCAGAATATATTTCCTATCAAAGTGTATTTATCAGGTGTATCATGTTTTCATAATTAACTCTGATTACTGACTGGAGATTAATATACCTTTTCACTACATGGTGTGGAGCATACCTTAGCACTCCTGCCCAAAAACCGCTAGCAATGTTCAAAGATCTGTCTACAGAACAATCAAACACCAGCATCTCCTGAACAGAGCTTTTACTATCTCTTAAGAGTTCAGCAGACAAAATTAAATACAAAGAAATGCTTTTGAAATTTTTAACCTTGTGATCACTGTAGTATGGATCAACATCTTCCAGGGGTTCCCCGATGAGCTCCACAGGAAGATCCCCATATAGAGATGGCAGTTTTTTGCAGGTTTTCAGATCAAGCTGAGGAGCAAGTTTATCTTCTTCAGCTCCTTGGTCCTTATTCTTCTGGTTAACTTTGGCTTGCTGCTTTTTTTTCTTAGCAATTCGTTCCTCGATTGCTACCAAGGACTCAGGAGTGAAACGTCGAAAGCTGTTGGCTTCTGATGACCAAAAAAAGGGATCCATTTTTCCTTCTATATGTTTGTTTCCAGTGCTAGAAGTAACTTAAAAGAGAAAGCTACTGACAATTAGAAAATTACAGAAATAATACAAAAGTTAAAACTAGTAGCCATTAGATAAATTATTTCTTCCCTCTGTGAAACCCCGTATGAAAACTGAACAGAACAGAACAGACAGAATAGAATAGAATAGAATAGAATAGAATAGAATAGAATAGAATAGAATAGAATAGAATAGAATAGAATAGAATAGAATAAACTATTTCAGCTGGAAGGGACCTGCAACGATCATCTAGCCCAACTGCCTGACCAATTCAGGGCTGACCAAGTTAAAGCATGTTATTAAGGGCACTGTCCAAACGCCTCTTAAACACTGTCAGCCTTGGGGCATCGACCACCTCTCCAGGAAGCCTGTTCCAGTGTCTGACCACCCTCTCGGGAAAGAAATGCTTCCCAATGCCCAGTCTAAACCTGCCCTGGTGCAGCTCTGAACCATTCCCACGTGTCCTATCACTGGGTGTCAGGGAGGAGAGCTCAGCACCTCCCTCTCCACGTCCCCTCCTCGGGAAGCTGTAGAGCATGATAAGGTCGCCCCTCAGCCTCCTTTTCTCCACATTAGACAAGCCCAAAGTCCTCAGCCACCTCTCATAGCACATGCCTTCCAGCCCTTTCACCAGCTTTGTTGCCCTCCTCTGAAGGCAATCAAGGACCTTCACATCCTTCTTAAATTCTGCTACACTTAAATCTGCTTGTGACCACCCCTGTTCTATGTGCTTATAAAAGCCAGGGATCTGCGCTTCCTCAAAGCAAACTTCGCTAGGAGGTGATCTGACCACTGACCAACCCACGTGAAGCTCCATACCCACTGACTGTTATGCAGAATTTAAACAAACTAGAGACACTATAAAGGACTACTACAAACGAAATAAGTAAATCTGGTATCGCCTTCCTCACAACTGCATGTCAATAGGAAGATCAGTCTACCCTAGAATTTTGCAGGTGCCTTAATGACCTGTGACTCTGCACTAGAGCATCCGCTGTTTCTGGAGACCTTGGTTATGTCTATTTGTTTAATAACTACTCTTTTCCACACATCAAAGGAAACAAATTCAATTACTATTAACTACTCAGATTTTGATGCAAGTCATTGACTTGTTTATTCATGCTGACAGGTATGCGTCATTTCTGCCTCCCATACCAGCCTGGAAAAAGGTAAATGTGGTGAAGCAACTTCACCTTCTGACACATCCCCAAATATTGCAATCCTTCTGGGGATCCGAGTTATCGAATCATAGAATGATTTGGGTCAGAATGGACCTTTAGAGGTCATCTAGTCCAACCCCCCCTGCAGTGAGCAGGGACATCTTCAACCAGATCAGGTTGCTCAGAGCCCCGTCCAGCCTGACCTTGAATGTTTCCAGGACTAGCAGAGTACCTTCAAGAATTTGTTTTCAATTATTCTGTTTGAGTTTAAATTACTGACAAAGGGGAAGGGTGGCAAGGTAGCGAGAAGCACTGAGGTGACTTAAGGCAAATCATCATAAGTATTCAGTTACTAATGACTTCTGGCCCGAATTTACCCCATTACTTGCAGATGACGGTAATTTACATGACCGCTGTTCTCATCCGCAAAAGATGAAGACAATTCTGACCCATTACAGGATGACTTGCCCTTTGTGGCTCACGTCAAAACCAATTGCTCCCATCTAATAAGCACTCCCGGTCACTAACAAGTCTCTAAAATGCTGCATTTTTGATTGCCCAAAGTCCAGCTGTGCTAATTCGGTTTGTGAACTCACATGTGGACCATGACAGAGAATCAATACTCTCTTGTAAGTATAGGTCTCTTCTTTAAATGCATAGATATATTTCTTTAAAAAGAATACGCAACTGCCTGGAGACAGAATGATTGTGCAATGATTTTGTTTCAGTTTAGGGATTTTGGGGTGGGTTTTTTCCTCCTCTGGGACTTTACAAGCAGGTTTCAGACTGATCAGGGACCACGCAACAAACTGAAGCTTTATAATCAAAGAACTGTTACTTTGCAAAACCACACAGACCCGTTTCCAATGGAAAGCTCAAAAGATAAAGTGAAAATTGACATGCTCTCTTTTTTTCAATTTTTAATAATTCTAAGAAGATTAATTTTATTTTCAAAGAAGTTGTAAAGACAACAAAGAGACCGAGCTTTTAGGTAACTATACTGGCTGTAATGAATGAAGCGAAGAAAATGGTTTTAGTTAGTACCAATGTTGTTTCAGTATTAAGGATTTTGGAGCTGAATTTTCAAAAAAAATGAAGGCTGAATCTGTCAAAAGCAGTAATCAAGAGCAAAAAAAACCCCTACACATCCCCTTCAGCAGCAGGGACTAGAAGACATAATTGGACAAACATTCAGGGACAACGCGAGAGGATTTCTTCAGACCTGTAGCAGCAACGTACTTGTGCTGACCGGGAACAACAAGCTTTTCGGCCTTCCATCAACTGCCAAGCATTTATAGATTGTCACTAAGGTTAGGAAAAAGGAAGCTAAGAAGATGTGACCGAAAAAATCCTTGTGATATAGATGACTAAAAAATTTTGAAAAGATGGAGTGACTACTCGAAATTCCTGAAGCTCAGTTAAACTCAGCCACCTCAACATATGCTGCAGAACTCGCTGAATTTTTAAGTCAAGACACTGAGGTAAAGTGTTACCCTTAGAAGTAATTTCAGTCTTTGCATTGGACAGGAAAGTCTCCCTAGGAAATGATTCTGGGAGGGAAGCTACGGAGCAAGCGTTCTCAGAAGTAAGCTGAAGCACCTCTGAATGGGATTTCTTCTAGAACGTGGGAGAACAAACTGGGGTGTGTAAATACAAGTTAGTCTGGGGAAATCCCAACAATGCACTACCTAAAGCATGCTGCTGAAGGCAAACACAAGGCTAGAGTCCAGATCTGTTAATTCCCAAAACAGGATATGCAAGAATTTTCCATTTTAATGAAATTAAGAATTGCAAATCCTATGAGAGGTTTTGATATCCCTGGTCCTAGAGTGGAGAGCATCCGTGACAGATACAAATGCACTGGTGCGGCCTTCAGTTACTAAAGGACCCCGCCCTGCCCTGCAGGGTCAGGGGTACAAAAAATATCTTTGAATCCACCTTTTTAAAAAATTAAAATAGAAATTACTTTTTTTTCTCATCCTGAGATTAACTGAATTCAGCATATATAGCTAGCCACAGCTTTAGGTTAGCCTAACTGGCGTAAGGCTGACTTTGGATAGCGTGGGAATGACACAGAATCTTTTTACATCAAAACCCAAGGAATTCCAGATATACTGATGAAATTTACTGAACAAATGATCTATAAAGTATTAGAAAGGGATGAACAACAAGTCATTAAATGAAATGGACACATAGGCACTACTTTAGCACAATTATCTATAAAAATTTATTACGATAAAAGCTATGCTTTAGGACAATTTTCGCTAGAATAGCAAAGTACTGCCAAAAATTGACTCTATTAATACAATGTTTCACAGACACAAATTAAAAAATGCTCACTGGAGTAATGGACTAATCACTACAGACGAACACTAACTCATTTAGACTTTTAGAATGAAAAACACAATACAAATTCAAGCCCTATAAGCAACTCCCTAATTTGGTTCCATTTATGTGAATTTCAGAACTCCTTTCAGCTCCCTAAAAGTGCCCAGAGCTCCTTTTATATGCAGCAAGGTAACAGCAAGCAAACTATTGACCACAAGATATTCAACGGTCCCTAAAAGGGGAATTTAAACTAATAGAACTGCTCAGTAAAACACTATCAAAGTCCATAAAGGGTGTTTTTTTGAGGAGTTTCCCAAGTATAAGATAGGAAAACTAGTAATTCTTTTTGTTTCAATCTAGTTCTAGCATGTATTATAACCGATCCTGAGCCTCAAATTATTTCGATTTGCTCCCTTGTCAATAGCCACCCACCGAATATTTCCTGTGAGCTCCTGGATCTGGAAAATAAAGGTCAACTGTCTGTTTATCTTGGGTTTAGTATGCATTTAGGAGATTCTTTCACATGGGAATAAAGACTAAAAATGTGTCCTTCTGGTAGGATCTTGTTTGAAATCACAAATTCAAATAACTATCTGCTTAACATAGGTCAAGAAGTATCTTAAAATGAATAAATGAAGAAAAAAAAACCAACATGTAGCAATACTTAGCATGAGATTAGCTACTATAGGACTGGAATTACTAAAATCTATGCTCTAGTCAGAGCCCCCTTCCTTTTCAGTACTTACCCACATTATTTCCAAAAACCTTGTTTTGACCAATCTGTGTATTTGTCAAAACTCATTTTAAGCAGGCATTCGCAAAATGGTATTTTAATAAATCTTATACACAGTTCAGACAATGATAATAACAAAACATCCGGAATCAAATATTTCCAAGCAGTTCCCGAAGGAGTACTTAACCACACTAAAGTGCATCCATCACATTCAATTTCGATTCACGGAACAAGATGGCCTTGTCAGCTATATCAACAAAATCAGTAGCCTTTTTAGTACCTTGAATAGATATAAACTTATATTGACACATTGGCCAAATATACAGAAACACAAAGGTGTTATGGATAAAGACCTCTTCGTTGAGGTCCTGCGTGTGAACAAGGCATCCTAACTCCAATTACAGTCAGCAGATATCTAGTGGTACATAGAGTCAATCAAGGCTGTAGAAAGATAAAAATGAGCAAAGGGAGACAGCTACTTTAAAATCACCTAAACCTCCAGTGACAACGTTAACTAAATCTCCACTAAGTGTAATGGGAATTTAAACACCTAGATCACAGACAGAGCACCGCATTTAGACACCTAATGTAGGTATCAATCTTGCACTGAATTATTTTATAGCTGCCAAAACTTTCCTTGCTGTTAAGCAGAGACCTCTAACACTCTGGAGTCACCTTCCTATATGACACACAAGAGCAGAACCAGACAGCAGCAAAACCATTAGCTACTGCAGATTTCAAACTTTACATTCGATCAGTTCACCATATACAACAGGAAGCACCGATCTGAAAACTCTGAATATTATAGGCATCTCTAAGGTCATCATCACCATGGATGCACTAGATGTACACTGTAATGAATGCCCATAATTAAAAATAACAACTTATATTCCACAAAAAAGCTGATTAAAAAAGGAATCAAAGCATGTAGCTCAATTATTCTTGAAACACGAACTGATGTTCATCTGGAAAGAGATATTCCTCTGGAAAAAAAGAAAAAAAGAGAAAGCAGCTCACAGCAACACCTTATGAAACAGGCTAGGACTCATCTCTTCTCTGTGTTGTACGATACCTTGAAAAAAGCTACTGCTATCACCTGCTCAGTTTCAATAAAGAGAAAATAATTCTGCTCTCTGATCACCATTTTCTTTTATTTAACTACCCATATTAATCAACAGATTTATCAGATTTATGTTAGCCCGTTCTAAAATCAAACTTGGGAAATTTTATTGGACAACTCCTGTTTCTAAAACACATGGCCATTTCTTCCACCCAGCACTTTGTCCCCCACCCCCTGCCGCCCCCGCCAACAAAAACTTTGTGTTTGGATAAATATCTACCGGTGGGGTTTTTTTACACCACATGTAATATAAAAAGCTAGTCACAATATCAATCCAATATAATAAAATCTGTTTACTCATTGCCTCCAAAATCAGAAATGCATGCAACAGGCTAGATTGTGCATTACTTAAACATCTTAAAAATAAATCACTCACCAGCATTTTTGTGAGAAAAACATTCCAGATTTGTGTAGGTAAAGAAATCCCACTATCTCAAGGTAAGAACAGCTTAGATTAGATAGCACAAAAGCCAATTTGAGGACCACTGTGCATAAATTAATATAACAAACCAACAAGACAAAAAGTAGTCAGTCATTAATATGAGAAATATAATCATGTTTAGTAAAATGTTAGACTGCCACATGTAAATAAAAGGAAGAGCTGCATGTTTACAGCAACATAGTAGTTCTACATTAAAGGCACATTTTTTAATGTACATGCTACCTGTACCTAAAGTAAAACCATATCTAAGACTTAAAAGCATGTGTGCACGTATTTCTTACATATATATATACACATGTATACATACAGCCCTGACTATTTTGATCAAATATACATAGATTTAAACTAGCAACTGACATTTCTTATGCTACACAAATATTTAGCAAAAACAAATACTTACAACATCCCTTTCAAAATAAAAAACCTTCACACTAATTTCTTAAGCTAATTCGGCTAGCTTGTACCTGCAGAGAGACAGAAAGTCTTCGTTTTCTCACCTTCACCACTCGGTTCAGAAGAACATCGTATTTACCCAGCCAGCTCCCACGCAGAAAGTTTTCTTTTGTATTGGGATGCCTGGGGGAGGGCTGGAGGGAGGAGCTCGGTCACTCTTCTGACAGCAAGAAATGAAATTTGGTGATCACACTGGAAACACAGTAGAAAAGGAAAAAGGTGTGTGGGTGATTCTTTTGAAGAATTATCACCCAAATATTAGTCAATTATTTTCTTTCTGCTGAAATCAGCTACATTTATTAAAAAGCAAAGAGGGGTTTTTGTTCAATCGGAAATATAGATGTAAAAACCTACAAAAGCAAAAGCTGCCCTGCTTCACATTTCATTCTGAGGTTATAACCAGATGAACTTTCAGCATATGTTAAATATTGGCACAAATTTTGCCCTTTGTTAAAAGCTTTTGGTCAGAAATTTGAGTTATATATTGCTGTGTTTCATTCCTTAATTTATATTTTTTATTATTCCCAGGCTATGATGTATGTTCATTGTACCTTACAAAGACAAAATTTCCAAGTCAAATATACCACCTCATACATACAAGATCAGAGCCCAAAATACATTCGTTATCACATTATGCCGCAACTTCTGTTAAAACATACAAACCTTGTTTGAGCAAAATAAAACCCACAACATCTATCCTCACATCTGAAACCACTTATATTCATTTAAATAAAAGTTCTGTAGAAAACCTCCTAGCAGCAGGTATTGGATAGTAACAGGTATAACTTAATGGTAAGTGCTACTGCTAAGTATAGTTATTTCTCTTACAGTTACATCAACAGAACACATTACTGTCCAAAAATTCTTTTACTCTTTATTGGGTAGCTTCTAAATCTTTCCTATCATCTTTCCAGATAATAAGAGTTACTCTAGGTTTTGCTGGAAGAATTCTGCTGAAAGAACTAAGCTGTCCTTAAAAGCCAGGCAGCCTTAATGCACGCAAACCGAGAAACAATTGCGATCAAACACTTTGCTTGATAGGTATCATCAGCGAAGGAAACAACTACGGATGGTTTTAAAGAAATAAAGACGCTAAGTGTTCTGTGATGCAAACAACAGTAAGACATTTTAAGTTCCAGTGTAAGTTATCTTTCCAGAAAGCAATAGCATGTTCTCGAGACAAGTTCAATTAAGAGAGCAGAATCCTACGGATCAGTAAAGCATCGTTCTATAATGGCACGGTATCTGCTACAGTCAAAAGCAGCCACACCTATAGCGCTGTACCAGCCACCATCACTAAGTACAGAAAAGATCCTTACCTGGATGTATTTCTTCTGCTCGATCTTCTTTATCAATCTGTCCCTGTGAAAAATGGGGCACAGGGAGTAAAGACAGAGCTCAAAGGAGCGAGAAGAGTTGCACTCCTCCTGCCCCTTTCGCACAGCTTGGTACCTACCATCGGAAAAGGGGAAGGCATGGAACACAACAAGGTTTTTATCTGCAGCTGTTAAAAGAAAGCCTTAGGACTTGTAGCTAAGAGCAAAGCATTTAGACAAGTAACTTTTCTTGTGTTCCTATGTGAAACTTACTTTCTCCTATCAGGAAGGCAGTTTCTTAAAGGGGGAGAAGGGGCAGAGAACTAGCTTCATAGTAAGAACATTGTTTTCTTCCCAGTTTCATTCATTATTCCTCAGTGTAATGAAAAAAAGAGAAAAAAAACCAGCTTAACAACAAAAAGATAATGTTCTTTATAGAAATGACTGTTAATTTAGTCACCATGTTCTCGACATGGATCTGTCTCTTCCATTAACTGCAAAGTATAGCACTCTTCTCTTTTCCTTTTATTGCCAGAGGACAAGAAAAATACTTTTTCTTGGTAGCATTAGTACACCACCATTAGCCTAATGACTAAGAGTGTGCAGATGTCAAGAGCTGAAAAAAGAGATTTTTGTATAATTAAATGTATCTTGTGACTGTGCCATAACTCTGCTTTAAATTACCGATCAGATAAATACCGTCATTAAAGATAGCAAGGCATCGGACGGTTCATGCACACTGCATGACCCTCTTATCCTCAAATTCCACCCAGCCGCCTCCCCTGCCAGCTGCTATCTACTGAGAGACGCGCTGTGGTATAATCCTGGAAATCCGCGTCTCCTGTGTTCAGTGGGATAACAGACACACAATGCGTGCCTCTGACTTAGGGGGAGAGGGTTCATACAAGGTTTCTGGTCCTATTTTTCCCACTTATAGGAATGAGACTGCTATTTAATTTCCTAACAAATTCAGCACAACTTCCCTCCTTCTCCTGCCTGATTGGGACCTTCCCTCAATAGCTCACTGACCCCTCGCTAGATGTGAGAAGTCTGAAAGCCAGATCATTGAAAAACCTAACCCTTCTCACTACATCCCCCTTTAGGATCCGTACTATGTCTATAATTGGCTAAAATTACAAGATGGACACAAGATACCAGATGGATACAAGAGGGAATAGAACTTATATTTAAAACAAATAAGTCGTTATCGTCAACTGATGCATCTGTAAATTGAATTCTGAAATTTGTACACTGACCTATTCAGGAGCCTCTCCATGATTCACGCAACACTCATGTACAAAAAGTTTGAGTAAGAAAGTGTTTTAGAGAGAGAACACACAGATTTATTGAAAATTCAATGGAAGAATCAATGTCACTTTATTTACACGTTAAAAACACCTAGTAACTTCAACCATAACCGTTGGAAGGAAAATTGCTTGACCCTGAGAAAGACAGACCGTATTTCCATGAAACGGATCCTGCAAAACAAAGTCATGCAATATACAATTAGATTGTGGCATCCACTGATGAAGCACTTTCTTGAATTTGATATAAAGTATCTTCTGTTTGTTTTAATTTAGGTTAAGATTCTCAGAGACGAATCACAACTGCTAATTACGGAGCTTACTGCACCTTCTGGTTATGGTTCACAGCCCATTAGCCGACACTGACCGCAAGTGATTCTGAGACATACACACAAATCCGATGTTGATACAAACGCTGACGATCCTTCATCAGCATCAGCAAATGCAAACTGCTGTTTCACACAAAAAACCCCACAAAGCACAGAAAAATCAGCTGTGTACGTAACAGCAAATAGGTAGAAACACAGCCATCAAAATACTCTCCTGAAGGCAAAATCTCAATCTCTGGAGAGCAGGGAGTGGGAATCATGTCAGATGGAGCACAGGTATAGTATAGTTTAGTTTCTTTAAAGATAGCAACACCACAGGAAGAGAGGATGTCTCTTTTGGGCATAATAAAAATAAACACAAGTCAAAATCATAACAAAAAGCTTATATTAACAGTAATCAGCTGTTACTTTTGCCCCCCTGCCACATGCAATGAAAAAAGTTTTCCAAGTAACTTCAGAATTAAAAATAAACAGTTCCTCCTCATTAATGCGACTTTGTGAAATCTGGTAAACCTACGTAAGTGATATCACGACAGATAGAATTTCTTAATAGAAAATCCCAGTCTTTCTACATTAAGAATGTGATTTTTTTCTCATAAGCCCTCAAACGCGCACACTGCCCGGGAGCAGCAGCACTACTTTCAGAGCGCAGACCACAAGGGCCCCTTGCCTCCACTCGGAACAGAATTATCACTGATCAGTGCCTGGGAAAGTTGTTCTGCTTTCGGTGCAATGGCTCCTCAGCCGACCTGCGCAACCGCCACCTGACAGCGCCACGGAACACACAGAGGTAACTGCGCAAACGTGGCCCCCCCACGACCGCGTCTGTCAAGGCACTGATGCCAAATGGAACAAAAATCTACGTACACTCCCCATGCTGCGTATAGATCTTTAGAGTCTTTTGGGGAAGCAAGTTCATGTGCTTAAAAGGGAGACAAGCTAATCAAAACCATCCTGGTTATGTCTTTCAGGTAAATATCTTTGAAAAACATGGTACAGGATAAAACAGTCGGCAAATTCAGCGATGGTTTCCATAGTACTCTGTCATTCCAATCAGAAGTGGAAACCAGATTTGATCATATCACAAGGACTTAGAGATGAGTGAGAGCTTTAATAGTGGATGGCTCCTCAATCCAACAAACAAAAGAAAAAGAAAATTAAAAAAAAAAAGAGAAAACTTAGCCATAGGGGTCTGCTAATAAGAATCTCTGAGATAAACTAAAGGTTTGCCCCAATCCCTCTTAGAAAAGAATCTAATAGTGCAAAGTACATGATGTATTTATCAAGATAATAATTTATATGATGGCCATTTTCCTTTTTTCATGCTGCACAGTGAAATAAGAAATCACACAGACATGACATCTGGTATTTGGTAAATAGCTAATTGGCTTTACAGAATAACAGGAAATAGCCTTTGTGGTAAGTACACATTAAACGCAATGTTACACAAAGTAGCTTTCTGCCTAATGACCTAATGTACACTGAATAAGCCTGAAAATTAGCTCAGTGCCTGAAGTTCGAGTTATTCCATCTGTTTCTTCTTCATATTCTGAAAAACAGTACTGGTAATTTCAAAGCATTTTATATTTCGCAAAAGTAAGATGCTAAGAGCATGCAAAACATCGCCACTACAATCTCTGAAAGATTTCCAGCATTTCTGACAAAATCTCGCTAACAAAGTTTATTCTTGAAGACTGACCCTTTACTGCATGGCTCCGCACACAACCATGACATGACAAATGCAAAAGCACTAGCAAAGATTGACCCATCTGGACCCATTTCTTACTGTAGCTCCCTGTAAGATTAGAGTCTAAACTTCAACATGTCAAGAATGCAACTCGTAAAAATTATGCAATACCAAACAGCTGTACAGATTAAAACCAAACCAACCATATATGCTAGTGAACTAGAATACAGTATTTAGTAGTTAGATTAATGTGAGAAAGCAAATTTAAAACAGAGTTGATGCTGAAATAATAATTCATCTCCCTTCTCCAAAGCCTCCTGGAGTTCAGCTCTGTCTGTGCCTCCTCTCCAGCTAGCTGGGATACCTGATTTATCAAAACGCCTTGGAAGTTTAGTTACTTTCATTGCTTCCACTCGCCATCACATTGCTTCCGTATCTCCTACTTCTATTAACTGGCAGTCATTAAAAATGTATACGCAGTCACTGTTTTGCTACCGTATCTGCAGAGCCCTTGGCTCATACGTGGCCCAGCTGTGACAGATGCTCAGACATGCCAACTGCCTCCGTGACTCAAGGAACTCTCTCACTCCTCTGTGCCAGGGGAGACGCTGACTCCTCATCCAGCAGGCAAAAGCAGAGCGATCGTAAACTCATTTGCAATATTTTCCATTAGATTTCTACAAATAATTGTAAACAGTGCAAGAAAGATAATACAGAAAGTCTGGGCATCTGCCTGACTGTCGTCTAAAATCACAACTTTATTCCAGGTGATATTCTGCAACTTTTCAGGGCTTAATCCAGCAGCATGAGGCAGTTACAGACGCACCACTCACTTCCAGAGAACCACAGCAAAGACTGTGCTCATTGCACACTGTTCTACGAACGTGGTTTTGTGGCTTTCGCTGCTGATTTTGGATATGAAGGAGTCTAAAACAGTGGCTGTATTACCTGCATGCCTTGCTTACGCTGACACGCAGAATATGATATCACAGGTAAATTTAATCACACAATTTTCACATCCCATAAAATGCAGACTAAGTACAGTAATTTCAAACACATCTGAGTCATGCCCATAAATTATATACAGGCTACACTGCTTTTGGCTTTAAGCTATCTGGAATTTACCATGTCCTTTGGGGATTTTTTTCAGTGATTAGCTGGTCTTAAAATGTATGTCTTCATAACTTGAATTTATGTCTTATCCCAACTACAGAACCTATTATAGCTTTTCCTGGAGGATTAGAGAGGCCTCTGTTTACAAAAACATCTACTTGTAGTTGTATAATTATATCTTTAAAAACAGGGTTGGAAGTGATGTCCTAAAGCCAACTAGTTAACTCTTTAGCCCAAAACAGCATCAACTCCACTGATGCAACTCCTGGAGATATTTGTTCAGTCTCGTTACAACAGATGGTGATTCCAAAACCTTCATATACAGCGTATGCTAATGCTTCACTATTCTCACTGCCAAAAAAGTTTTTCATGTGCGTCATCTGAATTTCCTGAACTGCAATCTCAGCCTGTAACTTCTTGCTTCATTCATCACGGACATGAAGATGAGTTTATTCCACATACCTTCTTAATTATTTGAAAACTTCTATCATGCTTCCTCTCATCTTTTCTTCTGTAGACAAAATCCGTCTGAACTTTACATCATAATTCGTACTTCTCAGGCTCCGAATTACTCTTACAGCGTACTTCTAAATCCTTTTACCATTTACTTTGAACTCTCTGACTGTCAAACATCACAATGAGGGAACAGAGCAGCAGACAGAAGCAGCTGGGAAATTCTACAGCGTTCTTGAACCTACTACTACTAAGGAAATACCATCTTTATACTCCTACTTTTTACAATGATTATTCACCCAATAAACACATTCCCGGCATTTCCATCCTTGCTTCTCCCCTTATCTCAACATCCTGGCTTCACTCCTGAGACCTGTTCCATTCTCCACCACTTCCTTTCTGGCTCAACAGCTGTTTGCTCACTCCAGTGTTCTCAGAAATTCACAATTGAGCCAAAGATGATCAGATTTTCATGGAAACTGAAAAATAATCCCTAGACTCGTATATCCATCACATTCCTTCTCTTCCAAAATCAAAAGCAAACAACTAACATTAAAACTAGATCATCTTATCACTTTCCTTAAACACCACAAAGAAAATCTTACCTACAATATTTCTTGTGTAATACTACCTTTACCTCAGGCTTGATAAACATAAACAGAGAAATGAGAAAATTTGCAGGATTATAATACTCATATTTTTAGCAGCCCTCAGTAAATACAATCTTGGTTGGACTAGGCCATCTCCAGAGGTCCCTTCCAACCACAATGATTCTGCCATACAAAGGGATCACTGTACTTTTTTTCTCCTTCAGGTAATGAATTTTTGGTCTGAAAGGTTGAAGAAACACTTTATCATGTGTATTAATAGCAGCAACTATCCACAAAATGTTCTTTGATGCACAAAAAAAGAGGAAAAGCAATTTTTAAATTGCATAATAATGTAAAAAACAAAGGTTCTCTGTCCATTAAAAAACCTCCATTTTAAAAGAAATGTACAAAAGACGATGATTGCCCTTGAAGACACATCATTAACTTTACTAAATTAATAATCCATTGGTGATTATAGATAATGAAATTATGATTAGGGTTTATGAATGAAATTATTATTATATTTTATCACAGAATAGCACAAAAATAATATCAGAATTTCAACATCTTTAAGAGAAAACAAGAAATTACTTTAAAGTATGCATGAAAATGATTGTGGTATGAAGAGAAGTCCTCAAGCTCTTAATGGACTAATGCATATTGAAATGTAGCAGGGCACTTTGCTCAGTATTTACTTACAGAGAAAACCTCACGCCGCCTCATTCTTCTCCAGTCCAGAATCCAATAAAATCACATGCTTATGCACGACAGTGTCTGAAACACTTTGACAATTACCTTAGCCTGAAGCCAGTACACAACTAAACTCTGAACAAAAAAAGCTTAATTTCATCTTGGAAAAAAGTGAAATTTATTAAACAATAAATGCTTTTCACAGTTGCCTTAGGACATGCCTTCAATCCTATGCTTCCCACTGCTGTAACAACATAAAATAGTAGAAATACTGCAGTTAAGGATGGACTTTGGTCAAGGCAGATTTCGTTTAAGAATCATATGCCCCACTTGCAATTGTGGTGAGGACACTGCGCACTCGGCAATGCCAGAAAATGTGTCCTCTGTCAAAAAAGGCAAAGTTTAAATTAGCAGAAGTAAATGGCCGTTATGTTTTCTACTCATGGTTGCAACCAGCATTGAACAAGAATGTGGAGACCTGAATGTATTTTTTTTCCTTATCCCTTTACATTTTTTCTCTCACAGTAATTTTTTCCACTAACTAAATATTAGCATCTTTGCTATTCTACTGTAATGAAATAAGGAGTGTAACAAAAAGGTGTACCAAGAAGACAGTCCTGTACACAATTTCACACAGCTCCTCGCCCAGAGCACGGTCACTGCTGCAGCTGAACACTTTTTGCATTAACAGTTAAACTGCCAAAAAGATATCTGGCAGTTGGGGGCGGGGAGCATCTCTGGAAAATGGTATTAAATTTCATACCATCATACAATCATTTTCAGGAATCCTTGTTCATGAAACAAAATAATACGGTCTTCCCTGGTCCTCTGGGGAAGACAGTTGAGTCTTTGCTACCTACTCAGCAGGACAGCCTCATACAAGGGGCAAGGGAGGACCTCTGAACGCCTGAGCCCTCAGCAGAGCCCTCCCGAGGGGGACAAGTGACGTTGTCACCAAAACCCAGGAATAAAACTCCTTAACACTGGGTGCATTAAAGCGCAGGTGTTATTTTATTCGACGCCGGGCGCGTAGGGATCTTTCCATCTAGTACGCACACCTAATTCCTTTTTGACATTTACACATAAAAATTAACACACCACGCCTAATACATAATCATTGACCTGACTGAGCATGCTCTTCTTCCATCGGTCTGTATCTTCTTTGCCTAAGTTTAAAGCTACAGTGTGATTTTAGTTCACAGCACGTGCTCAAGAGGAGGCACGGGGTCAGTCCTTTCGCCCCTCAGTTGACATTCTCGCCCGGCCAGAGTTGCTTTTGCCCCAGTTTCATGTTTTGGTGTCTTCCGGCCAAAATGTTCCCATTTGTCACTGCTGACTGATTTGTGGCCATCCTGTATCTTCACAACCTTCTTTGTAGCAGGATGTTTCTACTGTCAGTCCTTGAAGTTCTGCTGAGTTGTATTCTTTCAGGAGGTTTTTGTTAAAGAGGCATTCATTGCTAATACCCTCTTGGCTGGCCTAAGTGTTACTTACTATCGTGTTAAAATTCTCAGGTGTTAGTTCCCCCTCCCAACTGTGATCCTTTCTTAATTACTAATAACTCCTGCACTATTCCATTTCAACCAAGAAGAATATATATACACACACACGTTTGAGGAAACAATCCTGGTGTGTTGGCTGGGCATAAATTAAGCACATCCTGTCCATCACAAAAAGCCCAGTGCAACCTTCTTTTAGCTTTTGTTCAAGGTACCACTAATAGCCTCTTATCTGGCCTAAATATTATTTACTGCCTTATTAAAATTCTCAGGTGTTAATTTCTACTCCTAACTGTGATCCTTTCTTAAATACTACTAACTCCTGTGCTATTCCATTTTTTCAAAGAATATATACGTTTGAAGTAACAACCTCACTCCACAGGCCTGGCCTGCCGGAGAAAAACACAGCCCCTGGGGCAGCACAAGGCGAGCAGCAGACACCCCGTGAGAGGCGGCAGGAACACGGACACGGACACGGACACGGACACGGACACGGACACGGACACGGACACGGACACGGACACGGACACGGACACGGACACGGACACGGCCCTCCACGGGAAGTGACAGTGAGAAGGCGACTCTGCGGAGAACATGGCGCCGGGCGGCGGCAGGGCAGGAACGCAGCCCCGCCCCTCCTCTGGCCACGCCTCCTCTGGCCACGCCCCCTAGGGCCGTTCCCCTGGCAACGCCTCGCTGCGCGGGCTGGGTGAGGCGAGGAGGGGGGCGGGAATTCCGGGCCGGCTCGTCCTCCTCGGAAATGACATCAGAGTGTCAACATGCAAGATGGCGGCGCATCATCGGCAGAACACGGCGGGGCGGCGGAAAGTGCAGGTGAGGAGGGAGAGAGGGGGCGGAAGGGCCCGGGGGGGGGCGTTGGCTCCGACACGGCTCGGCGTGGCAGCAGTAGCAGGAGGGGGAGGGCGGCCTGGGAGAGGGGCGGTGGGGGGGGGTGGGGTCAGCGAGCGGCGGGGAGCGGCAGGAGGGCGCCGGGCCGGGAGGGCCCCCCCCGGGGGAAGACGAGGGCCCCCCGGGGGCTGCGGCCGCCCGGCGCTGAGGGGCTGTGGCACCGGCTGCGCTCAGCTGGGGACGGGGGGTTTCCATGGCAATGAAGTCGCCTCCTTCCCTTTCCCAACACCGCTGCGGTGGCTGGGGGACTCCCCCGCATCCCCCGCGCCCCACGCAGCGCTCCCCAGCCCCGCGGAGGGGGCGGGCGGCCGCCCGTGGCACGGCGGCCTGGCGGGTTCGGTTCCCCAGCCCGGAGGAGGCAGAGCTGAGCCACCCCCCCGCCTGCCCACTCCAGCCCCGCTCAAGCCCTTCCTAAAGCGAGACCTCGGCGTAGTCAGTCTGGTGGGTGTCCGCTTCCTTAGCTCACCTGAGAGACGTCAGACCGCGCGGTGTGGGCTCATGTGCCGACTCTTCTAACAGTAAAACTCATGAAAATGGTTCTGTTATGGCCCGCCACTTTTTCGGTCCTGTTTGTGATACTGCCAGCACTTTAAACGTTTTTACAGCTTTCTCTAAGGAACAGCTTTAATCCTTTATCAATGTGCAGAGCTGCCTATCTCTAGGGGCAAGTGCAAGTTTCAGCTGTATCTATCCCCTGTGATCAAGAGAAATATTGATTAAGCCTGAAGTAGCATTAGGATCCCTCCAAACAGAGGTGGGTTTGGTTTTTGAACGCACTTCTTGCATTTTATCACACAGAGGAAACCTGCACTTCTTGATAGCCTTTAGTGTTTTTATGGTTAAGGTACACACTCGATCAATACCGTATAAAGAATTCCCTTGCCCTTCCAAAAAACCCTCTGACATTCTTTAATATACGAAGAATCCAAACTATAATATCCCTTCTCTTGACTTCGTTGCCTGTGCCGTAAACAAGTTTTTGCAGGTTGCTCTGCTAAGGAGGGGGATTTTATGATAACTAGATATTTCTTTGATGTAGCCCTATTTCTTTATGAAGTATTGTTTCCCTGACAGCAACATGCATCAAAGGGTACATTGTTTCATTTTTTACTACTACGTTCCTTTTCCAAACATTACTTAACTCAAAAGCTTGTATTTACAGATGGTTTTGTTCTGGTTTATGATGTCGTCTTTTCCGCTTTCATTGTGTTATGCAATTTTATTTTTTTTTTTTCACTTCATATACTGCTACACTGATCTGTGTCTCTGCCAGAAAACTGAAGTCTAGATCTGCAGGGAATAAGTTTGGTTACATTATAAGCATATATAAAGACTTGAGTAGAAGCTAGGTATCTTCTTGCACTTCTTGTTATTTCCCCTACTTGGTTAGAGACAGGATTTTGTTCATGTAATGGAATTCTAAGCAGCTGTTGTATCCAGCCACTGATGTAAAGTTAAAACCACTAATGATTTATCTTGCTTCCCAGTGGCTGAGCATTTATTGTACTGCTAAGTCAAGCTTTTGAGAGTGAGAGAGGAGGAGAAATTTCTCCCAAACCTATGAGGCTAAGGGGAAGAAGCTTTTTAAAAAATGCCTCTTGGGCATGGAGGAACTTGATTCCTTGCATGGCAGGAGAGCTGGCTGAAGTTTATGGAAATCAGAACTATTATTATCTTGGATGCACCTGTTTTACTGGTAAGCAGAACCGTCCAAAAGAGTCAGTTTAGGGTGCTTCTGCGTATAATTTTATGTTTATAAGAGCTTAATCAGAATAGATGTTTTAGTCCTCAAAATAAACTCCATGCATAAAAAAAGGTAAGTTTAATGACGTAAATGTAAGCCAGGCATTTGAAATGCCCAGCGGCACACTGTTGGTGTTTCTTAAGCTTAGCTATGCACGTCTGAAGGCTGCAGTAGTAAAGCTGTCTGGTTTGGGGAGGGAATGGGGACGTAGAGGTGTGTCAGACACCGCTGTCTGACGAGAAACAGTTGGCCATATGCTGTAGCTTGCAGATGTTCCTGTGAATTAAGTCAAGATGAAGCCACTTTTCTGCAGGTGGCTTCAAGTAGCTGCCCTTGAAGGGTCGCATTATAACCTCTCCCCCAAACTCGCTGCTTGACCAGAATAAACACATCCCCACACTCAAAACCTACTGATAGAGTGTGGGAATTTTGCCATAAGTGATCTGGATCAGCATCTTTATTATGAAATTATTGAATGAATTTTAAGTCCTTTTTGTCTTTAAGTCTTGTACAGAATAAGATCTTTTTGCACTGACTTTGCCGTATGTATTTGCACTAATACTGTGTTATGACAGCAAGTGGAAAGTAGTGAAACAAAAGCCCTTTACATTTAGAAAATATTTCAGCTACTCCATTTTTTAGTAGTACCATTTATTAGAAGCACACCAGATTTTGTATGCGGTAACTTATTAGATTTTACTTTTTTATATTTTATATAATGAATATATAAATCATATTTATAATTTATATCTTTTTTATATTTAATACTTAAGCAAACCATTATCCAGCAACTTGATTCCATTGTAAAAGGATAAAATGAACTACATAATGCCTTCCATTCCTCTTATTTTAGGGCCTGGAGCACCTTATAAAAATTCAAATATCAATATGTTCTTAATTTTAAAACTTATTTTAAGGGATGCATCTGTCCTACCAAGACACTAAGGCTTGGTTGGTTTTTTTTTTTTGGTAGTCGACTGCTGCTTTTCTCATTTTGATGCAGTTCCTGTCAGATCTCATGGAATCCTTCCAGTGATTTTGAGAAATATCAGGTTTTTTTTAATTGCTCACAATGGCATTTGTGTCTTTAAAATTTTTATCTCCTTACAAACAAGGAGTGCGTGCCATCAGAGCTCGGCTGTTCTCTGTCTCCTCCACCATGACAGGGTGGTGGTATTTTTAAAAGCAGCTTCTACCGATGTATTAAGACAAGTCTGTTATAAGATGTGAAATGTAACAAGGGTAACAAGGTTTCAGATCAGCTGATACACTCATCCATGAAGGAAGCACATCATAGATCCTGGAAGAAAATCACAGGGCTTTTTGTGCTGAGACGTATCTGTTGACAGTAGCTTTATCTCTGGAACTCTTAGATAGTCATTACAATGATTAGTTCTGATCCATTTGGGGTACTGAGCCCCACAAATTCTTTGTAACAAGGGTCCCTCACCTTGTAATGTTTGTGCACTGCTCCAGTGAAAGATTCCTGTTTGTTATGGGAGTTTATAAAAGCTACAGCAGTATAAATGTAAAAGGCCTTGGTCATTATTAAAATATTTCATATCCCACAAGTTTTTCCCCTCCCAGACCATCATGGCAATAAAACGACTATGATCTATATCATCATCATTATTATCTTTGTGGTTTGCAACTGACTTTTTTGAATCGGCGCCGCGAACACAGCAGAAATGTGCTCTGGGCTGCCCTGTTTGAAGTGAATGCCGTTTGGTGCTTGGAGTCAGGACTTCCTGGTGACCTTCACAGTCCCCTCCAGGCAGAGTACAGTACCTTATCTGGAGCGATAAAGAAGTGTGTACTGCTGGTCAGAGTTGAATTTTATTACAGTAATTTCTTCTCAGCCAAAGGCTTGTGGCTTTTCTATTGTGTAGATATGTGTGTACACACGTACTTGAATGTATACTTTATATTTTGTATTTGTTTTGTATAGCTACTGTATTTACTAATAGTTCTTATATTTCTATACTCAGTGACACTCAAATTTAAAACAAACAAACACTTTCTGACCTTTCTTCCCAAAAATAAGAATATTTTGGAGAACCACATGTGGATTATCAGCAATCTTCCTCTATTCATCTTCGTGAGCTTTCCAGTTTAGTGTCTTTGCCTGCTGTCCACCATTCCTGCACAAGCGTCAGGGCTTTTAAATCAAGTTGCTGTTGCTTTTCTTAATCCATTCTAAGTTCCCTGTGTGAAGAGAGGCATTTCAACAGCCTTCCAACAGATTTTTGTGGAACCATTGATTTGTCCCTTTGTGTTAATATATAATTAATGTATTTGAATACCAGCCTGGGTGCTTCTGGTGTTACATCTCTCTTTCTAACAGGTACCAAGTGGTGCACAGCAAATGTCTTGTGAGGTTATTTTAGTTTGGCCGCATAGTCTGTGTGTCTTGTTCTAGTTTTTTTAATATATAAGATGTTTATTTCAGTCTCAGTGACTGGTTTGCAATAGTGGACCGTTTAATATTTTTTGTTTTGGATGAGATCATCAATTTATTAAGTATTTCCAAAGTAAGCAACTGACAGTTACTGGGATGTCATCATGCCTCCAATAAGAGTTGGAGAGTCCATTTTTGTGCCATTGTCCCCATTTTCAATTCATATTCTCATCATGAGAAGTGGTTTCTCTTGTCCTTACCTAACTGCTCAAATAGCAGTATTCATCTAAAATATTGGCGTGGTATCCAATAAACTGGCTGACCACAAAATCATTTTTTTATCTTAATTTTCTTCCCTTGTGCTTTTAGTATTAGAAATTAAAAAAAAGGAATTTAAAGGAGCACATGCCTAATTTGGATTAGAACCACCTTGATCATTGAAAAATGGCTGTCACAGTTTCTTCCCGTGACGTGCAGAAAACGATCATAACCTATTCTTTATACAATAAGGATTTCTGTTCCCCCTTACTCAAATATCTTAATTTTTAAAGACCATTTATCGGGAAAGGTATGCTATTCCTTCTATGGATGGAAAGTAAAACTTTTTAGAATTGTAAGTCTGAGGAGAGACAAAAGTAACTGGTTGAACTCTATGAACATTAGCAGTCACTGCTGGGTAATTTTGTCAAGCATTTTTTGTTGTTTTGCTATCTTTTTTTTCCATCAAAGCTGTCATTTCTTTACACACACAAAAAATTTTGAACAATAAGAAATAAGATTTTAATCTTTTTTAATTCAGTTGTTACAGCAGAGTGACTTTGTCAAGTTTCTCACAGGAAGAAAGCAGGATGATGTTATATTTAATGCTGAACTGGTACTGAGACCTAGCATTCACTCTTAGATCTACCACAGACTCACTAACCCTGAAAAAATAGAATTCCTCTCTGTCTCAGTTCTCTTAAAATATAAGCAATACTTGCCAAGAGATGTTTGATTGAATTCATGTGTAGAAGTTATAAAAAGCAATAAAGGACAAATGAAATTTTACCTTCCTTTGAATATTTCAGTACTGGAGGTAGTGGAAAATGGTTCTCAGCCTTCCCCAGTCAAAGCAGCACCCAGCTGAGCTGACAGCCATAGTTTTAAGGTCTTCTAGATGGAAATTTAATAGTTATGTAAATTCCATTATAGCAAAAAGTGACAATTATTTTACTACATCTAATCTCTATGAGCTTTTTTCACTGCTAGTTTCTGTATCAAGAACAACATTTAGTTCTTTACTTTAGCAAGGAAATTTTTATCCACTGCCTTTTAAGAAATTATGAAATGGCTTTAATTCTGTCAAGAATAATGTAGAAATGTGACTCTCGACTTCCACAGTCCCATGAAAGTATCAATCGTATATGATAAATACCTTATTTACTAGAGTAAGCCACCATTTTCTTTTTTGCATTTTTAAAATAGTTGTTTAGGGCTGTTCTTTACTTGAAGTCCTGTAAATTAAAAAAGTAACGTTATTATGAGCAAAAAGCTCCTCAAAATGCTTGGGTGACTAACAGTTTGACAGCCTTACTTAGAAGTGGAATAAAGAACTCTATATTATACCTGAAAATATAACAAATATGGGAGGTGACTGACAGAAGAGGAACAAATCCAAAAATTGAGGATTTGTCAAAAAATATCCTGCTAGCAGTTTGGAGAAGGAAGAGCTGGAGGGCCCCTGCTGATCTTGAGTCTGACACTATTTCAGGAGGAGATTGTCCTCCCTAGTAACTAACATCAGATTTGATCTACTGACCTTTAGGTTTTGAGTTCCTTTAATTTATGTCTTATCTGCTCACACTTAGTATTTTTAACTGAGTGTTTTCATTGGCTCTATTAAAAGAGTTTGAAAGCAGCGTGAATTTGAGGCCATGTCTTTGCCTTGTGTTTTGCATCACGTTAAACCTTGACATTGTAACGTTCTTTCACTGAAGTAGTCCGTGCAGGTCTTCTATCAATGTAGGTGTGATATGATCAAGCCTAGGTGAGGAGTTGCACATACATCTTGCTCTCTGCGTCACAAAAAAAACCCCAAACCTTCAAGCATTTGAAGTGTTTTAACATAACAATATTATGCGTGGTTGACGGTGTCTTCTCTCAGTAACATCTCTGATGCTGTGTGTAGGCGGAGACTTGAGCGTGGATAGCGAGAATGTTATGGATGAGTCTGGAATGGGTAAGAGAAGCTGAGAGTGTTGGAAATTAGGAGACAACTCCTAGGAAAAGCTGTGTGACTGCACAAGGACTGTGAGTAGGTAACAGGCTGTGAGCAAGGAGTGCTTTAAGAGCATTGGGACATAACAAATGTAGGAAATGGACTTGTGGAATGGTAATGGAGAGTATTAGGGCAGAAGGATTCAGGAGGCTCTTAATTTTGATCCTCTAGTGTTGGTCTATAGAGCTGTTGCAGCTGTTTCTAAATCAGAGTAGGACTGGATTCATGCCTTCTAGAAGCATCAGTTATCTTACTGTGCTGCACTGGGATGGGGTAATTCAATTGAGGTGTTGCCCACGTTCACCAAGCAGACCTGTGAGTTCTTGTGGTGCAGAATCTGAGATGCTGTAAATGTTCAATGACTGAACATTTTGTTTAATTTGTTGGTTTTATTGTGTGTAACTGAGGTCTGATCTGGAAAACATTTTCTTTATACTGCTATAATGCATTTGTTGGAGTGAAAAATTGCTTTCAGATCTCCAGCCCAAGACTACTCCTTGAAAGAGTTTTCAAAACACAGGTACTTATGTATCCAAGTGATTCCTGCTGTGGGCAGATTGGATTATACCAAGCCTAAAGTTTTACCTTGTTGTTCTGATTATATTTTACAGAATCTGGGCAGAGGCATAGCTGGCAGCTTCCCCTCCTTTTCTCTAAGTGTGAGGGCTTTCCTCATGGTAACGCGTAAACCCTGTGATCAGGACAGATACAGCACAGTGTGAATGGGGTAGCTCTGAAGAAACTGCGCTGCCTTGTAATTGTGTTTGCTGAACAGTAATAATGGAGAGGTTTCCTTTTAGTGTTTCTGAACTAAACAATGAAATAACTGGTACACACAGGACTGTCAAAGACAGAAGGAACTAAAGGAATGATTTATCTGAAAGAGACGTAAATATTTGTGCTTCTGACTATATTAGAAAGTAGGTTGTTCTTAAAAAATTGTTTCAAAATAATAGTGACCCCTGAAATAGATAGCTAGAATTTGTATCTGCAGTCTTTCAATGCTTTGTAATCCTTAGTGCCCACATCCTGTCCCTTGTGAGTCTGCGAAACAGTGTCATCCCAGCTACAGAGACTATGAACCCTGCTTCGGAAGTGCGACACAAACTGGGTGTGTTGTCTAAGATCACCCAAAATATCTGTGCAGAGCAGGGAATTGAGCTAAGGATTCTCTGAGACTAAGCTTGAGTTGTAATGATTAAATAATCCTTTGGGCTCCAGTTTAGCACTGCTGATACCTTCTCTATAATTCTTCCCCATTTCTGGGGGAGGGGGAAATGACCGAGGTGGTGTTGGTAACTCTTCAACTGACGGACTTACTTAATGCTTGTAAAGCTCTTAATATTTTCTACCCAAGAACCTCACAAAGATGAAATTAAATGTTGGGATTTTATGGCCAAGTCAATATTTTAATACTATAATTGAATTTGTGTAAATGTATTTCAGGTTTCCTATGTGATTAGAGATGAAGTGGAGAAGTATAACCGAAACGGAGTAAATGCACTTCAGCTGGATCCAGCGTTAAATAGACTCTTCACAGCAGGCCGAGACTCTATTATACGGATATGGAGTGTCAATCAGCACAAGGTAGGTCATGAGAGGGTTTCCTATGCCTAAACCTACTTTTTTCCAAGTTAGCGTGCTAGTAAGCTGCCTACAGATGTACATCTGATACTGTTTTTTAATAGCTGCCAGTTATTATGGGAGGAAAATCATTTTGCTATTGCTGATACTGTGGTACCTTACACAGCTGTATAGTTCTTCCACAAAAAGATTCTGGAGTAGTGACTTCAAGCAACTTTGCATTATGCGAGTTTTGACCCATTTGAAGGTTGAAGAAAATATCCCAGTCAGATTGTGATCTGATAGTCACAATCTCTTCCATTTGTGATGAGGTCTTACAAACTTTTTTCTTAATTTGCAGCAAGACCCTTACATAGCATCTATGGAACATCACACAGATTGGGTAAATGACATTGTGCTCTGCTGCAATGGTAAAACATGTAAGTACTTAAGTGTTTGAAACTACAGTATTCAGAAATTGCATATACAAGTATATTATCAGCTGCTTTATTTTCCGTCTTTTCTTAGCATGTAAAATTAATTTGATGTATATTTTAAATTTGTTAAATAGGGTAAGCAGATTTAATGAAAATGTAAATGTGTATAGAACTGATTCTTTTAATCTTTTCAAAAAGCAAATGAGAGTAGTACGAATGTGCTCTAAAGTAATACATAAGCCATTAAAGTTTACTCTTTATTCTTTCCAATTTAGTGATATCTGCTTCTTCAGATACTACTGTTAAAGTGTGGAATGCGCATAAGGGATTTTGCATGTCAACACTAAGGACGCATAAGGTGAAAAACATTATCTGTAAATACTGTGTGTCAAAATACTGACAGTCAAAATACTGACCGGCTTTTAAATATTAAGGTGTAGATTTCAAATGGATAATGTTGTTGATTGATGTTGTTATATTTACTTTAATTTAGGATTACGTGAAAGCTTTAGCATATGCAAAAGATAAAGAACTGGTAGCATCTGCCGGGCTGGACAGACAGATATTCCTCTGGGATGTAAATACTTTAACAGCACTGACTGCCTCAAATAACACCGTAACAAGTAAGTACCTCGGGAGGGGAGGCAAATGCAGTGCATTTTACTGAGTAGCATAATCTGTGAGATCAATTTAAAACTATAGATACCTGTTTCTGTGTGTACATTAAAAAACATGCAAGAAATTTTAAGGTGGTTTTAGTATGGAATCGGTCCATTTGTTGCGTTATATAATAGCTGAAAATCTAGAGCAGCCAACAGTCGTGGCATTTACAATAGGGGGCAGGTCACTGAATGTTTTCTCCTGAAATGTGATGTGCTGGTATTCTCTGAAACTTGATACAGCTTTAGCCTGAGAAGCCTTTTGCTCCTCAACTAACCCGTTATAGATTATTTCCCTTAGGTTATTTGTCAGTGTATTTTGGGTGTATTATAATTTGGTTGTTTTTTTGAGGGTTTTTGTTTATATAGGTGCTGCAAAAAGTGCAGTACAGCTCCTGATATGTTTATCAAATCTGTCAGAAGAATAAGGTTACTAGATAAACTTAGATTAAAAAAAACTGTGAAGTAATACTAAGCACAATTACACAGAAGGATAGCATACTAGTGAGATCTAGCTCACTAGTTAGACATTAGAACACAAGGGGAAACTGTCCGTAGATTCTACTTGTCAGGGTTAATCCTTAATGCCATCATCATCTTTTAAGTGGTCTCTCCTGCTTCTCTGTCCTAATAAAGACATTACAATAAATGATGAGATCTTTCCCTGTAGAGCAATTCCAGGACTGCTTTTTTAGAATAGTCAAGATAGAGCTGGTAAAGTTTCTCTTCTGGGAAATATGACACCAATCTTCAAGTTCAGTTAGATTTTGTTAGTGAATAATGTAAATCTTGGTCATCACATCCTGGTTTGTATTGGCTATTTTACAATATATTTTTTCAGAGAGAGGTCTAGTTTGACCACAGTGTGTTTTGCTGCCTGTAGGTAGATCAGAAAAACTGCATTCAAAGTGACTGCTCTCTTCTATTTTATATTTGGTGTTTCATACGTTTTTAAACAGCAGCAGAGTCTCAGCTGTATGCGCTGGGAAAGAACGTACTGTCTTGCTTCACTGTCACACTTGAATCTTCTAAATAAGACTACTCGCTTCCTCATTCGTAGGTTAGGAATGACTCAAGAAAAATCTGCAAAACTAAAGTTTGGAATCGGCACAAGAGTCTTCTAAGAACTTTGAGGAACATGTGACTGTAAATAAGAGGCAGGCATATGGTTGTTTTGGTGTGGGTTTTTTCATTACTGTTTTGGCTGTTTCTGAAAGGTGTGTTAATTTTAAGGATTTGGTAGCTTCTAGAAGTAAAGGTGCATCTGGTGGACAGAACTGTCAGTTTTGCATTTGTTCTGTCTATGGGGCTTTTTAATTCAAGTATAGCCTTATGCTGCCATGCCTGTGTAGTTTTCAGAAGAGGGGTGGCTCCTAGTGAGCTGCGTGGGACTGCAGAATAGTAGAGGGATGGCACATGGCTGCACATAACTGAGTAGATTTATGTTTCTCGGAAGTTTTCTTTCCCTGAAAGTAGAATTATTTTATCACCAAACTTTGCTGATAGCTGTAAGTTCTGCTATCTTCTGATTGAACAGGGAGTTTCTGAAGGAAAAATTTATTTGCTGGCTCACATGAAAACTTGGTTATGGGAGGAAGAAAAAAAGGATTTCTTGAGCGCCGCAACAGTGATACAGAACCTAAATGATTCAAGCGAATCATAATTGGGAGACGGAGAGTGCTGAGGAGCTGCTGCTTGTTTTGAGCCCAAGATCAAACAGAGGTGGAAGCATTACCTCTAAGATGACAGAAATAAATTTGCATTTCTAGAGTTAGAACAGTAATGCCTCACAAGGGGGAGAGAGGGAAAGCAGGGGAGTTGTTTCTCTTTCTAGTGCTCCCAACTAACAGTGTTTCTGTTGGGAAGAACACGGTATATGTCCTTAAAGAAGCTGGTTTTCCTCAGTCCTTTCAAACAATATTGATTTTTTTCAGAGTGCAAATGAAGATCATTCTTGTGTATTAATTTCCTATCTGAATACAGGGGAGCAATGTACCTAGCCAACATTAAAAGGAAGCCTATTTTTAATGAGTCTCTCAGCTTAGCCATAATCTAAGTGGAGAGAGTTTGCTTTTGAGAGGTAGTCCCTGCCAGAAGAGGGTAGAGTCGAGCTTTGCTTTTGTTCTGGCATAAATTTTGCTTCTGTACACTTAGGATTCTCTCTTCCATTCCTGATAGCCGGTTTGTGGTAACCCTGTAGATTAGCCTTTCATAAATTATTATGGTTGTTGAACAGAACAGTGGGCCAACCTTCAAGAGTTTTCAGTTCTGCTTTTTGCCTTCAACTACTCTCTGGGGACGGTGGAAGACTATGACTTTATTCTGGCTACAAATAATAGATTTTGTTTGAAAGTTTGCATTTGAATAGCAGTAGCTAGAGGTTAAGAGGACCCAAAAGTAAAGCTATGTGATTCTTCCACTGTGGCAAAATGTTTATGGTATTGGGTCACAAATACTGTGTTAGAAAATTATTTCCATAATATACATAAATCATATAAAGTTTCACATTTTTGCTGGCAATACTGTTTGTTGCTATTCTCAGCCTTTTTGGCTACTGATCGTATGGTTTTGAGGCTTGATGAAATGCCTAATGGTGCTCTCTGAATAGATGATTTCCATTTGCTGTGTCTGTGCTTTTCCCAGCTGAGGGGCTGGTACTTTAATTTCTCCAAAAGTAGATTAGGCTAGAAGGCACAGAATTCCTCAACTCTGATGACAGTTGTGATGCTGAGGAGTTGCCATATGGTTTTCCCAAATGCAGGGGTAGCATCAGTGCTCAAGTAACTCATTTCAGCGCTGCAGTGTAACTTCAGTCATGCGTCTCTGCTTAACTAAGAGAAGAGCCTTTAATATATAATGTAGAATTTTACTGCTGCTTGGCGTAGAAAAAAATCTCTGCACTTAAATCCAAATGCTATGTATTATAAGAGGACATAAAAGTATCATTCTCTAGTAAGGTAGTTGAGAAGAGCGAGAGTACCTTGATGGTCATGGTACTAAATTGTCGTGCCAAAAGGGCACCAGGACTGTAATGATGGTAACTCTGAGGGATTACTTTGCTTTTATGCTGGTGGTAAATTAAGAATTGGGATGGGGTTCTCCTAGCAATATGTTGTCTACAGTCTTTTTTTTTTTTAAGGAACTGTATGTATGGGGTAGAGCAGCACTGTTTTCAGGGATCAAAGGATATTAAATACCCTAAAATACCATTTTTGAGCAAATAAGTATGTTTTTCAAATGACAACATTAAAATTGAAAACGTAAATTTTATTTTGAAATAGCTTCTTCCCTGAGTGGGAACAAAGATTCTATCTACAGCCTTGCAATGAATCAAATGGGAACAGTCATTGTATCAGGGTCCACTGAAAAGGTAAGCAAAAATCTGGTAAGGCTTATTCCACCTCAGTTCAAAGTTTAGCAAAGACTATTTTATTCTCTTTCAATGTCATGTCTGTAGCAGCTTTTGTGGTTTTAGTAGTGAGGATAGACCCTTCTTTTTAAGCGGGAGTGTAAGTGTAGAATACAAAACCCTGCCTCAGTCTGAAGATGTGCATATATCCATATAGCTTTAATACACAGAAGAGACAATCAGATCATCTCTGTCAGAGATCATTACATTTCCCCCCAGGAGCTCTGATTTTTGGGGGCACAATACTCAGACGATTATAAAAATGGAAGCAGTTGCCACAGGTAAGAAAGAAGCGGTGCCAGCAATTTGCAAGACCCCTGCAGGAGGTGGGAAATGAAGCGAGCTAATGAAGTTCAGGTGCTCCCAAGAGACAGCCCATGCTCTTTGTTGTAAAGGAAGGTGAAACACCCTAAAGTCCCCTGTGAGTTTTTTTACCTAATCTAACCTTGAGAGAATTTTATTTCCAAGTCAACATAAAAATGAAAATAGGAAACACCAGTGAAGCATCTGAGGGGATTCTCAGAATCTTTTTTTTTTTACCCGTATCGCACGATCCAGTCACTTCCATTCTTTAATTTCTTAAGAAGACAGAAAAAGCCAGAAAAAATTTTAATTTTATTTTCTTCAAGGGAAGAAAATCACATCTGATTACTGGAGGTGCATAAGAGCAGTTTTGTCTTAGCTTGTTCTAACAAAATATGGATTTGGTGCTGGATGTCTGCGTGTTTGGAATAAGGGTCGGTTTAGTTGGAAAGACTTAATTTTCTGTAGAGAAGACGCACTGGTGGGAAGAACGACGTTAATGCTGGTTATCCAATGTCTGTTTACGTAGGTTCTAAGGGTGTGGGACCCGAGAACTTGTGCGAAACTAATGAAACTCAAAGGGCACACGGACAATGTAAAAGCTTTGTTGTTGAACAGAGATGGCACCCAGGTATGTGCTTTAACTTGAGACAAAGGCATTTCATGGAACACAGAAATGTTATTAGTCTTTTTCAATGCAATTATTTTATGTCACAGATTACAGAAGGTAGCTGAACAAGTATTTTACAGATATTTAGTGATTAAGGGAGGGAGGCTGGGGGTAAAAGCTCTGTTTTATTAGAGGTCCATCTAGGTACGGAGGGGGTGGTTTACGTGAAAGTCTGGAAATTGTGACTAGAGTTGTTAACTGCCAGTCTTCGTTCAGCACCATCTTAATGGAAAAATATAACCATAAGAATTATGAAAGCTGTTTACGGAAAAGTTATTTTAAAAGACTTAAATACCTGCTTGATTTAAGTTTATGGTTGTTGCTCAGTGTCTTTCAGGCAGCTCTGATGGGACTATCCGCCTGTGGTCCCTTGGGCAGCAGAGATGTATAGCCACGTATCGAGTCCATGATGAAGGTGTTTGGGCTCTGCAGGTCAATGAAGCCTTCACTCATGTTTATTCAGGAGGAAGAGACAGGAAGATTTATTGTACAGATTTACGAAATCCTGATATCCGTGTGCTTATCTGTGAAGAAAAAGCACCAGTTCTTAAGGTAATTGAGTTAAATTCAGAGAATGACAGAATGGCTGAGGTTGGAAGGGACCTCTGGAGGTCATCTGGTCCAGCCCCCCTGCTCGAGCAGGGCCACCTTGAGCCGATTGCCCAGGACTGTGCCCAGATGGCTTTAGAATATCTCCAAGGATAGTCTCCAAGGAGACTTGCAATCTCTCTAGGCAACCTGTGCCAGTGCTCAGCCACCCTTACAGTATAAAATGTAATTGTATTGCACGCTGTCTAATGAAATAGTGGCTTGAGGTATAAGTTGATAAAAGAATGCGTATTGGGTAACAAGGGTTTACTACACCACATTTTCAGTATATTGGCTTTGTCTCCTAAATTACATCTGAAAATTAATTGTCTGAAGAAGATATAAGGCCTGGCAGCTACCTAAAATATGCAAACTCAAATATTACTGAAATTGAATATGCTTCAAACATGACAAGTTGTTTTTACTAGGCTTTACCAGGTTTTAAGAAATTGAGCCAGCGTTTGCAAGGCTTTAGACAAAAATGGATGTTTCTTAGCAGCAATATATACACACAGCACTGTGGTAGAATATGTTGCAATGCTCATGGGAACCAGGAGTAAAATTTATTGTGGGTTTTTTTTGAATGCCTGAACATGATGTTTTGTTAACTGGAGAAAACTGCATGCACAAGTCTGGGTCTTTTGAAGATACTGCTTTTGGTTTTTTTTTCCTTTTGCTGTGTGTAAGTCCAGCTGGCGCGACCTCAGAACATGCAGGTGTATAAGGAATGTGCAATCGAAACAGACACCGGTATATAAGCAATCTGGCTTTCCTTGTGAGTGAACTCTAGCTTAGTGTGTTCAGATAAAATCCTGGTTATATTAGTGTAGTTATGAAAAAATCAGAATCTGAGAAATTTCAGTTCAAAATGGAAAATGAAAGCCATGGTCAGCTGCACAAAGATCAGAAAGGGTCTTCTAAGATCTTAGCTACAGTGATTCGTTGCTGTCCAAGAAATGTAACAGCAGAGCCAAACGTATAAAGTTCTGCTTTGTAATTAGCACAGAACTTCTTACATTCTTTTTTTTAACCATGTGAAGTATTTGCATGCGAAGTAATTCAGAAAATATCGTCTAACAGATGGCTTGATAAGTTCAAGATTGCATCATGCTAGAAGCATCTTTAAATACTGGGTGTCTAGGCACATTGCATCTGCTGTTGTCCACGACCAGAATTTATTTGTTGAGTATTTGAAACAATTTCTCTGGAGTTTCAAGAACTGCAGCTTAGTTATTTTTCATTTAAACTTTGTATTTCTTTAGTAAACTGAAGGTAGTGCTATTTCTGAGATACCTCCAAGTCGGGGAGCAGGCCTACACAGAGAAAGTATTAATTGAACAAAGGAAAATTAAGTTAAGCGTGCCTGAAAGTATCTGTGGTTTCGTTATTTAGATGGAACTTGATAGATCAGCTGATCCTCCTCCAGCACTTTGGGTTGCAACGACTAAGTCCTCTGTGAATAAATGGGTAAGTCGTGTATTTTACAGTCTGAATTCAGTTAAGTAGTCACGGGACTAGCAGTCTCTGTTTGGGAACTGTTAGACTGTTGCTTGCAATTTGACTGTGACTTGCTGTGATCTGTAAGCTGTCTCTGAAAAATCGTAAAATGCTAACATTTAAATTGGTCAAAAGATGTTAAGCTTTGAATTACCCCCTTTGCTATCTATTTATGCTGCTTTTAGAAAGACATTATCTTATTTGGAACCAGACAGTTAATGTGTAAATAGCAGCATGAGCTGGCAGCTGTTACTCACAGATAAAAGCAAAGTTTATAGATTATTATGAATGTGTCATTATTTTGTTTCTTTCTTTAGACTTTGAAGGGAATTCATAATTTTAGAGCATCTGGAGATTATGATAATGATTGTACCAATCCGATACCACCCCTGTGTACACAGCCTGACCAAGTTATAAAAGGTAAACAGCTGTTTTCCAGAATACCTTATCCGTTAGCATTAGCAGAAGTGATAGATCTTTGACTGGCTCAAGTTTTGAGTTACTTGATTCTATGATTTCAACTGAAACAACGACCAAGTGGTTATCGTCTATCATTAGTTACAGTTAAAATAGTGTTTAAACCTTGATGATGTCCAAGTCTTACATAAAATAGCGAAACCAAAGAACAGTCACATGTGTCGTGTTACGTGGTTTAATTTAATGTAATATTAGAGGAAAATAAAAATCACTGTAGTGACCTTAATTCTTGTTTGTTTGCTAGGGGGTGCTAGTATTATTCAGTGCCACATTCTTAACGACAAGAGACACATATTAACCAAAGACACAAATAATAATGTGGCATACTGGGATGTCTTGAAGGTAAGTATACAATTTCAGATTAAACGTCTGCTGTTGGATGAATAATTACTTTGTACCTTTTTAAATATATTTTTTTAGTGCATGAGATTCCTGTGGTAGGAAGTAAGCGTCTTTCTGTCCCAAGGCACAATGCAAAGATTGCTTTTTGAAAGGGGAGGGAGCATTTCTAAGCTTTTCTGCATCTGTGCCTGACGTGAGGCTGGGTATTGACATCTTCATTCACCTGAAATTCAGACCCTTGAATTCTCTCCTGAAAATAGCAATGTTTGTTTCAACTGGGCTTTGTTTCAAAGAGGGCTCACAGGGGCACGTCTGCCCAGTGCAGTACGGTATAGGGTAAGGAAGCTTAGCCTGCAAAAGGGAAACCTGCGCTTCAGGTCCTGCTGCAAACCCACGGATCCTGAGCCAGCATGCTGACCAGCAGCGTGAGGAGTAGTCTGAGAGCGTGAACTCGCCACTTCTCTTGTTAGTTGGCAAGACAGCAGGCAGGGAGGCAGGACTGGAAGGAAAGTTAGCACAAGAAAGCATGGCCCCTTTTCACCTCGAACTATGCGGTGCTCCAGCCAAGATTCAATAATGAAGTAAAGCATATCCGTCTAACTTTTACTGAATTGCTGACAGAAGTGAGAAAGAAGGGAATTAACTTGGAGAATGTAGACTTGTACTAAAAATGATCTATATGACTTTTGTGGAAAAGTGAATAGCTTTTCTTTCTGTTTACAGTTGGTATATATCTAAGTACGGTGTTTGATCTCGGGACCAAAGTCAAATGCTAATGTTAATTTGTACCTTCATTCAACTCTCTCTCTTTTGTTAGTAAGGGTTTCAGAAGCATCTCCTAGATACGTTTAAATGCATATTCACTTCAGAGATGGGGTTACTCGCCAGGTCACAGTGTCATCTTATGTGTAGGATCACTGTCCTCTAAAGCTGAGACTATTGAGGGCGCTGGAAGAAAAGTGGGAGGTTTCCTTACCTGTACCCTCAGCCTTTGCTTCCTGTAACTTTTCCTGGATTTTGAGGAAATAAGTCTTGCAAGGTTACCATCCTTAGAGTTTGCCTAGAGCACAAGTTTCAGATTTCAAGATGACTCTGCAAGTGGAATACAAGAATTTGGATGTTAGCAGACTTACCTGAGGATCTTTAAAAGTATAAAATAAAACAGATAAACTAAAACGGCAAAAAAGAATCCGCGCTCAAATTCACTCACTGCTGTTCCTATTGCAATAGTTGAGCTGAATTTGTTTCTAGATTCGCAACCGGTATTGGTGTTTGATGGAGAGTTGTATTGAAGTATTGATACTGATGGGGAGAAGAATGACAGAGGATGCCAGAAGACAGCTGTCTGCTCAGTGATGGGGAAAATGTTTTTTATTAATGTGAAGCGATACTTCCCTACCTTTCCACAGGCTTGATGCCACTGCCTCAGAAATAAATAATAAATACAAAATAAAAAATACTTACCACAAAGTATTGTTCCATTTTTTGAGAAAAATTTGAACCTTTAACGTGTCTGTTTCTGGACTTCAGTACTCATGGTGAAATCGTAAGCCGTAGTCGTTGCAAATGTGCATGGAAGTCAAGTAAAAGGCTTGAGGTGTTGATATGATTCAGTACTCGGAATATAAAAACCTCGTGTATTTCTTTTGGTGTACAGGCATGTAAAGTTGAAGACCTTGGGAAAGTAGATTTTGAAGAGGAAATTAAGAAGAGATTTAAAATGGTGTATGTGCCAAACTGGTTCTCAGTAGACTTGAAAACTGGGGTGAGATACAACTCCTAAATCTGGTGTTCAAATGTTGTATTTCATATATTGTCGTATTTAGTGTCTTATAAGTTTTGAAGAAAGATGATAATTTATCTGATGGGTCAGATTTATTTTGAAGCAAACCAGCAAATTCTACCTCAGTTCTTAACCTGAATAACAGATTTCTGCCCTCCCACCCCCCGCAACAGTATGGTCAGTTTAAATCCACCAATAGCAATTACAAATTAACAGAGTCTGGTAAGCAGGGTGTGCTGTCACGCGTTTAGAAATTCTTTGGCTTCTGTTCCTAGCTAAGTATGAGCAAAATAAATTTATAGACTTGTTCAATACAAAACAACTATTGCATTCCTCTTCCTGGTGGTCTTTTTCCAACAGATGTTGACAATTACTTTGGATGAAAGTGACTGCTTTGCAGCCTGGGTGTCAGCAAAGGATGCTGGATTTAGCAGTCCAGATGGTTCCGATCCAAAATGTGAGTTTTAGCTAATATTAGTGTTTTATTGAGGCAAAAAAAGCAGAATAAATTCCAGTATTTATGTATTCCAACATATGTGTGTTCCAAATATTCCAACGCCACATATGTCAGTAGCTGGTTGGATTTTAGGGGTTATTTTCTTGAGACTAAATTCTCCAGAGAATTCTCCAATGAGAACGTTTGCTTCTTTCTGAAACGTTTCAGTCATGTTTTCTATTTAACTTGGGTTTAAACCTTCAAGAAGCAAAAGGGAAAAAGTAGTATTCCTAAACTTGGAACTATTACCTAATCTAGAGAATGTTGTACCATGTGAGTGACCCAAGGGTGGTGATTCTAAGATCAGCTTTTTCTGAAAGATCGTAACCTACAGCTCCGAGGTGGTGAGAAGCAGATTTCTGTGCCCAGAAATACTTTGTTTTGGGAACAGAACTACTCCAACTTTTGGGGAAGTTTTCATGTGAATCATATGTAGAATATTATGATGCCAGTGGGTTTTATGTAACGTAACTGTATGTAACTTTTATGTAACTGAAGTTCTGTCTCGCTGTGTCTTGACAGTAAACCTTGGCGGGCTTCTGCTACAAGCACTTCTGGAGTATTGGCCTAGAACACACATCAATCCAATGGATGAAGAGGAGAATGAAATAAATCATGGTTAGTATTGTAATATTTTCTTTTTTTAGGATTTGTTCTTACATTCTGTGTATAGTTCCGTTTCTTTTACAGATACAACTTGACTTGCTGTCTGACACCTGTCGCTGTATGCAGTATAGACTAACGTTTTTTAACACTTCTAAATTTGCTTTACACCAAAATTTGCTGAGTAGCTTTCCTCTTCTGAAGGTATCAGCAAAAATATTAAGAACTCTAGTCCATAAAGAAGTAGGTGAATAGATGATTCTAAAGTTAAAGAAACATGATACCGTGATGAAAAACAATTACTGGCAAAACTAAGGCTTGACTTGGAAAAGAAACAGCCTAGATATTGACAGCAAAGAGCAATAGTTCAGTTATTCAACATTAGCCAGTATTCTCTTGACATAATTCCAATTTGTTTCTAGGTATTGTGAACAATATAAAAGAAAGATTTATTGGAAAAAATATATTCAGTGGCTGTTACAATGATACCTGGGGTAGGTCTATACAAAACCACCTTAGAGTGGTGTTTTAAGGTAATAATGCTAAGTCTAATCAGGCATGACATCAAAAGCACGGCTGTGTAAAATGTAAGATAGTGGCAGAATCTGGCAGAATAACAGAGACGCTGTAACTCCTGAGTTTGGGGGTTACTTTGAAATGAATTCAACCCACCAGAGTTGGCTGAACAGTCTTGTCTTCGGTCATTAAGAAATTACTTTCTACAGATAATACAATCAAGAAACCTGTAAGTTCAGCAACATCTTGCCATTTTGTGACAAAGATGGTGCCAAGGGTTAGCTACCTTCTTCTTCTGGAAATGACCTCCACGGAGGGTTACGGCACTTGGCAGGCTTTTCTGGCTAAAGTTGCTGATTCTCATACTCTTGTGTATTGGCGGCCTACAGCTTGAGAGCCAGGCAATATATGAGAAGTATTAGTCAGGCTGTTGTATTGTTGGAACACTGATGCTGCACTGCTTATTTCTGTGAATAGTTGTGGGTTAGTGGAATGTTTAGAATATTCGGTACAGAATCAGTCTTCATTTTCCTGCCCAAAAGTAACAGTTAAGAAACTGACACTGAACAGTGACTGAAGATGAAGTGTACCTGTTGGACACTGAAATTTGTGGAAAGGGAAAAGAACTTGAATAGACACGTATATATAAATGCCTATATGTGCAGTATTGTTCCTCTCAATTGTTAACAGAAGTGTTACAAAGAAGTCTTTCAAACCGTAGGATTTTTCACTTGCTCCAACTTCAGTATCATATTCATCCCTTCTAATAGAGAATAGATTTTCTTTCCAGGTTTCTTTGCTTGATATGATTTTTGACCTTTCTTCACTACGTGTGTTGCTGGTCGGAAAGCTAAGGAATTATTAATCTCATAAGATTATGCCATTTAAATTTCTTAGGTTGCTTGAATTCAACATCATGTTCAAATACAGAAATTAGACGCTGCAGCGTAATCGAGATCTTTCTCAAGTGAAAGGAGGGCATCTAAATACTTCTATGTTGTGTTTCAAGACACCAGACTGACTAGAAGCTGCACTGTCCACGAGGTGCATAAATAATACTGATTTTTTTTTAATCTTATCCATCTGATGTGGAATCAGGTTCTTCAGTGTTTGAAGATGATACTGCTATAACTAGCTAAAAATAAATGGAATGTAGAATGCAGTAACTTCAAGGAAATGTGAGTCCGAGCTTTACTAGTACACTGTGTTGTCATCTGGCATCCAGGTAGACGAGCAAAGCTAACATCCTTCAGAGTTCTGTACTGTCAGTGTAGAGGGGAAAAATAGTCTTGTCTTAGGAGAATCTCTTTAGCTGATTTCTAATATTAGTGTTGTTCAGTTTGATGAATCCTGAAAATTCTGTGAAGGAATTGGAGAAAACTAGTAATTGGGTTTTGGCTCATGAGCTCTATTTCCCTTTCTCGAAGGCTTTTGAAATAGGCCTTCCACAAACCTCTACTGATCTAGTTACTCTCTGGTGTTCTTTTCTGTACACTTGCTGTGTGTTGGACATGGTGATTTTCTTGTTTTTTACAAAGCTTATGATTTTGTTAATTTATGAAATACTTAGCTGTTGGTGGAAAGGACGCTGTTTGGTTTATGTATTCCCAGTTTTGAGGCCTAGTGGAGTCTCACTGTTCTCTCTATTTTTTCCAACAGTGAATGGCGAGCAGGAGAACAGAATCCAGAAAGGAAATGGATACTTTCAAGTGCCACCACATACTCCAGTTATTTTTGGTGAGGCTGGAGGACGCACTTTGTTCAGGTATAAAGACTCAAGAGTGTAAATTCAGTGGCTAAACAGTCGCTTCCTTTGTGCAAGCAGAAATGTTATCAGGATGTAATGCTTGCATCCCTTCTGTACTGTACATTCATGACATGACAGGCAAAATAAGCAGCTGTTAGTGATCATTTTGCGTTGTCCACCTGAGCATGAGAGTTTGAACATCGGCAAGGTGTGGGGTTTCACAACAGTAAGAGCTGTATATTTTTCTTAGTTGTATGTCGTAGCTATGAGACCTTTTTGGGTGCCCTCTTCCTGCAAACTTGGTTTTAGAATGAAACTGTGCTACTTTAGATTCTTGTAGAACTTCTCTTACGGGTCTATTGTGCTGGTCTTTGACCACGAATGGCTCAGACAGGAGATCCTACTCACTAGGGAGTTGGTTTCTGCTCCCAGAATTGCAGCTGATGACCCATTAGAAGGTGCGAAGCTCTGGCAGGTAGGACAGGTTCTGGATTGTAACATGTATATACTGATTACCCTTCTCTTTTCATTCTACATTGAAAAGCCTAACTGATATATGGTACATCAGAGGCAGTTTAATAGTGCGGCAGAACAAATGCCAAGCTTTCAAACACCGTGAAGCATTTAATATTTACTGATGTAGAGGATTTTAAATTCGAGGGCTGGGGGATGTTTGATTTGGTTTTGTTTCCCAGGCTGAGTAGGCCCCAAAACTATGTACCTTGCAGCCTGTGAATTGGTCAGTGAAACGGGAACCTTTTTTGGCTTTGAAAAATTATTATCTTTTTTTCCCTGCGGTATCAGTGTAAGAGCTTAATATTTGCATCCATGCAGTACTGGTGGACCTTATGTCTTATACAGCTTGTTCTCAAGAGAAGACTGAAAAGACACCATTGGAGGGAGCGAGCCACGCTTTTTGGACCTAAAAGGGGGCTTGCAGGACACTGACAAAATACTTCATTGGAATTTATAAAAGTAGACGCGGCTTTGTTTCACCACTGTGTGGGCACATTTCTTAAAATTGGTTTTACTCTTCCCATTTGGTGAGGCCTGAGCAGACGCTTCACATGCAAAGCTCGTTTTTCCTAAGCAGAAGAGAATCGCTTTATGCCAGGAGCCTTTCCCCTTCTCCTGACAGTTTGGTACTTCAGCACACGCACACACGCAATCCACGAGCACAGCAGTTTTTTAGATTTCTCTGTGCCATAGCCTGTAGTCTCCTGAGATACTTCTCCCTCCTTCTGCTCTAGCGATCTGTCGTCTTCCTGCAGCCACTTTTTCTGGCCTTTAAAGAAAATACACGATCACTTCCCCAATAAATATGATGATGCGAAGGGCCGGCCAACCAAGCTCAAGCTCCTGAAAGCTTTTTAATGCACATTACAATAATTGTTTTATTCACAAAGGATATTTCTGTATGTCTTAGGTTATTATGTCGGGATTCAGGTGGTGAAACTGAATCTATGCTTCTTAACGAAACTGTGCCACAATGGGTAATTGACATCACTGTGGATGTAAGTATCGTGTGTCTAGGGTTTGCTTTTTTGTTGGTGGGTTTTTAAGGTGAATTACAATTTTTTTTTTAACTGTACGGGGTCTGAAATGACATCTTAAATTTCTGCGGTTTGTATTTCAAATAAATGGTCTCAAGGTCTATATTCAAGACTCTCTGAGATTTCATTGGTTTTTGATGTGTCCGGTTAAGGTATTTTTGCTCACTATCTTTTGCCAGAAAGTCTTAGAAAAAGAATTCAAAGCACTGTGCGTAATCGGTATCCTTTTCAAGCGTGGAGCTTAGGAGCAGAGAATACTCCTCCTGTCGCTGCAGTCTTTTGCTACTACCTTTTTTTTTTTTTGCAATAAATGATAATTTGTGCTCAAAAACTAGGTGATACGTGCATCATCTAAATTGAAGCATCTCAGGAGCATGAGTAATTTGGAAGTTGGCTGTGGTTATGCTGATTAAGAATGTCTCTTGGTTTTTGATAATTAGAAGCTGAAAATACTTCACATTCCAGCTGGTGGAAATAGGAGCTGATTACAGTTCATCCTGATTTAACACTTTCAATTTTTTTTCCTTCTAGAAAAATATGCCCAAATTCAATAAGATTCCCTTCTACCTCCAGCCTCATTCATCATCAGGGGCCAAAACTCTAAAAAAGTAAGTAATGCATGTTTGACTCTGAAAACTGCAGAAAGAGAATTGCAAGCTCAAAATCAAAATGGCTCGCCGGAGAATCATATTTGTGTTTGATGAATTTGTAGGAGTTTCTAGTCATTTAAGCAGCATCAATTAATTATATCAGAGTATTTGAAAGAACTGTAGGCTTCTTTTGGGTTCAATGGGCAGTTGCTTAAGTTTATGCTAAGAGAAGTCCAACAACTAAGTTCTGAAATCAGACCTTGTCGTTTGTGGTATTTAATCAGAAGACAGAGGAACCCAGATTGTTACATTGTTCAGAACCACAGCTTTATATTACGCATCCTATCGCTAGCAGTGATGAATAACAGCTTTTTAAAAGGAAAAGGTACAAGAACTGACAGTGGGGAGTGCAAGATAGCCTGCCTATCACATCAGCTGCAACTGGGAGCTACCTAGGATAGAAATCAAGGCAGGTCCTCAGTTATGAAGTCAGTGTGTGAAGGCAGTGTGTATGGCTACCACTTCTGCAAGAGTTTTTGGTATTTTCCACAAATGCCTAGTTTCTCTTTAAGTCTTATTCAATTCTTCACATCAGAGACAATCTGTGAAAGAGGAGCTTCACAGGCTTCTTGTGTTCTTTGTGGAAAAACTTCTGCTGCTTATTACTTTAGAATGCCCTTCTGTTAACATAGTAGGGTGAACAGCCTTTTCTGTCACCCCCCTTTTATCGTTCCATATCCTCTGCCCTTCTCTTACTAATCCCTTTTCTATCGGAAGAATGACGGTTGTGTACAATACGCTTCATCTAAGGCTTGATTTAAACTTGCTCTTTTGAATACCTTACCACTTCCCTGAGTCCCTTTTGCTCTGTGAATCTTCAGATAAATAGCTGTTATGATCATGGTATTCTGAATGATCCTGAAAATTTACGTTCAACTTATAATATAAAGAGGTTATCTGTGCACTTGGGTAGTTTGCTACAGATTCAGGTATTGTGAAGATCAGAAATCGTTTCTCAAGTTTTTTCCTGGTAAACTTTGCTTACCCTGTATAGAGACCGGCTGTCAGCAAGTGATATGCTTCAGGTGAGAAAAGTGATGGAACACGTGTATGAGAAAATCATAAACTTGGATAACGAGTCTCAGACAACTAGCTCCTCCAACAATGAAAAAGCGGGCGAACAGGAAAAAGAGGAGGACATTGCTGTGCTAGCAGAGGAGAAGATTGAACTCCTGTGCCAGGACCAGGTAAATTCCTTGGGCGTTTTAGCCTGTGAACAAACCCAGTGTCTGGCAATGGCTCGGTTCTGAATTTCTGAATACTGAGCTTGAAATGTGCTGTGGATTATCTGTTACCTTTAAAACTAAGTAAATGTTTTGACATCGTGTTCACTTCCTGCCGACACCAGTTCAGGCAGCTGCAGGCAGCCAGACCAAAGAATTCATACAGTACGCCCGTTTAATCTGGTCTGACTAGTAGCCTGTATAGGGTTACTTGCTTGTACTCAACAAATGGACTTAATACCGTTCCACAGAGTTCCATTTCTAGCATTTTTGGGATGTTTTGAGTTCTACATTTCTAGCAGAGTTTAAAATTTGTCCAAAATCGTGAATTCTCTAGTAAGCGTAATAAGTGCATGAAGATTAAATACTGAGGAGGTGGTTGTAATGCGACCTTACACGTTACATTGCTAAAATCTTTCAGTAACGCGTCAGGTTTATTTGCTTGTTGAAAAATCTGAGCCTTTGCGTGGTCCGTCTTTGATGCCAGTTCACCCACAGGATTATTTTGCCCAACTGGAGTGTTTTCTCTTTGAATTTCTGACGGCCTAGCAGATTTGTGGAATAAAAGACGAATTTTTACTGTTTAGGTTTTGGATCCGAATATGGACCTTCGAACTGTAAAGCACTTCATTTGGAAGAGCGGTGGTGATCTGACGCTGCATTATCGCCAGAAGTCAACGTGAAGGGAGAGGTGGACCCAAGTGGTTACTTACTTACTTGACCATACTGTACTGGTTCCAAGAGTAGTACTATAGAAGCCCACTGAACCCCTAAGGTAGATGAGACTTCTAATGACTCAGTATGGACGGAAAGTATACATTTAATTGAAGTGACTAATAGATCTGTAATATAGAGGAAAAAAAATCTATATGACTTAAACTAAAGTCTGTCCTAGTCTCAGCCAATGAGATGGGAAGTCCCCGAGTGGTTCGTGTTGTGTGAGGTGTACAGAGAACGGATGATAATCCAGTGCAGACTTTTGCTTCCTCCTTTTTGCTTTTGTTTTTCCAGAACATAATATCCTCATCCGCTCATGCTTGATATGAAACCATTTTTGGCCACGTTAGTCGCTGTGTTCACAGTACAATTCAGAACTGCACACAAGGTATTTTTAGTACATTCCATTCATAAAGTTCCTACGATGATTTCTCACAGGTTACTCACTTAAAGAAATTTGGAAAAGAAAAACAACAGAAAATAGGTACTGCAAACTTGAGAGAGTCGGCCCGCTGAATGGCAAACGAAGGGTTAACATTAGAATCGTTTTAATACTGCAACGCAGACGTTGCTTTAGAGAGCTGTTGACACGCGGAATAAGAACACTAGATAAATACTGTAGCAGGGTCAGTCCAATGATGCTGTGCATCATAACAGAGCGAACGTGCTTTGCAGCAATTTAAGAGATTTTTTTTTTTTTTAAATATATAGATATATATATAACTACTTCCTGCACTGTGTCCCAGGTGTCCTGAAGACACCCTAGTCTCATTTTTGGTAACTGCTCCAAAACTGTGTGACATTTTGTTAAAACTTCAGACCATTCTGAAAATAACTCCATATGTTTAATGTTAAACTTTAGAAACTTCTCAGCAGATTTCATATTCATGATATAAAAATACTTACTCTTCTTTTCTGAAATTTTATATGCAGTTGTTCTTTTGTTATAGATGTACGCGGATCTTCTTTTCACTGTTATTTCTAAAAAATCTGTGACTGTCATAGACTCCTAGTAGTCTTTTATAGAGTTTAACTTATTGGGGGGAAGGGGGTAAAGGCATTTCAACTTTTCCTGAGAAAATGTGGGGCTGTCCCAGAAAACCATTTGTAGCCAGAACAAATTACAAATCCTCGTAAAGAAATTGTGTAAAAATGACTTTCGTCTGAAGCAGAAGCACAAGTGCCTTCAAAGGGCAGTATATTATTCGAGTTTCTTCAGGAGACATATGCTCTTGCCCTTCCTGTATCTTGCTATCAAGATTTAGGTTGAGGCCTAAAGAAAGTCCCAATAAATTATATTACTGGGATTGTATTGGTCAAACAAAAAGTGAAATATTTTTCATCGTATTTTATTTGAAAAAATAGTCAAATCGTTACCTTCTGCACTCTTAACCTAGCTAAACAAACTCATTGCTTAAACAAAAAGTGTGGTTCAGAACTAAGCTAGCATGAGTTTTTCCCTGGTTTTTTTTAAGTCAGTTTCAGTTTTTAATCCCCATTTCTGTGTACGCTTAGTTTGACACAATTGTGCTATAACTGCACATTTTTAGTGATATTTGTGAATTAAATGGTTGAACAGAGCTGTAACTTTTAATGATAAATTGTCCTGACTGGTATTTATTAATAGCAAGGGTCTACGCTTGTTCCAATAGGCGCTGTTTGGGTTTGGGTTTTTTTCCTGGTTGTCTTGCTGTCCCGTTGTATCCATTGGAATTGCTCCCAGTAATTTTGTTTGAAATCAGCCAAGGCTGTAATTTTTCTTCTTTTTTTTTTTTTTTTCTAACCATCCCGAAACACAGTTTCAGGAAAGATTGACAGAGGAGTCTGCAATGCCAGAAGGGTAAATGATGTTTCACAGTTGTATAGAATAAAAGGCTTTAGTTAAAATATTTTCCAGTTGTTTTGTGTATTGGATCAATTATGCAATTTTAGAGCTTGGACCGTTGCCACAGCGGTTGTGCTACAGAGGGCTTCAGAGCCCTCTTGAAGCCTCGAGTCATGGAATGGCTGAAGAAACAGCAGTGCCTTCACAACATCCCTTAAAGATGATCTTATACAGTTGGATATAAGAATTTCGCAGGCGCATACAAGCCTTCAGGTACAAGCTCTGAGATACCGTGGAGGTGGAGAATGTGCTCGAGTAATGCTGTTCACATGGGTCCTGCCTGCAGCTGTACTACGTAAATATATTTTGCTAAAACCAACGCAGTACGTAAGAAAAGACAGCCCTGCTACACATGACTCGTGCCAGTTGACACGGAGTTTTCCGGATGTGGAAAGCTTAAAGCCCTGTAAGAGACACGTGGGAAGCCAAGGCCGGGTTTTCTGATGCTGTCGGTGCCAGCACAGAATACTCCAAGCCTTTGCTGTGGGGACTGTCAGCTGGGCTGCTCTCGGGGAGGACGCAGTAATTCGGTGACCCAATGTGTTCCCAGAGGCTCCGAGCGTCCATCTTAGACGGAGTGTTGAGAGGAGATTTTTTTTGTGCCTCTCCCTTTTGATTTCTATCGCTTTTTACCAGGTGATTTTTATTTTCTCTTCCTCTTCAGGGGGGGCGGTGCTGAGAACAGGAGAGCTAGGCTCAGCAGCTGCAGCTGAAGTGCAAGTATCATTTTAGGAAAAGAAGAAATACTTGAAGGATTTAATATAAACTTTTAGAAACACTATCAAAAAAGTGCTCAAAACAAGCTATAAGCAGAAGATAATAATGTAGATCTACCTCAGTGCCAGAAGTGGTGGGGAGAAAAAAGTGACTTGGGATTTATTAGTTCGACTGTCCGTATTCCATGGGAGGGGGGCAACCAGGGGCCTGACAGGGTGCTCCGCGGTTGGTTTGGGGGGGGGGAGCTCCTCAGGGAACAGCTGCCCCAGGGCATGGATCGTGCAAACTGAAGTGTGGGCGTCTAGGCAGCATGTAGATCTGACTCGGGGGAGAGGGGGAGGTTGCAGAGGTCAGTCTGCTGAGGTGAATTAGCGTGGAGGTGTCAGGGAAGGGGAGAGAATGCATTTGCCAAAGGTGAAGGCATGGAGTGACAGTTAGCGGCGTGAATCCAGTTACAGTACTCCAGATTCTGGCCAGTACGTTACACCAAGGCATGACTTTGTCTTTCACAGAGGTCCCCTTTGATTCAGAAATTCTAGAATGACTCTAGAAATTTCTTGAACTTGATATCTAGTGTCAATCTTTAAGCATGTGATCCTACACTCGCAGGTGTGCTGAGGGCTCCTGCATGGAGCCAGAGTCACCACGCAGCTAGATAAAAACTGTTAAAAGCACGTGCACACTTACGTATCAAGAAAGTGACTGACTAAAATAGTTTCCCATGTGGTGGAGGTTTTCCTGTGAGCAGCTGAATCCTTCAGGCACAAATAGAAGAAAGCCACTTTGTACAAACGTCACGCGGGCCGGAGGTACCCGTCTCTTCCTGAGGACATGGAACAGTGCGTTAGCCATCTTCTTCACGAGACTCTGAATGCTTAATTATCTTTTGTAGCTTAGAAAGGTAACTTAAACCAAACAATTGCTTTGAAATTGCTGTGACAGCAGGACCTATGCAAATTAGTGTTTGCTTAAGGCAGAAGCAGAGAGGGAGGATGTGTGGACAGTAGTGGCAGTGCCCGGGAAATAACACATTAGCACAGTCAAATCAACTGCAGTGAGACACCTGAGGCTGCTTTCAGTTAACAGCCAGAGGCAGCGGTGCTCAGTGGTTTCATAACTGCTTAGAGGTGAAAGTATTTGCCCTGTTATAGGGGAAGAGGGAGAAGGGTGAGGGTGCTGAGGAGAATTCTGAATGAAAGGCTTCCCCCTGGGAAGCCGCGCTCTGCTGCTTTCCATTGCTCCTAAATTCACGGCGCAGGAGCACAGGGGTGCTGGAATAGCCTCCTGCTTCCCCAGTTAGTGCTGTAATCCTTAGCGCTGGGTGAGATTAAACTCTGAACCCCCAAGCAGCTGGAAAGGCGTCGTTCGAGCCCGTCGGTACACACGTGCGTGGTGTGATCTCTGCTCAGAGTTGCAGCCTGGCTTCCTGCGGCATTTCCCAGTTACAGCTAAGAGGAATTCAGTCAAGTTTGGCAACTTGGATGAGCAGCTTCTAAACATGGCCTAGAGTAGGACAGCAGCAGATTTGTGCAGTTTCAGTAAATCAGCAAGCCTGCTGTGAAAGTTCAAGAGGGAAAACAAAGTTGTCTTTGCCTGGATTTGGTCTTTCAACAGTTACTGCCAGTCATCGTTCACCTTAAGGACACTAAGTGCATTCACTCACAAATTCAAGTTCAGCTGGAATTAGTTTAGCATCGATAGTGTTGTCAACAAAGATATTTGCATGTTTATCTCTAGGATGGTTATTTCCGTATGAGTTTTGAGGGTTAGGATCATTTCTAGTACAGGGTGCAGGTGCAGGGCCCCTGAATCAAGTAATTTACTTCAGAAGGGAGGGCTTGGTCCGACTGGCTGCAGTTAGCCTTGCCTGGGGCAAGGCTTGATCAAGTTGCTCCAGCCTTTGCTGAGTAGAGCTGTAAGTGTCTGCGTGGACAGAGGGCCCAGGGCCCCTCTGAGCACCATCCTGTGTTTAACCACCAGCACTCAGGTGCTCTGACTTGTTAGGGTTAGCAGAGGCATAGCTCAGTGGAGATGAGCTTACCTAATCCTTGCTGTAATACTTGAGCTCCTAGTCGCTTCTTTGGATTTAATGTCTGCCAGACTCACATCCTCAGGCTTGACTATTAATATTAGAGGGATCTTGGGTCTGGAAGCTTGTCCTGTTGTGTGCAGTGTCACGCTCCACACCCACCACATCCAAGCTCTAAAATTAGTACAAAGCACTCTAAGGTGACATCCTCCTCCCTTTGTTTTGCCCTCGTGATACTCCTGAGATAATCCCTCTTGTGTCTGCAAAAGGAACACCACTGTCGGGTTTATAGATGCCCTCAAAGTTGACAGAAGCAAGCAAGGCCATATACAGCTCTCCTGCTTCTCTGGAAACAGTAGCTGTTCAGGACAGCACCTGATTGATTGTTGGGGTTTTTTGTTTTTAAACTTTTCTTTCAAATCCCAAACAGAAAAGTGGTTATTTCAAGCCCTTTCACTCAGACGTAGCTCTGTCTTCCACAGCCATTCTCAGTGTTTCAGACCAACAGAAAACACTACCATTTTTTACTCAGAACTGGCCTACCCTCACAGGCCTTAGGAGGTACATTTCTTTCAGCAGTAGTACCTGGTCATTCTCTGACCATTTACTCAAATTAAGGGGGCGGCAGCAGTGAGACAACGACAAACGTTCCAGCTCAGTCTACAGCAGAGTCTGTATTAGAGGGGATGGCTCTCCCGCCATCTACACTTGCCGCAGGAACAGGAAAGCCCAGCAGGAGGCCTGTGTCTCCAGAAGTGGATCCTCTCTGAATCCAGCCACTCTCAGGAGCTTCTACCACTCTTCGTAGGTTTTATTTTGAAACTAAGAAATTCTGATCACCTTTTCCACTTCTGCACCCACGCATAAAAGTACTTTCTGTTGCAGCAGGGAGGTAGCTTCAGGCATCTCAAAAGGGGGATCTCCAAATTGTCACAAGAAAAGGAATTTGATGAGGAGGTTAAACTCTCCACCTCGTTTACCATTTAAATGCTAACGTTTAGGTTAGGAGAATACAATGTACAAGAGGTTTAACTCTGTACTTGGGTTTCTAAACAGGTGTGTTAGACCATTCTTCCTTTGGATGTTATGAAAAAAGAATCAAGTCTTCATAAATACAAACCGGCTCCCCACCTCCCCACCCACGAGCCAGTTAACATGAAGCAGGCTGGACGCAGACTCCCATAAGGGTTAAGCCATTTATTACTGCAACATTTGACATTCGGGATGAGTCTTGACAGTCCCTGCTCTTAAATTTCTAAAGGGTGCTTAAATGAGCTACTACCAGCTTAAAAGCAGATTTGACAAAGGTGTAAGATGAGAAACAGTCCTAAATAAACAACAAAAAACCCAAATAGATCACCTGGCTGTCTTCAGTCACCAGGCTTCGAGACCAAACAAACTTACCAATAGCTTAAATTACATTTAGTGTTTGCCTGTATTCAAGAGTAACAGAGACAAAGGAATATAAAGGACAGATTTTATGTAAGGGTACACTCATCTGAAGACCTCTCTTGTGTTGCAACTTCATCCGCACCTTTTGGCTGAAGCTGAGCTGTCACAGGCAAATCTGTGTGACCCAGGCTCCCCGTCCTGCCTTGTTACTTGATTTCAGCCTAGTAAGTCACTTCGCTTCCTCACGTCCCTAGGGCACGATGCAGAAACGGGTCAGGAGACAGGGCAGAGAACAGGAAGTTAGACAATACTGTGCTGAATAAGTATATTCTAGCTTATAGCTTAAACATGCACCTAGCCTTGTACCCCATCCTCTTAACTTAAGAAGGATTTTCACCATACAAACTGTACCAGCTATAGCGAAGTTATTCCCAATCAGCACATTTAAAATTCCACGATGAATCACTGCCCTGAGGGGTATAAAAGCACACACATGTCCCTGTTGTGGTTACTATTACATTCAGAAGCTGTTTAAAGACAGGCAAAACAAAAAAAAGCTACAAAAAGCACTGGATGCTGCTGCACTGATGTGTTCCATCCCCATGCCTTAAACTTAAGGATTTGTACAAAAATAGAAATGAGTAAATAGAAAAGCATAACTGAAGCAAAGCTATTTCTCTATAGAGAAATATCTAGAAACTATATAGAAACTGCAGAAACCAAGACACATTCAACTCCGCTGAAAAGGTTAATCACCCTGAAAACACACGGGCCTGACTTAAAAATCACCTTTGACTTCAGCTTGTTTCAAATAAGCATCATCATCTGCTCCCCCCCCCCTTTTTTTGACTTTTAACTGTGAGGCAACCACATGATCCACTGAAGAGCTAAAGTGAATGACGGGACCCACCCACGCGATTTTGTCCTATCTATATGCTGCAGCTTAAAACCATATGGTACTTTCTTTCCTGCAAAAGTAGTTGTAGCAAAGGTACGTGAGAAACTGTTACAGAGAAGGGAAACTCTAAAAGGAGTAGGAAATGCCTTGAAAGTCACAAGAACTGTCAAATAGAGGCGTACCATTAGAAACCTTTCTAGCAAGTCAAAACCATAAATAGGTTTGTTATTTTTTAATGCCATCAGTCATACTGAGAAAATCATCATCAAGCGTCACTGTTCAGGCAGTGCCTTCATAAATGCATTCGGGAGCATTTGCCAATCTCCACCTTGGTTCTGCATTAATTTCTCCATTAATTTGATGATTTTGGACAGCATTAATGGATTGATCGATCTGTGTTCAATGAAACAGTGATTGGAAAAGACAATAGGATGTGTTTCATTATGATTTCTTTTATAATATTGTCTACACTAACAAAATAGAATAACTGTAATTCTTTCAAGATCAGAAAGATATTCCAAGCCGTAGTATTACAGCAGAGAGTAGTCTGTAAACAAAAGCAGCATCCATTTCACTCGTGAGCTTGTGCAGCAGCTTCTTTCTGTTCACGTGCTGCTTCATCATCTGGTTCCACCAGAGCAGTGGTGAACGAGCTCTCAAGACTGTTTAAGAGGAGCTTTGTTTCTTGGTTATCGGGATCAGTTCCTAGTGTTGTTTTTGAAGAAATTTCATTAGGAAGAGCAAAAGAAGGTAGAGATGGAATTGAAGGGAGTAGGTCGTCCAGCCCAGGCTGCTTGCTGGAGCCTCCAGAATACATGGTTACATCGTCAGGGCCCAAAGCTGCGGCGTTTTCTAGGAAATGGAAACAGTTTGTAAAAAGCCAAAAGCTGTCAGGCTAACAGACAGTGCCTCTGGTTACCAGTCATCTAGAAAATCACCTTGAAAGTGGTAGCTTGTACAGGCACAGAACCAGATTCACGACTGTCAAATACACAGGCGGGTGTTTATCAGTTCTCCCCAAATCCAGAAAATCTGATGGTGCAAGCAGGGTTTTAAAAGACCATGAACCATTTGGTCTGCTGCTTCTTATGCTAGAGATCTTTTATTTTGTGTTACAACTCTTAGACACCCACCTTTTAAAAGGGAAAGACATCCATAATGTGAAGATTTTTCTTTGTTTAAAAAGAAAAGTCACTATTAAGACAACTGCAATTTTGGTTTTGCTTCACAACTGTGAAGACAAGCCTGTGGTACAAAAATTTATTTACACTGATTTTAGAAATACCTCCTTTTAAGATCAGTTTAATCTGGATCATCAACATTTTCACACTCTATAATCTTGTTAAAAAGCCTAGTAGTTTTTGTTCACTTCTGCGCCTGATTTCTGCTACTTTTCCCATCTCATTTTAGCCAATCCCCTTTATGATTTTTCTTAAAATTGGCTTATTTTAAGAAAGCATGATACTGTTGAACAGGCATGAGTTGGTTCCACTCTAAAAATGAGGTCAGAGGCCTAAAGGAAATCTTGAATACACTTACCAAAATAAGCAGAGGCATCATCGTTCGACATTAATGTTTCGGTGCTTTCTGAAGCATCTGCTGCTGGCACGTTGAAGGAGGCAGATGAAGACATGTTGGACATCTTTGTTAAGTCAGTGAGTTCAGGAAACGAAATACCAGACATATCTAGAAATCCTGAAGGAGAAAGCAAATATTTCCATACTGTTTTAGATATAACACAAAATTCTAGATTCCAAAAGACGTGTCCTACCCAGGCTGAAGTCAGTGAAGTCCCCTCCCCGCTAAATGCATATAAATTTAACCTAAAAGCTAGCTGACATCGGTGGAAAGACTTCTGCAGCGAATGTTAACCTCAGTCAGGCTAACAGCACCCAAATTCTACAGCTCTGAAATCCAGTAAAGTCAAAAACTTTAAAGAAAACAACCACCAGTGCTCATAGCTCTGTAGTTAAGTCTCAAACTTGTTTAAGACCTTATTAGTTTACTTAGATGTTCTCTAAAGAATTGCTGAAAAAAGCATCTAAAAAAATATACCTGGATCCATAACTCTCTGGAGAGGGGGAGGAGGAGAAAGTGAGCTTTCTGGTGAATAGCCGCTCACTTCTTGATCTGTGGAATGGTCCAAGTTCATGACTATTTCAGAGTTGTCACTCTGAGAAGTAGGTGCCAGTAACGGAGTCTGGAATAACACAGTAAGGAAAAGCATCTTTTTATATTGAAAGCTTCACTCAAAGAAGACCTTCCTGTGAAAGCATTCCGCATCGGTCTCCCAAGTACACCAATTCAGAGAGAACCTATGATGCCAAAACTGATGGTCAAGCCACTGATTAGGACATGTTCCAATGTCGCATTTTAAAGCCAGGATGTTCTTACAACAACAGTCTATACTTAATTCTTGCAGGTGTATTTTATTTCCTGAGAATAAAAGTATTCTTCTAACGTAGTTATCATTGACTGGTACAGCTGTAGTATGCAAGTCTTCAAAACAGGAAGGAATCACAGAATCCCAGGTTGGAAGGGACCTCAGGGATCACCTAGTCCAACCTTTCTGGGAAGAGCACAGTCTGGACAAGATGGCCCAGCACCCTGTCCAGCCGAATCTTAAGTGTCCAACGTGGCCGAGTCAACCCCTTCCCTGGGGACATTATTCCAATGGGTGACTGTCCTCACTGTGAAAAATTTCCCTCTGGTGTCCAATCGGAATCTCCCCAAGAGCAACTTGTGTCCATCCCCCCTTGCCCTCTCCATGGGACTCCTTGTAAAAAGGGAGCCTCCACCTTCTTTGTAGCTGCCCCTTAAGTACTGGTACACGGTGATGAGATCCCCCTGAGCCTCCTTTTCTCAAGGCTGAACAAACCCAGTTCTCCCAGCCTATCCTCATATGGCAGCTTCCCAGGCCTTTGATCATCCTGGTAGCCCTTCTCTGGACCCCTTCCAGCCTGTCCACATCCTTTTTGTATAGCAGAGACCAGAAGTATCTGGCAAAAATTTTTATCAGCCAACACTGGTGAAAAAGTAATTGTAATATATGTAATTCCACCCAAATATAATGAGAAATACAGAACACCAGCTGAAGGTTTGAGAAAATAAAGGGTACAGCTCAGCAGAGTTTCTCACTCATGCTTCCCTTCCTGTCACCTGCTCAGCATCATCAGCTCTCACTTTCCCTTCACCAAACTCCATTTTGTTCAAGCAAAATTGTAGGCTGTACTCAAATATACTGTCTTATGAATGTTCCAACAAGTAGAAAAATTTTGAAGGTCCGGAGAAGATAACAGATTTCTTACATACCTCTGTGTAACCATTAGTAGACGGTACAGGAGTTCCAGCTTCTGGTAAGGGTGAAGGGGGTTTGCTTTCTGGCTTTTTCTTCGATATTATAGACTGTGTTGGGATTCTGTGCAAATAGCCATATCCAATGCCACACCCTAAACTGTACAAGGAAAATAAAACAAGACTTGGAATAAAGGTGTTCTTAACAAAGCTAGTTGCTAAAGGTGTTTCAAATTTTGACTCTTTAAAACAAGAGGAGTTTGAGTCTTCTATTTACAGCAAGAAACACCTACCTGCAAGAATCATTTCACTTATACTGCTCAAGGAACACTTCTACAATTGACATTTAGACATACATAGCTTAGTTTTCAGCTGATTATTTTTATATCTGTACAAAATATACAATCTGACACGATTTTGATTTTGTTCTTGCTTTAACCAAATATTTGACTGTGAGAACATAGCTACTGAACCTGCTACCTGGGAAGTACACGCAGGTTTTGCCATTGGTTTCAACTCAAACAGGATTAGAGGCAGAACATGCCTAGCTCCTAGTTCTAAGCTTTTTTGATTTTATGGAAAGTTTTGTGTGACAAGTGTAAGAAAACAAGGCTTAACTTGAAAACAAGCTGTAATCAATAATACTACTACTAATAATAATAGTGATAATACTCTTATCAGGAGCTCATTTACAGTGAGTATATAACCTGTCATCAGCCAGTGACTTCCCAGAGATCAGTACCTTCCTTCTCCACCCCAAGCTCCATTGGGAGTCACAACTACCTCTCGAATGGAATCTGCTTCAGTGTTATAAACCATCAGCTTCAGGGGCTTCCCCTCATGGGATTCAATCAGTGAAAAGAAATCCTCTGACTAAGGAAAACAAAAAAAGTAGTAATTATTAAACTCAAATATGTAAGACAAGGAGCTGGAGGCACGTTAGCGTTTTACACAGTTACTTACTTCAACATGAGATATTAAAAACCCAAAGACAGACTAAAACTCACTAGCATAGTTTAATCTTTAGGGGCAACTTTTTTTATTATCAGATTAAAAAAAGATAACATTTACCTCAACCATAAAGCCTCTGTCATAAACATCAACCTCCCAAAATGCCAAAAACTATCCCAATACGTTTGACAAACATGCAAATAGATTTATAAAAAACCCAAACCCTCCAACATAGACTTGGCAGGTGTGAAGACAATCACTGCTTGAAAGAACATGCACCCTACCTCCTGAAGAATCTGATCAGATCCAACAATGTAGTCGGAGTATGGCTGGAGACCAGCTAGAGCTGCAGGAGATGCAGGTTCAATGTCCTGTGAAGGAACGACACATGTCATCTGCACTCGCAGCAGAATCAACTACCCCCAAATCAAAAAAGAACTAACTCCAAAAGCAACAGAAGGAAAGAACATTTTATTTATGGGACAAAATAGAAGTCTTTGGACAGCCTACATCTAGGTGTTACATCTTGCAAAATATGCGGAACAAGACAGACCAAGGTACTAGCAATTCAAAATGAGATACTCTGAAGATGTTGAAAAGTTGCATTTATTTAAACAACCAGAAACAACAGTCTTTCCTAGTCTGTTCTACTCTGTCAGCTCTCCCCCTTAGTTTCAAAGGAATTTTTTGGTGCTTTCTGTAGCATTAATACTACTTTGATGAAGTTCAGCCAACACAGAGACCTATTAAGCCAGAATCTTTTTTGCTTCTGCCATCGATTCATTAACATGAGATGAAAAAACCTTCTCCCCATCACAAACTATTTTGTCTGGTTGGGATGGAGTTATTTTTCTTCACAGCAACACTAACAGTCACCCACTACTTGTCCATATTCAAGTAACTCAGACAAACTTTCAAGACTCTGTTCCCTTCTTCTGTGTGATTTCAGCATTGTACTTCTACCTACACGTTACTTCTGAACACTACACTTCAAAACAAGGTTGTATGAACACTAACGAGCCACCGAAGAATCCTGTCTCACCAAAACATGCCACACGTGTTCATTGGCTCCCTGGAAACTGCAGAACCGCACGCTGGCTCCAAGAAGACCTTGTCCTCCCCACATGTTACTGGGGATCACCTCCACCTCTCTTATTTTCATTGTTTTGATATTATACACCTCCAGCTTCACTGCTTTTTCAGCATTTGCCTTCAGTAGATCTTTCAACATATTGTTTTCTTTATTCTGTAGAGCACAGAAGGAGATATATGATTAACATTATTTCTAGTTGCACCTGTAACAGACATCACACCTGCAGCAGAATTTTAATACAAAGAACCAAAACCATCAAAGTTTAGGCTCTGTGTCTCACAATCAGTCCTACCAGTTCAATTTTCTTTTATTAGAAAGAAGTCAGTACTGTCATCTCAAGTCCCTTTACATAAGTAATTACTATTATTCAGTTTCATCACTTACTTTCTGTTTTTCGTAACTGACTTTTCTGTTCTTCATAACTGCTAGTAAATAACAGCAGTGATATTAGATCACAACTAGGTAGTCATAGCAATAAGCAGCACCATTTTACTTCATGCCTTGAGCCCAGTCCTTACTAAATAACCTTTCAAAGTCATTGCAAATTGACTGTGAAAGGACAGACTGTTTGGGAGCAGCTCACAGAACTATCATTATTTCTGTCACGTTAAAAGATGGGTCTTCCACCGAGATCTACCATTACAACAGTCAGTTCAGAAAGACACCTCCACTAATGAAAGCAAGACAAACTTCATGAATTCAGCTTGTATGTAGCTAGGATGAAGCATACAGCCAAAGCTGTGAGCCTTTTAGACCAAAAAACCCACCAAACCAAAACTCAACTCTTCCTTCATAACTCACCATACAGGAGCTGTGTTCCCGTCTTAAGTATAGGCAGAGATGCCATGATTCCTTTTCATGTTTTATCAAATGTTGAAACAAGCTTGTTTAAACAGATGTTGAGCTCTTACCATTGACTCACTGGTTCAATACTCACCTCATGGCAGGAAATACGCATGAATGAGTAATATAATAAACACTGTGTTAACCTGTTCAGAGGTTTAGGCAACCAAAAGCATCAATAAGACTTTCCTCAAATTTGGATCCAGCCAGAGAAGAGCCTTTGAACACCACCGAGTTTCACTTTACCATGTTAATGCCATACAAAATGTCCAATATGAAAAGCTTGCTTTACTGTGACAGCTTTGCCTTCTACCCTTCACCACTGTCATACTCATATTTCATGCAGGGGAAAAAAATAAAATCATTTGAAGCTTACAAGCCTAGTGTGTCCTATTGCAATGATGAAATCAAAGAAAGGTTCCAGTCCTCCTTGTTGAGCTGGGGAGTTTTCCTGAACCTGCAAAACATACATTTTATTTTTATTATGCATTGATCTCTAGTTACACTAAGCCACAGTGTTAATCTTTACACTTGATTCAGTATTTACTTTTGAGTTGAACCAGAGATGAGATACCAAATGGCAGACCTCGAGAAGCAGTCCGCAATTGTGGACTTATTTTTGCAGAACTGTGAACAACTGGTGTCCTGATTAAGCTATAAAAACCAGGTTTTGAACCCCATATGAGACACAAGTATTGTGATGCAAAGTGTACAGCATGGCATTAGTAAATATTGAGGACTGAGGAGAAGGGATTAGTTTTCAAAGTGCTGCTTCAGGATTTTCTTCCATGCTGCTAACAGCCTGAGCACATCAGAGTCCCCACTTACATCCCAGCCATATTCTACATACACACAATTTACAGCTAAGTTCCCACAGTTTACAGCACATTGGAGTAGGAACACTTAAGAGAGTTATGCTACAAACGCACAGCTAGCCGCCAGTACTAGTCAAGACAACTTCCATCACTTACAAAAGATTCATAAGAAATAAGAGTTACATCTCAATTTCATTATAACCAAGTTATTGCAAAACAGATATAATAAAGAAATATAGAGAATACCTATTAAAATGCGTTCACACCAGGATGCAACCCACCAAAAATTACACAGAACTTGATATACGCAAAGCGTATGAGAGGAGACCCACTTCAAAGTACACTACCAAAGCAACATGATATTAAGAGAACCACTGCAAACATGACACCAGTCCACACTGCTTGTAACTTTAGTTTCTGTGGACTCAGCAGCACAGCCCTTACCTGCCGTATATTTGACTCCTGAAAGCCACACCACAATTCAAGGACTAAGTTACAACCCACGCATCCTCTAAACTTAAGAAGTTCATTGCTAGCAAATTTAAAACTGCTACATCTTATATTTGGTCTTGTGTTGCCAAGAAAACTGCTATATTTTACTATTCTTTTTAAATAAAGTCGTATCAGTATTGGGGCATTTGCTGGCAAGTTATTTTTGCTGTCTATGAAAGTTATAAAATGTACATAAGTAATAACATAGCGTAACATTTTTTGCTTTATTATTAAACAGTCAAGACTCACCACCATAACCACAATTGGAGTAGGAAGTATTAACTTCCATCACAACCCCAAGCTGCTTCAACAGCAAACAGCCAGCTCATACTGACCCAAGCTGAAGGTTAAAAACAGTTAACCCTACTGAATAACACACAAAAGCCTTCCAGTGAAACTATCACATAACACAACGTCAGGGACGAAAACGTACACAGTAACTTCCAGATACTTCTTTTTACAGAGCTCATGACATTGTTGTTCAGATGTCTAAAAGCCATACAGATTCCCACACAAAGCTCTAAGTTGCAAAAAAATCCTGCAGTATTTGCCTTTCAAAGTGATATTGTATCAAAAGTTGCATAGATTACCTGAAGGGACAAAAAAATGACTTTGTCTCCTGCATTCTGTAGGTCACCAAAATCATCCTCCAGTACAGAAAACTGAGCAGTATCCTGCACTTAACATAAAAGAGGAGGCATTTCATGACCGACAGGCATTTCTGATGGAGTTAGCTCGGTGCAGGAACTGACAAAAGCAGACTACCTAACAACACTGGTACCCTAAACATATCTTGTGATACTGAGAAACACAAACAGCTGACAAAGCAGCATGGGGCAACAGCGTTTCCACTCATTTCAGGGAGGAAGACCACCAACTAGATGAAATAACTTATGCAACAACTATTATCAGCGATACCTCTAAACTCCAAGACATGCGTTCAAACCAACATGCGTGCAGGCTGTTTGGCAGACAGAGGAATTACAACTTGCACTGTGAGACGTTGCCCCTCAGGAAAACACCGGCTGGAGCAGTAATTAACCCCCGGCCAAGATGCTGTAAAGACCTGCAGAGAAATGACTCAGATCTTCAAGTAAAGGGAACACGCAGAGTAATGGAGAGGGAGGGCTGTGCTACTCTTAAACCATTTCAAATAGCAGAAACGGGTGCCCCGGCTGCCCGGCAGCCAAGACACCGCAGGTGGCGGCTCGGAGCCGGTGAAGGCAGCCGGGCCGCCAGGGCGGGCACCGCGAGCGGTGCGGCCGCTCCTCCCCTGCCGCCGTGGCAGCTCCCCGGGAAGGAGCCCACGGGCCGGGGCCAGGGAGGCCGCGGCCCACAGGCCCACAGGCCGCGGCCCGAGCCCGTGCGGGGCTCGGCCTCCACAGCCGGGAGCGGGGAACGGGGACCCCCGCCCGCGCCCGCCCTCAGCGCCCGCCGCCCCTCACGGCCCCTCTCACCCCGTGTACGTGGAAACCCTCGGCGCCGCCGTCGGGGACCTCGGAGCTGGAGCCCAGCCCCATGCCCAGCGCCGTGGGTCGGGTCGGGTCGGGTCGGGTCGGGTCGGGCGGACGGGACGGGACGGGACGGGACGGGACGGGACCCTCAGGTGGCGGTGGCGGCGGCGGCCATCGCCCTCGCCCCGCTTCCTCAGCTGAGGGCGCCGCAGACCTGAGCAAGCGAGCGCCGAGGGCAGCACCCGCGCCCAGCGGAGGGAAACGGGAGTTGGGCTCCACTGCGCTGCCTGCCGGCCTGGAGCGGCGCGTGACGCCGTGACGCCCTTAGCGACCGTGGAGGGGCGGGGGAAGCGGGGCGTTGCTAGGGAGGGCGGGCCTGAGGGCGGGAAAGGCGGCTCAGAGCCTGCTTTTGCTTTGGCAGAAACAGAGTTTCACTCATAATTTTTTTTTTTTCACGAATATTAACAGAAATCTCTGTAAATAGTAGTTGACTGCTGTTCTTATTCTAACAGCCTTTCAAAAATCATACTCCTATTAGTATAATCCAGAAAGAGATCATTAGTTTTTGCCAATCCCTAATTTGCAAATTTCAAAAGAGCAAGTGTTTCTTTCTGTTCCTCCCTGTAGGCATCTATTATATACTACACTGAAGAATAGTATTTCCACCATCTCAGGCAATTTGCAGACTCTGAGGAACAAACCAGTGGTCCACCGCTGCTGTTCAAGACACAGGGAGCCAATGTTTAGGTACTTATTAAGAAGTGGTATTTCCATTCCCTGAAACTTCATATCTCTTCCACTCAGTTTTACTTCAGGTGAATTCTTCTGATTCTGCCTTTAAAACATTTATGGAAAAGTTCTGAAAGTTTTCAAAGTAATAGTAATAATCTGAAGCATTATTATTTTTACATAGTTTAAAGTGCCAGTTTTATTTCCTGCATGAGTACTTTCATTCTGGTATAAAAGCATCCATTTTAGTAAAACTCCTTGGTAGTTACTGCTCTCATCTCCAAGATGTCATTTTTCCAAAGGATCCAGCTACATAATTTCTATGGTTCAAGTGTGATGCATACAGACAGAAGAGATAAAAGGCTGCTTTCTCCATCCTCTGCCCTTGCTTCCAAGTGGAACTCTTAAATTCCCTGTCACTTCAATAGCTCTTTATGCTCAAAAGCCATACATACTGGTTCATTTTCTTCTCCAGAGGAAGACCAGGATATTCTCAGGACCCTCTGAAGTAACTTTTCTTCTGGTGTTATCTGTAAGCTGTGATTGCAGATGCATGCTTTATGTTCATTGATCATATAGTAGAAGTGCATGTAAATATTCCAATAAACTAAAATTATGTCAAACATTTTTCTGTGTTTGCTGCTACATAGTTGGGAACCTTATCACATAATTATATTTTTTCTTAAATTCCTTTTCTTCAGAACATCTTTTATAACAGGTGTGCCAATGAACAACTGCAGTGTTGGCCACGTAATTGTATTTCTACAAATAATAGAAATAAGAAATCTTTCTTCAGACATACCAAAAATAGGTGCCAGAAAAGAGCCTGATCCCAGTATAAGATTAGTACCTAGGGAGTACAAGTGAATTTTGAAGGAAATGTCATTTTTTCATTCATGGTAACTATATAAAATAATAGTTTTAGTAGCTGAGTATTATATTCTTGGGAAGAGTCAACATGGCTCTGATAAAGGGATGGCCTGTCTCACACATCTGTTGAAGTTCCTAAAGGTGCTAGCAAACATACAGAAAGGAGTGATCTGGTTGTTTAGGTTTCAGAAAGTCCTTTATCGAAGCTTTTTCAAGAGCTTATCAAGGAAACTATGCAGCAATACCATAAGATATCTTTATTTAAATGAGTGGTTAAAAGATAAGAAGTAGATGATGGGAGTGAATGATTGCTGCTTGGAAAGATCATCCAGAGGGTTATTAAAAAAAATGGTTAGACCCTTCTTTTCTTTATATTCTAAAAGTCCTGGAAAAAGCCATAAGCAGTGAAATGACAAAATGTACTGATGTGGAAATATTCAGCATAGCAAAACTAAACAGCAATTGCAGAACTGCAGAAGGATCTTAGAAGATTTACATGGGCAATAAAACCACAGGTATAATTAAGTGTAGATAAACATAAAATGATAGGTGTGGAGAAAAATCCTTACTAATTCCACGTGGGAAATAGTGGGCTTTGAGCTGTTCAGCAATGGTCTGAAGTGAGGTCTACCATTTACAAAGTGTCATTTCAGAAATCAGAAATAGCCAAAAAGCAATTCAGTTATTAAGAACTATTAGGAAAATAATGAAGACTAAGAAAGGGGACATTGTTGGATTACTGTATAAACTCAGAGTTTTCCCACATCTTGTCCCTCCATTAAAAAAAAAAAAAACCAAAACAAACAAACAAAAAATACAACCACAAACACCAAAATAACAGCAATGGGAAAGCTTGGAAAAGGGCAGCAACAATGATTAAAGGTATGACTAGTTACCTCATAGGGAGTGATAAGTAAGCCAGAGCTTTTTCATTTGGAAGAGAGACAACTGAAGAGAGAATATGTTATAAAAGCTTTTGTGGTATGGGGACGGTAGTCAGGAATTGAGTGTTCACTCTCTTTCAATTTAATAACAAGGGAACTGTTGTAACTATGAGGGCAGATGTTCAAAGTAAGCAAAAGGAGGTGATTTTTTCATGTAATGGTTAACTGAGTTCTGCAACTCTCCACCACAGGAGACTGTGATGCCAAGAGTTCATTTGGATCCAAGGAGGCAGTGGGCAAGTTCACTGAAGAAAAATCTGGGGACAACCAGTAAGTACACAGAAACCCATACAACAGCAGGTGTTCTCTGAGCTGAAGCCATCTGAAGGCTGGGAGGCTGTCCGAAGGAAGCCGCTTTTACATGCGTCCCAATCTTAGTCCTTGGTAGGCGCTTTAGAGCTGCTGTTGCAGATTGAGAGTGGCCTAGAGGTAGCTTTGGTTTGACCCAACAGAGCTGTTCTTAGCGCTCATAGCTCCTTGCTCCTTGCTATTACACATAGTTCACAAAGCTGTCGTAGAAATATGCCTGTACTGAGAACAGCTTATTGTGATAGAGCATGCAAATGAAACAAACTACCTAGTTAGACTGTGGCTCCAAGTTCATTTGTACCAATAACTTCATAAGTGATATAACATCTGAATCCACCATCTATCTGCAACATCACTGCTGGTCAGATGCCAGGTGCTATCTCACAGTGAGGCAAAGCCAGAAAGAACCATCTGATGTGTCATTGTATTGTCTTTTGGAACTCCTTTATTCACACAAAAGTTGTAAAAACATAGGTAAAATACAAAATTTTAATATAAAATATAAAATATATTTTAATAGCAATAAATAAAATAAAATAAATATTTTGTTAAAATATATATTTTTATAAAAATATAAATTAAAAGGTGAAAAATATACTTAAAATATAAAATATTTTCCCTGTCCTTTTATGTATTACTTGTCACAAGTTTAAACAGTCAGAAACTTGACAATACATTAGTCCAGTGTTTCACCCACTTATCCAAGTTAAATTAGGAGTCGTAGAATGAAAGAAATCTAGGATAAATGTAGGTATGTTTTTAGTAATATTTTCTCTAACTTGCTAAATAAAATAGTACCAAATATAGTGCTGCTGTTGCTAGAATTACTAAAAAAGTCTAATCTGTCCTGGACCGCTCTTTTGCAATATATATTTTTTTATTTAGTAAAATAATTTAGCTCATGTTTATTCAACAAGTAAGCAGTGCTTGCATATTCAATTTGTCAACTTATATAAAGCTCAGAGAACTCAATAAATTATTAAACAGTATTGCATAGGAGGATTCACAATCATCACATTGTGGTGTTCTCATGAAGAGAAATCAAGCTTTATTTTCATGTAGGTACATAAAGATGATTCTGCGCTGCACTAAAGATTTGTTTTGAATAGTTGCATGGGTGTTTCTAGAACATCAGCACAAGAGCATTTCAGGCACTAGAGAGCAACATGAACTAGTAGCTATTTCTTCTATTAGAAGTAATAAATTTTAGGAATACAAAGATCCCGACAGACACAAGACAATTGCAGCTCACAGGGGAGTAACAGCAGTTGGGACTGAGCTGAAGTCCCACGCAAGTTAATGGGAGATTTACATTCCATATCAGTAGAGAACTGTGTATTATTTTTCAGTGTGCCTTTGAGCAAAAGTAACTCATTTTTTAAAGATATAATTTCTAAAGGAGACAAGTTTATTAATTTACGTTGCAATCTGGCAGGTGCTGAACAATTTTTATTTCAATAACAATCTGAGAAGCTACCTACGCATGTGTTTTGTGGATTAGGAAGCTTTTTTCATTTTGTTCTTCTTTCATTACATGACTTTTCAAAATTTAACACATTTAGCACATTTTTGTTTGAACTTTTGTTTTTAGATAGTGAAGCTGGTTCAGAGCTGGAAAACAAAAGGAACAGGAAGAATGCAGGGACTAATGAATTATATTATGCAGGAATGTTTTTATGGCTAACGGATGAAAACGATGAAGGACTTGACAGAATGCTGAAAGTGTCTCCTGGATCTGGAGGGGTAGTGTGTAAATGGTATTTCGTCCCTAACAAGAGAGAAGGTCTCACTAGTTAATAAGTAAAATGACATCATCAGACTTCTAGCCAAGTATAAGAAAATATAAATATGCAAAAACTAATGTATACAGTACCCAAGGTTATAATCATCTAGATTGCATTTCTTGTTTCCTATAAAATCTGGGGAAATTAATTGATTATTTTTTTTTTTTGTGGCTATTTCTACATTAACCCAAAACTCTTCTTCTGATGAAGAAGAATGTTTATTATGTTTTTCTACGGAGGGAAAATAAAATAATGTTTGGGGGTAAAACAGTTTCATGAGGTCTACTTATATTTGGTTGTAACTTTGGAATTACTTTGGTGTAATTATATGTCAGAGTCAAGGAGTCTGGAATTAAAAGGCTTTCAGAACAGGTTTTACAGACTACTCCACTAGGATTCAAATCCTGACCTACTGAGAGAAAGGTACAGGGAGCTTAAGAAGAATTTCAAGCTTCTTCCTCCTGTGTTTCTTTCTGTGATTCTTCTTACTTCATTAATTGGTTGTGCAGGAAACAGTTTGCATTTAAAGAGTTTCTGATAATATACGAAGAGAACTGTCTGGTCACATCTGTGACACTTCACAGAGGTTACCTACCTGCATATTGATGTCATGGAAACTGGCTACTCCATAACGGGTGGATGGAAATTGTTGTCAAGTTTCTTAGTAAATCCTTTTTGAAACCTTACTTTTTAAATTTTATTCTCTTAATTGTGTATTAGACAGTGAAAATAGGATTGTATTATTGTTAGTAAGTGGCTAAGAGTTTTATTTCAGGCATTCTCCGAAATAGTTTGTCAACAGAGGATTTTCCTTTTATAATAAAGTCAGTACATGATTAAAAAAACCACCAGCTAATTGGGAATACAACGTTAAAAACAACAATTGGCAGGTCAGTAGAAATATATTCTGATTCTTACTGGGCTTTAAGCCACTACAAATAATGCAGTGTTATGGCATTTTCACACAATGGTATCCTTGCTTTTGCAGATACTGAATTTTGAAAGAAATGTCATTCATGGTAACGAAAGTAAAACAATGTAAAATGGAACTGACATTCTGCAGAGTGCTACAATCTTCAAAGCTCTTTCTACACTTAGCAATTACAGCTTGATTGCAATATCAGTCTTTTCGAAAGGGTCCTATGTAAATGAAAGCTGCCATGTGAAATGTGTGCTAACCATTTGAAAATACGGTTAGATATAGATATAGATACAAAGCTGCATCTGGGTTAGTCGTTAAGTTCCTTTTTTCAGTCAGTGGAGAAAAACAGGCACTTCTCAGCTGTTGTTCTTATCATTAAGGTCTTCTCCTCCCCATTGTGCACATAATTGTTCCGTAGGGCAGAATTGTGTAGTGTGAATAAAGATCTCTGGCCTCTTTCAGAAGTGTTTTCTGTAGAATTCATCAGAAACTATAAAGGAGTAAACATTCACATTCAAAATTTCAAAGGAGTAAAGATTTTCAAGTGTTATACCGTCTGAACTCAGTAAGCTTCAGAAGCAAGCTTGGAATTCAGAGGAAATTCTGTGGATGAGTTTAATTAGTTAGAAAAGTCAAGGAGGATGAAAAATATTAGTGGAAGATTAATTCTTTGGTCGTTATTAATACAAAATATTTCTATAATAATCTTCCTACAATAAAATTTAAGATGATGTTGACCCTAAACAAGCGGTAATGTTTTGGTCAAAACGATTGGTAATAGAAACTAAGCATTACTGAGGACAGATTACAGAAATTCATTATGCAAAAATAAGAGGAAGAGCAGCTAGTAGATCAAACTAGTTTTATCTGCATTTTCTTAAGGAGATTAATTTCTTCTCAGACTTGTGCAGATGATTCACAGGACCTTTCTTGTCCTGAAAAAGTGCTTTTGTTCATCTCTTGAAGGTGCTAAACGTACTTCAAAAGATACATTTTATTGCTTGATCTGTTTTGAAAAAAAAATGAACTTGACATTGAGCTGGAAACGACATGATGGCAGTGTTACTGCCCTTGGAGCAGTGCTTATTAGAGTGGTGTCAGGTCAACAGTAGGATGTCTATATAATGCCAATGGTCCTAATTCGTTTGCTTAAACGCGGGTTTTCAGTGCCCGCTGAGATGCCTTAGGGCGCTTGAGAGATCTGAACAGACCGTTAGTTGTTACACACGACTGACAGATGCTGGTGCCCTTCTGGAACAGCGTCTGAAAGTGCGGTGAGATACTGTGTGGCATCTCAGGTGGTACGAGACAGCTACGTGAAGGTGGATGACCTGAGCCTTAGGTGTCATAGCTCCCGTTATAGTCAGTGAAAGTCTAGGAAGTGGAGAATTGTTCATCTTACCTAAAGCAGACACCTACGTTAAGTCAGATCAACAGCACTGTAGATGCCATTGACCGTACTGGCCAGAGCTCGGTTCACCTCTCTGCACTGGACAGCTACCGCAGTTTGTGGCAGCCTAGTGTGTTGGACATCAGCAGAGGCCTGAGCCCTTTCCTATTCTAGCTGGCCAAGCCAACAAATCCAGGTCAGGGCCACAGTCCGAGGCTGGGCACAGACTTAGCTGCTAACGCTGCTGCGGTGTAGCACAGGCCGGGGCTGCTGGAAAAGCCTCGGCTTAAAAGCAGCTCCCAAGGGAAGGAGGAGGTAAGCCCTCCCTTCAAATGCTTTGGGAGATCTCCAGGGACACTAGATGCCAACATGTGAGCACTTGAATTTAATCCTGAATGATTATGTATCTGAGATAATTATCCATTTCACTGGCAAATATTAATAAATCTGTCAAGACCTTCAGTCATATTTGTTTATACCTCTTTGAAGATATGCACAGGAAGCTCATGAACAGGAATTCTGAAAGCAGTTGTCTCCATAACAGTGATAAGATAGCTTTTTCATATGTACACCGTACATTAAAAATTTAAATGATCATCCCCCTGTTAATAGTATCATGTCTACAGAGCTTGCAAGGAATTGAGTCTTGCAACCCTGGAGAAGCATAAATAAAGATATTTTTACACATGAAAGTTGCCAGGCAGAGGCAAGGGTTCAACTGTATCCAGTTTTATTGATTTTGTTGAACTGTTGTAGTATGTTTCAAGCTCCTTCTTGTATTCACAAGAGAGAATTCCCATTTAATGTAAATAACATGTTGATGTTCACTGGTAAATAAAGTTTTGGTGTTTCAAAAGCTCTAGGGTGCAACTGAATTTGGTATAGCAGCATAGCATAACATGTCTTTAATTGTCTTTTTTTTCTTTTTACTGAGACTTGCAGAAACTGACTGATTTATTCTTTCATCTCCGTGTGCCAGTGTTATCACAAGTGCTTGGGTTGGTAAGCAAAGGTATTTCCCGTACAAACAGAGCTCTTGGAAATGTTCCAGCATTTAAGCTGAGCTGCCTGATGAAGGAGTGGGCTAACTCTGTTGCTAGCAGTCAAGCAGTACTGCAGTCATCAGCAAACTGAAATAACTTAAATAGCGTTTGGATTAAGTTACCTCAAAGCTTCAGAAATGAATGGGTCTCCCACGGAATCGCAGAATGGCTGAGGTTGGAAGGGCCTCTGGAGGTCGTTTTGTCCAACCCCACTGCTCAAGCAGGGCTGCCTAGAGCCAGTTGCCCAGGACCATGTCTAGAAATATGTCCTATAACAGACTGCCAGGCCAGTGAGGACGTCAGATATTCTGGGGCACTTAAAAATGGCTGTATAAGCCTATGTTTAAGTAAGTGAGCCACTCCCAAGGGAGTCTAAAGATGTATTCTGCTGATAAATTATAGGTTTACATTATAGGGCAAGCTGATTAACTTTCTAGACTTCAGGCCCCTTATCATCTTGGCAGCCCTTTACTAGACTTGTACCAGTATGTGAATGTCTTTCTTGCATTGGGGAGCACAAAACTGGACATACTACTTCAGGGATGCAGTCTAACAGCTGCTGAATGTGGGGGGAGGATCACTTCCCTTGACCTGCTGGCTACGCTCTAGCTAATTCGGCCCAACATGTGCTAGGCTATTTGCTGCAAGGGCTCAGTGCTGTTGTTCACCAGGACTCCCAGATCCTTTTCTGCAGAGCTGCTTTCCAGCCAGTCGTTCCCCAGCCCACACAGGTGCATGTGGTTATTCCATCCCAGAGGCAGGACTTCACATTTGCCTTTGTTGAACCTCAGGAGGTTTCTGCCAGCCCATTTCCAGCCTGTCTACATCTCTCTGAGGAGGAATCTTCTCCTCCAGCATATCAACCACTCGCCTGGTTGGGTAATAGCTGCAAATTTAGTGGGAGAGCACTCTATCCCATCATCCAGATCGTTAATAAAGATATTGAACAGTATTGACCTGAGGCATGTCTCTAGTAACTGGCTACAACTGACCTGACAATCCACTTGTCCACCTGATTGTTTAGTCTTCCAATCCATATGTCACCCATTTGGCTGTTCGGATTTTGTGGGAGACTGTGGTAAAGTCAAGATACATGATATCCACTGCTGTCCTCCAATCCACGCAGCTACTCGTCTCACCGTGGAAGGCAGTTAGGTTGGTCAGGCTGGTTTTCCCTTGGGAAATCCGTACTGGCTCATCTCAATCACCTTCTTGTCCTTCAGGTGGCTGGAAATGACTTCAGGGTGTATTTGTGCCATAACCTTCCCAACAACTAAGGTTAGGCTGACCAGCTGTACTTCCTTTGACCTTCAATGTTGAAGATGATTGTGATATTGTGCCTTTTTATCTCTCCTGGTTGCTGTGACCTCTCAAAGATTATAGAGAGTGTTATGAATTAGTGGTTAGCTGCCAGTGGAGTCAGGGCCAGAACACATGGTACCAGGATGCTTGGTCCATCTGTCCAGGTGTTTCTCCAGCCAGCCACCCCACTTTGCCTCTACCCTGCTCCTCCTGGCAGCAGAAGCAGGTTTGACTATTACAGCATGGTCACAACAAACGGGCTTAGTTTACTGTCCTGCTTCAGCTTCAATGAACAAGCCAAGGGCTGCTCAACTGATGTGTCCAAACAGCACTGATGACATGATTTCCATCTGCTGTTATCCCTTTTCCTGTTTCTTGACCCTACTTCTCCCACCTTTGTACCTCACTTTCTTCAACCCAGTCTCATTCCCTCATTACTTTTTCCCCATTGGTCCCAGATTTGCTCCATCCATAACCTAACTGGATATTTCTGATGCCATCACCAAGGCCTTACATGAAATCGCTGGTACACTTAATTTGTTGGCCTTGCAAGATTCTGCTCCACAAAAAGGTCCTCAGTGCTCCCCTCCAGTCATCTGTGAGGGTCACCCATTTCTCAGGTACCTCTCCACAAACCCCCTGCAAAATCCAGCCACACCTCACGGCTTTACCTGTAACTTTGTCAGCTTCTCACACCGTTATCGTACATGACAGTTTTTATAGTCATGTCCAGTCCATGTCCAGATGTGTTCCATGCGCTGCTCAGTTAGCTTTGTTAGCTCATGTGATATGGCAGGGAAACCCCAGTAACGCGCTTTCAGAAGCAGACACCCTGCCCAACTCCTCCTGGGGCTGCCGCGGGTGAGCCATTAGCCTCCTGGCCTAGGGGTGAAGCCTGTCATCAGGAGTCCACAGGGAAGGTTCCCCAGAGTGTCTTTGGATTAAGGGGGACTGCTGCCTGAGGGAGATGAGACAGGTAATGGGATGCAGGGGAAAAGCACTGGGGATTTTACAAGACATATCATGAGATGTTTAACAGGGGAACCAAAGATGGACAAAGGGAAGGATCAAGGTGGTTTGGGGAGGAACAAGCATGGGAAAATAAGGAGGTAAAAGGGTTCATCTGTAAACAGGCTGCTCATCAGTGCTCTTGCCTAGCCATGCCCTGTGTCTGATCAGTGCAGTCTCATTAAACTCAATTTTTAATGATTCTCCTGGATGAGAGGCTCTCTGCGATGTCTACATGGAGGTCTAAGTGCCAGCAGCTGGCGTGGGGACCATGGGTCATAGGGGCTTTTGTGCCCGTAGTTCCAGCAGCTGGAGCAGTTGAGGGTATGTATGTCAGTGTGTGGTAAATATTTGGCCAGACTAGTCAGTGAGTAGGATAAGAGGTGTGGAAGCCATGTATATGTGCGTGTTTCTGTGAGTGAGAAATGGATTTTATATTAGAAATACATTGGTGAATCCATCAGAGATAGAGCAGGAATTTTAATGTGAACATAGTCCTTTTAATACAGTTCACCTGCCTGCAGAGACAGCACCATCCCAGACACCATTTAAAGTCCATAATCCCTGGGGTGACTTTCTGAAAAAGGGTAAATTTTGTATATTGAGAATTATCCACTGATAAAAAGCAGTGCTAAAATCAGGATATAGTCCCTGCAGTGGTGGAATTCATAGCTGCATCTACCCCCATCAGCCTCCCCATGTACTGCGTTGGGAGAGTTAAGCATTTTAAGAAAGAATGTCATTGAAGTGAACTTAAGAGAAGAAAGGGTCAAACCAGGAGATGGGGAGAACGTTCTATCCACTAGGAAAAGGCATGATATTTCAATGGATGGTCAGTTATTTGACTGTATTCTCAGTCATCCATGCTTATGTATGAAACATGCTTGGAAGAAAAAAATATTGACGTTATAGTCGAATGGCCATGCCCTCCCCACAAGCACAGGTCAGGTGCACGAGCCCAGCTAATATCTTATTTATGCAAAATGGAAGAGCTTCAGTGGGCAATGACTGAAAGAGATTTATTCTTTAATACCAGTTTGGCCTTCAGGACACAAATCTGGTGGTAGGAGAGTTGAATTCTCTGTTTCAGACCAAGAAAAGGTAATTTAAAGGCAGACGTCCACTCCTCAGGTGGATGCCCAAACAACACACAGGCACAAAAGAAACGGCTCTGAAATACTGTCAGAAATTGTTGCAATTGTTATTTCATTTTCATGAATCTCTCTTACACCGTTCATCATTGCTACAGGCATTTGAAATACAACAGAGAACACAGAAACGTGTCCCCTTGGAGCAGCTGGGATCATTTTTTTTTCTCAGAAGCAGCAGGCAGCAACGTCCAGCACTGAGTCAGAAAGACTATGTACAAGCTACTGAAAACTATAAAATGCATTAACATATACTTCAACAGATAGTAAGGAAAGTATTTTTTTCAAATCTCAATCAACACCTCATTCATAGTATCTATATACAAGGCAAGTGAGAGAAATTGTTCTGTTAGTGTCATGGTCTCAAAAATACAGAAAAGGAAATATTTATTGATTTTTCAAAGCCATAGAGTTACCATGGGTGAATTCTTAAATCATATTTCTGACATTTTAATGAAATAAGAGCCAAAAGGAACACAAACACAAAGAAGAAATACAGCCACGTTAGCCTTTTTTGTACTTATTTATCCATTCAACAAAATGTATCAAATTGAAAAATATTTAAAAATTAATGTATAATATAGTAAATCATCAGAAGAGAGTATCATGTTACAAATGTAAAAATCAGGTCACACAACAAAGAAAATTGCTCAGGTATGGTTTTCTACTTGCAATAACAGCTACTTCTTAAAGCCCATACAATATTGGTTTGGAAAAACTCCCATTTACATTTATGAATGCTTTATTCTCAGGGCCATTAACTGGCAGAAAATAGCATGGAATTAGACATGAATTCCATCTATGCTTTTACTGAAGACAGATGATACGCAACACATCCCAAGCTGTAATGTCTAGCAAGCATATGCAGCTTCATTTAAATAGAACTGCTACTAACATTTTCCAGGATTACACTGATTTTTGAAAGCGGCCATTTTATTGTTGTTTGCATTTGACTTCCTCCATGTTTCCTCTAGTTGTTTATTGATAATAGAAATAATGTATAGCCCTGTCACTTCAGATAACTAATGGTGCACAAGAAAAATCAGTAAAGAATATCCATTGCTGATTATTCATAATTACTTGGATACGGCGATAGTTGTGCTAATGGGGAGGTCTATCTTTGATTTAAGTATACAAGTAGATTGAAATTTTCTTGGAAGAAACTGATCTACTCCGATTCTGTCTTCTGTGATAGAACTCAGTAGAGAGAAAATAAGAGGCTCTTGATACTTATTAAAATTGTTTTCTAAATGCTTCAGTTTTAATTACTTCTTATTTTCTCAGATAATACTGAAGTTGGCTTTTTTAATTTGGATGATTGATTGTCAAGATCCAAGAACTGTTTTCCCAGTCTACACACCACCACACTACTTTCACATGGAAGTACTAATAATGAAATTGCTGGCACATAGATTGGCATCACGAAATTTTTTCCAGAAAAAGTCATGGAAAGGGAGTGAAGTAACAGGGTGATGAAAATCCGCAATCTGTATCGCCAAATAGAGCCTTTGTAGGACAGAAAAAAATATTCACTCTATACACACGCATGGAAATAGAAGTAATGTTTGCTTTTTTGTGGGTAATTATATGCCAAAGTGGTGACACTGAGCCATCCGTTACAGTGTGACACCTAATGACGGGTTTGGACCTCTCCCTTCCTAAACAGTGCAAATGTCCCACATGCCTTTTGATACGGTAATTACTAGTTCTTTTATTATGTATTGTAATAATATTTAAAAGAACTACATTTGGAATATTGTTTAATGCCTATTCATATGTGGGGCTTTTTATCTGTGCATCTCCTTTTATTTTTATAAGTTTTTACCTTCTAGAGATGATGGCAGATTTCACGTTCAGGAAACAAACGTGAAGAAGCACTAAATCTTTACCAGAATGTTGTGGAAAAACCACCAGGTGTATAACATTAAATAAGCTTGAAGATTTGTGCGTTTGTTCAGATTTCCGCTCCAGGTTTTAAAAAACTCACTCATGAAAATGTGAAAACTCTGTTTTCTTAATTTCACCTACAAAATGTTCCCCTTCTGAGTAAATTCCTGGGTTTCTCAGGACTTCCTGTAGTGTCACACACAGAACATGAACAGATCTGAAGTTTTCTGGAAGACCTTTCTACTTCAAGGGGTTGGAAACGTCAGCAACATCGGAATTCTTTTTGGCTCTGAGGCCCTGCCATTTTTCCTTCTAAAAACCTTACCCTCTTCCCACGAGATAAGCAGTATTCCTGTATCTTATTAATTACAGGCCCCAAAACAAAACAAAAAAGTTCTGCATGAATGAAGTCAATATTTGAATTTTGCCAGATAAGTTGTTGTAAGGCAGAGATAAAATGTACTTTATTGCTTTGTAATTTTTAGGTAACCTTTCAGCCCTGGAAAGATTAGCTGATTTGCTGAGAAGTGGTAACCTTGCTAAAATGACTTTTTCCTTTGAAATGGTGAAAAAACATGATTATTTTTGGAACCTGGATGTAACTGCTGCAAAGGACCCTACTGCTGGCAAGGCAGGCAAAGGAGTACTTGTGGATTTGGGGCTTTCAGAGCAGTGCTGCAGAACCTCTGCGCAGCTTGTGTGACTGCTTAAAGACCCAGTTTGTTAAATGTTATTTCTTCATGTGCACCGAAATGAAACTGATGTTTTCAGATTTGCTTATAAGGTAGCGCTGGTAAAAATACAAACTTCTTAATAGGTCAAGAATTCTTTTGGAAAGTACCGGAGCATGACGACGGGAAAAGCTATATGTATAGTGAAATAGAGTACTCCAAAGTATGTTGATTTGAATATATCAACTGCAGATACTTAGCACAAGAGCTTTGATTGTACATAGCCCTCCATCTGCAAACATTAGGAGACAAATCCTCGCTTAAATTATCTCAGCGAGCCACGATTCTGACCAAGATGTTTTTCTATAGTGTAGTCTGTAAGAGAATTCAAATTAGTCCTGTAACCTACTGTAAAAGGTACCTGTTTATTTTAGGCATCTCAAAACATTTGCTACACATTTATGTTATACACATGACCTCTACAGTCTACAAATTCGGGGGGTTGCCCATTTTCCAGTGTATATATAAGTCTGGGTAGTTCTTAGTCTACTTTTTGGCTTTAGATCTTTTTGGCATTTGGCTTTAGAATGAGACATTATAATTGCATGGTTTCACATCTAATACCTGTCTGTAAATGGTATATCAAAATACAATTAAACAAAACTTATTTGGACTATATAATCAGTCTGATAGAAAGAAGGTTTTTTTTTCCTTTTGCTGCATAATGCAGAATACACAAAGCCAAATTGTTTGTAACTAGAATCTGTTTAACTTAAGTAGTCAGTGATTTCTTGAAGACTTGATTGCTCAGACTAGGTCTCTACAGGCATAAGCAACTGGAATGTATTAAATATGTGAAGACACAATAGAGAGATCTCTATTGTAGGCAGATATTGGACAGATCTTTCAGCCTGCACTGGACTGTCTCTGCAGCACTGAATGAAAAACTTAATAAAATGTTAATTATGTAGATGTGCAGTTTTTTTACTTCTGAACATTGATGTCTAACTTTATGATACAGATTCTGGCACTTGCTGTGGTGAAATGGGAGGGTCCTGCTCTTCCTCCTGCCTTGCTTCTTGCCATATGGTCTCACCTGCTTCTTTGCAGAGGCTTTGAAAATCACCCGATTCTGTACCTGCCTGATTCAGCTTTCTAAAACAACAGAGAAATAACCAGCAAAAATATGAATATATTTTCCCTGAGTTAGAGAATTGAATCATTTTACCAAGTAAGAGGAAAAGTTCCAAAGCTCAAGGCAAGCGAGGATCTTGTTTCCAGGAATAGAGTGGTAACAAGTCACTTTTTTTTTGTAGCAACAAAGTGTTAGAGCAGCTCAGCTGTATCTGTAACATTAGCCTTGGCACAGCTGATGGAGCTTGCCCGATCATCAGTTTTGAGCTATGTAAGTACATGTAACTGGAGAGCACTTGAGCCAAGGCCCTAATGCTGTACGCTACTGTAATCATAAAATATCCTTGCCTGGTGCTCAAAGTGTTTTTTTCTAGACCTCAGCTGTTAAAGGAAATGCTGTTCTTTATCAATATTGCTCGTCACTCTTTTATTTGTCACCACCACCGTAGTACAGGTGTATCTTTGTGAACTGTGTCAAACAGCACAGCTAACATCTGGCACAGCCCATCTAATCTCTTGCTCACTGTTTCATAAAGGGAACATTGTGCATCTAGCGGCACTCGTGGTTTTGCTGGGATTTCAGGGTGAGAGTGAGAGCATCAACTCTGACATTAAGTAAGAGTTTGGAGAAATGTTGGCCTCTGTGTCCCAGAGAGAGATTCGAATTGGCAGATTTCCAGCAACACATACCGTTGACAGAGTTTAAATTAATTCAGCACCTAAACAAAAGCACTTCATTAACTGCAGAAGCACTCTTTGTCTAAGCATATAAGCAGAAGCTGGGTACTTAAGCAGTCATGGTTCAGTGCAGGAGTTGTGGTACTTGGGGAAAAGTAAACAAACTCATTCTCTTCCAGGGTTGTTTTCCTCCTTCCTTGGCAGAGTTTACATGTTTGGTGCCTGATTTGTCTCTGTTTTTTAAATGGTTGATTTTGCATTAATCTGTGCATCAGAACTGGCAAGCACATGATCTGTAAAACTGTAAGGATAGTGAAGCTGTAAAAAAAAGGATGGCATACGTATTAGGAAACCTGTACATCCATTATCAAATAAATTCAGCATCTGAAGAAATCAATACACTTATTGTTAATAGGTTTGCATACAGCTGTATGCTTACTGCGAATATTTCAAAATTCTATTTTGCTAAAAAGACTTTTCTTTGTCATGGTGCTTTATGTAGGTAAATATGGAAACTTCATATTAAGAAGACTGATCGCTCTCTACTCTTTTCCAAACAGGCACATGGGACAATCCAATCAAGTTCTGAGGTACTTTAACGAAGCTAGAAAGAGCAGCAGCTGGGGCCAGAGAGCTAGCGACAATATGGTTCAGATTTGTCTAAATCCTCTTGGACTTTGGCTTTTCATGTGCCACAAGACTACAACTTTTCTGACAGACTTTTTATAAACTATGGAAGTGATTTTCCTGCTCTGGTGAACGTAGCCATTCCTTCCATTGTTTGGGTTAAGACTACATTCCTGAGCAATGCTTTGTCTCTATCAGATCCAAGACTTCCACCTGTAGGGATGTCTGTAAGGTAGGCTGGCTGCTGTCTTGAGGTTCTCCTGTGCATTTTCATTTAATTGTCAAGTGCAGCACCTTTGTAGAGTCCTTTTCAATGCCTAAACCAAATTCTTACACTCTGAAGAAGGCTAATTTGAGTCACCACTTTCAATGAGACATCCTGTTATTCTCCAGGGAGGGAACAGTGTACCACCACCACCACCTCAGCACCCAGACTTTTCAAAAAGGCCGTACAGCTTGTCAGAAACTTGGGGGTGAAAAAAGTAATTGCTTCACTTTGCATCAGCAGCAGGCTTAAAAAGGAGGTGTCTGGACAGAGTTTCAGATGACAAAAAAATCCTTTCTGAGCCTATTGGTAAATCACGTAGGTGGTACCCATTCTTTGTTCTGGGGTCCAACTGGCAAGACACGGCTCATGTCCTTGTGATTAAAATCTTTCATCTCTTAGAGTGTGTGCATCCCAGTTGCCTACTGGAATTGTTCCTGTCCCATATTATGTGATAAAATATCACCAGGAATTGTCTGAGACTGTGGTGGCTGACACAGGGCAAAACCACACTAGGAACTGTGCAAAGAGCTTCACAATATAGACAGCAGAGGGAAATGCCAGGCCCTGTGCTCTGATGCTATTTAGTTCTTGGCATAGAAAGAGCTCTGGGCCTCGGGATAAATGTAGACAAGTTCCTTCTGAGCCAGCTAAACCTCTGGAGTTCTGGCTTTGACTTGGACTGTGTGATATGGAAGATGCAGAGCATGAAGTTGGTCAGTGTACCAACTCTCCTGATCACTTCACCGCTTGATCACTGTGAATATGTCACTTCTGTAGAAAGTCTGGGATTTTCTTTATCAATGGCAAACATGGAGAAAGGATGTATCAGAATGCCTTTCGCACTACCTTTGCTACCCTAGTTAATAGTCACGGTTTCCTCCTTGTTTGGTGGGACGGTTCATCCCAGTGATCCGAAAGCTCAATGTTTGTCATGCTTGGGAATATCCCAAAGCCCTACAGGAAGAAGATCTGTCAGCTGCACATAGTAACAGGTAATATCACTGCTATAATATCAATAAATAAGGGACTACAAGGTTCCCATCTTCTTTACCAGCAAGTGGCATTTAGCATCAAGTTCATCAGTGAGTGACTTGCCAACAGCTTCAAACATACTAGTGAAAGTGCTAATCTGTTTAAAGCTGATGACCAAGAAACGGGGAGTAGGGGAAGAAGGGATAAGAAGCCATGTCCTAAGCAACACAGCTCAAGCAAGGACCGAGAACAAGGGCCTGGGCAGCAAGCCCAATGGGTATGGCCCCAGATGAGGCTTCTCAGGGTTTTTTTTCTCCTTCAGCATTTTCTCACAACGACACAGTTTCCACAGAAGTCTGATCCAGGGTTGCAGCTCCACTCTATCAGAGTTGACCCTGAACAGAGGCAGCTGAACACCCAGAGGGTGTGAGGATGGGGTTGAAGCACCTGCTGGCGCACTCAGGACCCTTGCCAAGTGGGATTTGCCAGTAGAGTTTCAGATGATCCTACTCTTGGCCAAGGACCTTCTTCTGTTTTGAGGGTATCCAGTGGGTCCAAGAGCTCCGCCCTTCCTTCCACATTTTCTTGTGGTTGTTTCAGGCTAGAAACGCCATCGCAAGCTCTGCCATCCCTGTGCAACAGTGCTTGTTGTCCTGGATGAAACCACACCTGCAACTTCTCAGCAAGAGAAATTCTGATCCTCAGTCAAAAGTTGCTCTGCTGTGCATCCAAGGACACAAGTTCATCAACTGCTGTCATCTCAGATGCTTTTATTGGTTTGGCTGAAATACTAGGCACTGCAAACACGGTTAAGTGAAGCTAAACTAGATGGGTGCCTCCACCAATCAGTTGTGAACACTTAGCCACCATCTCAGCATCCACAAGTGGATGCACTCAACCTTTTCCTGCTCTTTATCTTGAGTTTCCTGAAATTGGCTGAAATTCTACCCTTTGAGATATGTTTTTGTATATATATTCCTACATCTCTTGCTTTAAGGCCGTAAGTATTTTTCCAGAAATTCTGATGTTGAGAGATATTGTAGGGTGTGTGACTTTCTTATTACACCAGCATGAATGACGTGAGAAAGAAGAAATTAGGGAAACCAGAGGAGGGTAACTTGTAGGTAACCCCTGTGTGTACCACTGAGATAAAAATATGTCAGACCTGAGTGTGTGAATTTATGTACAGCAAAAGCAAAAACGTACATATTGACAACACACCTAGAAATAGAACATTAATATCTTAGAAAAACAAATAGGCACATAAGAAATTTGAGTGGTTGACATTTTGCTCCCTTCCCAAGATTTTCAATATAGTCAAATCAATATTGGGAAATAGTGGTGAGAAACTACAGCTAGCTGGTCACTCTGGTCCTGATCCAGCAGAAAATTTAATTACATGCTTCCCCTGCAGGAATATGTGTACTTAATAATTTTAATAGAGCTATATGAATGCTCAAAATTAATCATCAATCATTAAGTATATAAAGTGGGTAACATGTTTTGCTACTTAAAGGAGCCCTTTGACCTTGATTTGATTAGCAGTGTTTTGAATAATTAAGAGTTGAGTCATCCAAATTCTTCACGCTGCACTGGGGAAACATGTTGTCACATTGACAGCACCAAGCTGTAAAAGATTATTCCTGGAAAATTTATCTTTGCCTGTGACACGGGAGATGGTTTTCCTTTTGGAGCTTCTGTGCTCAGCGTTCAGACAAGCTGAAAAACTTTTACAGGTGTTTTAATTATTAGACCTTTTGATCCATGTATTCCAGCTAGTTTGTCAATAATATGTTGTCCTAAAATGAAGATTTCAAATATAAATTCCTCTATATCATGAGATCCTAAAAACCTTTCTGTAGGAATTCAGGTGCAAGATAAAAGTGCAGGCATAAGTTCAGTGGGATTTAATGCTATATTGGGTGTTTACTATAAATGGAAGTACTCAGGTTTATTTCACAATCTGTTAACAACCTGTTTGGTTTTACATTAGCCTTCTGTAACTGTAATATGACGGTGCAAGATATGATACAATCGCTAGCATATGAAGGGAAATTGCTCTAATTTGTGTGATTTCCATTTTCTTAGAAGGAAAGTATTCAAAGTATTTTGGCAATGGTGATACTTAAAACAGACCACCAAGGCCAGAATTCAACTAAAACAATTAGCATAAGTAAACTGGATGGTGTCAGATGCTGAAGAGTTAGAAAAAAGTGGGGTGTTAGTTGTTGTTACTCACCTCCCGGTTCACTGGTCCTTAAGTACCAGTTTGCTCTCCAAATAAAACGCATGCTGAAGCAGTACCGTGCACTCCCAGGAGCCCTGTCAGCACCTGGGCTCTGAAAAGCACAGCAACGTGACAAGCTCTTTTCCCAGGACTGCAATGGCTGCAAGCACATTAGCCCTCCTTTCCCAGCCCTGGGCAGTGTGAGCCCAACAAGTGTTCGGCACCTTACTTGCAAAGTGGACTAGGATCCAAGGTGCATAAGGCCTTATAACCTAGCAAAAATTTTTCCTCGAAGCCCTCTTTTTGGGGGTTTCCTAACACAATGTACACATTAATCCAAGTAAAATGTCCAGGTAGAAAAAAATTGTACCATGGGTCACATGTTCATTATCTTAATGTTTTCCAGGATATCCTATTTTCACTCTAAAGCTGTTGCGATATCAGGTCCGAAGTGCTGTTTTAATCTCAGATTAACCTCAAGAAGGTATACATGTGGTAAACCACAATTTTTTCTGTATGGCTTGAAAGTTTCAAACTTGCTTTCAGTTACAGAAAGGATAAGGGATACGTGGAGGCCACAGAAGTTTGTCATGATGTAGCACATTCACAAAACCTTGAATTACACCATGAGAAAAATAGCTTTTAGTTTATTATTAACTGTCTTTTCTTTAACTAGCTTTTGATGCTCTCTCCAAGTTATCCAAAGATTAAGATTTTAGAGAAGGCATAAGCAGCAATTAAACCCTAAAAATAAGATTTTAATATACAATGTTTAGCTATTAGAGATGTCAGAAAACACTCAAAATGAAATAAAAAGTTGAGTAAATATGTACTTTAGGCTTTTTAATTAACATAAAATTAAAGTTTTCAGTTTATGAAGAATCACATGGGAAGACAAGTGTTTAAGAAAAGACAGGCCGGGACATGAACTATAAAGACTGTGTGCGTTCAGCAACAAGATTCACCAACAAGGGGCATTGCATTTTATCATAGCTGTATCATAAAGATGATTCAACTTAAAAGACAGTGACTATCACAGCCTCTCTCTTGCAGCCACTTACATCATCTGCTCAGACTGAAAGAACCCTAAAGTGGTAGTAAAATGGATTTATTAATTTTAAACATCATTTTGCTGCCTGGGTGGTATAGAAAGGTTTCAGATAAAACCAGTAAGACCATCATATGCAGTATTTATGTTAGGGACATTATAAGACCTGTCATCTCCAGCAGCCTCCAGCACCCGAGGTTTTTCCTGCTCAGCCGCTGGAGCCCAGCCTGGTGTGTCCTCAGTGGGAACACTGGACCCTCGTACCTGCTATATCACCTCCTACCTGCCAGCTAATCCAGCTTACTTGTCCTGCACAGCCCCCTTGAATACCCCAAATCCTCAAATTCATCTTCCTTTTCCCTTCTTATCAGTAGCACCGTCCAGGTTAGCTCGCTCCACAGCTCTGCTTGTAGTTTCTTAATGGCCCACCAGTTACGGTCTGGAGCCTTTTGGTATTCATCACCGTCTTAGTTATCCCTTGTCTACCAGGTTTGTGTCTCTGTGTTTTTTTTATCCCTTTCCCTTTTACTTGTTATTGTCTCTGAACTAAAAATGTCCTTGGTCTTACAATTTTAATGAACCAGATGCTCTCACGTTCCATGTGTCCTCAACAGTCTGTATATTAAACTTCTTTAAAAACCACTTGCAGAGCAGAGTCTATGCATGCATTACAACTTGCCTGCACCTCAGACACCTAATAAATTTATCAGTTAGCATTTTTCATGTATGAGTACATCCCAGTGCATACTAACCCCAGGTTTCTCAGTCACTTGCCCTTTCCATTAAACACCATCATGTGAAACATCAGTAAATATGGGTTAAGTGTATTTAATGAGACTGACCTTAAATTCAATAAACATTTTGATCATTAAAGTGAAAATGCAGGCATTACCTCATGTCATTTTACAATTTCCAATGGTGAAATGTGAAGTTTTCTCACTTACTGATTTCATGTTTCCTTCTTGCTAAGAATTTCTTTTCAGCTGGTTATATTTTAGATGAACCTTCAGAGATATGCTTCCAGCTACAGAGATTAACGATGTGGTCAGACAAATTAGCCATTTCTTATCATGCATCCCTTTTTACACCTCAACAGTACTTTTGCTGAAATAAAGGCTTCATCCTGTAGCGATAGAAAGAGGTGGAAAAAGTGAAGTCATTTGTTCCTTTATCGTCATTTATTGATGATTAAGGCTGCTGTGGTATATTTATCAAAAACTGCACATTAAATCAAGGTTCTGTCAGTCTTCAGGACACTGTATCCATACACTTTTTTTCTTAAGTAATACAAGGGTTTCAGCTCATGTTGTCCTTTCCTGTTGCCAAATGATGATAAGCTACGAATAGTTGTGGTTTTATTAGTGTGTTGATCAACTCAAACTCAGCTATGGAAGAGAAGGAATATTGATAAAAAAAAAGGAAAAATTAAATGCTCGTATACATTGAAAGGAATCTTCTCTAGTCCTGCTTAATACATTTAAAACCACCTTTGCTGAGAAGAGGAGCATGAGCTTTACATTAGCACATACTTAAGTTAACAATGTGCTTAAAACTATCCTGAGTAGAGATGTTATGCTGCTATAAAGAAAGGGAACCTTGGTGTTTGCCCTGCAAAAATAAATCTGAGGCTTTCATTTCTAGAAACATAGTCAATAAATAAAGATATACATAGGGCTGAACTGTGTCTGCCAAAGATCCATCTAGCCAATATCCTAGTGACAATGGGTGATAGCAGATGCTTAGGAAAAGTGTGTAAGAGCGGAACAAACATAAAGGTACAGAACGAACATGCACAGTAAACCCTCCCAATGCTTGGAAGTCAGTTTGTGCTTTAAGACCTCCCTGAAAGATTACTATATCCTCAGCTTTGTGCTCAGCAGCTCCTAATGGATCTCATCAAGTCTACCCAAGTTTCCTTATTTGCTTTTACAGTCCTGGAATCTTTCCCCACCATCCGTCCTGTCCCTCACAACCTCCCTTATCCTTCCCATCACTCCTAAAATAATCTACTCACCCAGAAAATGCTGCTGTCATCAAAATATTTCATTCTGATACTCTGAGAACAAGGACAAAAAGGCTATATACTAATTAACTGAACAGTGCTAGATCACTAATTAAAAAATACTAGAGCACCAATTAACTAAACAGTGCTAGAGCACCAGCTCGGACATTGTCCTGCTTTTGCTGTACAGTTAAATGTTAGCACAGGCTAGCGTAACACTAGTTTGCACCAGCCCATGCTCCCCGTAGCAACTTTTATGCATGGTTTGGAAAGTTAGTACGGACGAGAGACCATGCTCCGTAGGCAGCATGGATGAGACCTGTCAGTTTTAGAGGTTAAAAGTGTTTTGCCATAAAGGCACAAACTGGACCACTTGAGTTGGCTTTGTGGTGTGAAGGATGTCCCATTTTGTTTACTGGTAAAGACTCGGAGCACAGAAATTCATTCTTGCCTACACTGTGAGAAACCCTGAGATGTCTCTGGCTTGAGATGGTTCTTCAGAGCAGAAGAGTCCTCGACTCCAATTACCAGGTCTGTTCTGAAACAGATTTCATTGGCCCTGGAGGTTTATGGGCCTCTGAGATTTAGCAGTAGGTGAGATGGTGTGTTTTGGATGGCAGCTGTGGGCTTCGGTGTCTCAAGCCAAGCTTCACAACTGGAGTTCCATGGTAATGCTGTGATACCAAAAACTAATCAGCCTTCTCATTGCCATTAACACCAGTCTCCCTGTTTTTTTCATTTCCTTCCCTTACAATTAAAGTCCTAACTCACAAATTCAAGTTTTTTCACCCTGGCAAGTGCTTGTACATGGAACAGCTTCCCAGTCCCAGCACTGGAACTCCCCTCTCTGTTCAGATATGTACCGTAGGTTCACCTCTTCCACAAAGCATGTATGTAGAGCCCAGAGCAAAACACAGACAGTCCCTCAAGAGCTCTATGCTAAAACAATGTCTGAAGTGGAGGAATTCTGCAAACAGCTGTAATTCATCATCCTCAGTGTAATTTATTTCTCCTTTGGGCATTATAACACAGCCCAAGATGAAAGCCACTCGGCTGCAAAATGAGAATGATACCATGCACATTGTTGTAGAGTACAGATTATGGACAAACAATTACTCAAGTTAAATGGCATGATGTCCAAAAGGAGAATAAACAGGCAACACCGTTCTTCGACAAAACTATATGTAGGCAACACATAAAGTCTTTGGAAAAATAAATTAGCAACAGAAGATGAGTGAGTTTGCCAGTCTAGCAGGTTCATGGATGTAGTGAAAGTGAGTGAAGAGACTGGCTGGAATGCCACCTTCTGACCCCGTCGCCAAAACTAACTGGAAGTTAAAAATTACTTATGATGTAAGGGGGGAAAAGTGTTCAATGACTTAAAGACACTCTCAGTGCTGAAGTATCACACGGAACTATTTATGGTTTCCAACAAAATAGAAAGGATTTGTTAGAGAGGACTGTTGGGATGATATGGAAAAGGTCCAGGTCCTACCGTATCTATTCCATGGGCAGTGAATTCCATTAGCATACCTCTCTGGATAAGCCCTGCTATCTTTTCCAGATCATTTCCTTAACTCTTCCTTTTTCACTTGACAACTGTTCTCTGGCTGCAGTTAAAGTTTAAGGTGAGCTTTATTGCCCACCCGTTGATGGCCTGTGCATCCCAAGGGGATTTCCTCTGATTGTGGAAACAAGCCTCTGGGTCTCCACCAGCTACAGGCATTTCTTGTTTTCTTCCTCAATAAGTATGTAAATCAGGGCTGTGGTTTACATTTAATTGAAGAACCTGAGGTTCTGCTATGCTCCTAGATAGATGCCTTAAACCATTAATGGGGTATAAATCATCATGCTCCACAAGTATAAAATGGTTAGGGGACTGCAGTTAATGGAATATATATGAAAAAGCAAAACATACTTCCCCCTAGAACAAGGTCATCCATTACGAAAGCTTCTACATTTTCTTCTGAAGTGCTACATGAAGGTCACTGTCGAAAATGGGAGGGAGGTCTAGGTAATATTGCCTGGTGCCTCCCCTACCTAGTCCCTGTCCCAAGCTGCTGGATGGCAGAAGAGGATCTGGGGGTGCTGGTAGACCCCCACGTTGAAGATGAGCCAGCAGTGTGCCCTTGTGGCAAAGAAGGCGAATGGTACTTTTGGGCTGTGTTAGGCAAAGCATGGCCAGCAGGTCAAGGGAGGTGATCCTTCCTCTCTGCTCAGCACTGGTGAGCCCACACCTGGAGCACTGGGTCCGTTCGGGGCTTCCCAGTACAAGAGAGACATGGACATACTGGAGAGAGCCCAGCAAAGGCCACAAAGATGAGGAAGGGCCTGGAGCACCTCTCCCATGAGGAAGGGCTGAGAGAGCTGGGACTGTTCAGCCTGGAGAAGAGGAGCCTCAGGGGGGTCTCATCAATGTATATTAATACCTGAAGGGAGGGTGTGAAAGCGAGTCAGGCTCTGATCAGTGGTGCCCAGTGACAGGACCAGAGGCCATGGGCACAAACTGAAACACAGGAGGATCCCTGGGAACATCGGGAAACGCTATTCTACTGTGAGGGTGCCTGAGCGCTGGCGCAGGTTGCCCAGGGAGGCTGTGGAGTCTCCCTCCCCGGAGATATTCAAAAGCCATCTGGGCACAGTCCTGGGCAACCAGCTCCAGGTGTCCTAGCGTGAGGAGGGGTATTAGAGGAGATGATCTCCAGAGGTCCCTTCCAACCTCAGCCATTCTGTGATTCTGGTACCTTTTCTGTTCCTCAGACATAGCATGTCTTTGCCAGCTGCACCGTTCCCTGTTTTCCCCACTGGCCATAGCCCAGCTCCCTGCCTCCCCTCCCGCCACTGAGAGCCAGCATTTTGGGGCAGGCAGAGGAAAACTCATTCAGCAGGGAAGAGGGAGCAGAAAAGGATCCTAAAGAAAGACCAGTATGTCCAGTCAGAGTTGGTTTAACATGTTCAGCCAAGGCTGAGCTACCCTCAGTGCTTCTCCCTGTTTGCTATTGCTCTTTTTATCCAGTTGGCAAAGATCAGTTCATGTTGCATTGAGTAGCAGATGGCTGGACTGACAGATAAACTTCTAACAAGGGAATACAACATGTGCATCAACAATTACCCGCCTGAAGTGTTGGCTTTTTGAGCTTAGGTTTGCATTGTTTTGTTTTCTACTTGATCTGAGAGCTCTCCTAAGTTCTCAGGATTTTTTCTGCTTCATGGCCCTGTGGGAACTATGCAGTGTGGCGGTGTTTGCGTAACCTTGCGCTCTACCTTGAACAGGTCGCTGCTCCCCCTTTTATTCCACAGAGAATATTTTTGGTCAGTTTAATGAGTTAGGAGTATAGACAGATTGTATTAATCACAAATTTAGACACAGCTGCTTATCAGATATTTTAGTATAAAAAGAATTTTTCTTGGAAAAATACTACCACTTCATTAAAGATGCTTCAGTATCTGGTTCTTCTTAGTTGCTTGGGTAAGCTGCAACCAAAGTACTTGAGCTGGGAAAGGGTGACCCTCTCAACCTCTAAGTGCTGCAGATTAGCGCATACCCATTCTTTTCTCTGCAGTTACTGTGCAAGGGCAAAACTTTATGTGGGCACAATTATTCTGGCTGGAAGGGTTTTTCTCTATTGGATGAATAAGATCTTCTGGTGGTGTTTTGAGGGAGGGGAGGGAAACCTATACCCTGAAAGAAAGGGCGTTTAGGTTGGTGCACAACCAGCTGGCAGTTATGGTGGGGTTGTAGGGACAGCAGGAAACAGAAGTCAAATTTATATAAGAGCTTTGCATCTTGAAGCCTTTTATGGTATTTTTCAACCATGGAGGCTTTAAAGACAGCCTCCAGGATGGAGAGCGATCAGTGTCACCATGTGCGAGTCGCAATCACTTCATCTTTCAGACTCGCTTCGCTGGCTGCGGCACAGGTTTGTCGGCGGCAGTAACCCACGATGACTGATGCTCCTTAGGGATCCACATGACAAACTACACTCCTTTTTTTGTGTGGTTAGGGGCAATCACTGCAAGTCCCCTAAGGGATGCTCTTAAGAAGGATGACCTGACGGGGCGAGTAATTGGAGGCCACGAGGCCCATCCGAACGACTGGAAGTGGCAGGTAATGCTGATGTCTTATACTTGAAAAAAGGCTTATACTTGAAAACACAGTGAGAAAATTACAGCTTCCACTGTCCAAAGCCACACACACTATTTCTGCAGAGGCACCGCATGGCTTGAGTGCAGAATCTGTTGTTGTTTGATCCAGGTGTCTCTTCAGATTGCCTATGCTCATGCCCCGTCGTACTACACTCACATCTGCGGTGGAACCCTTATCAGCAGCAAATGGGTCATGACTGCAGCCCATTGCCTCAGCATGTGAGTGGGATAGAAAACATTAAAACCCCTGTTCTGCTCCTCATTCTTGCTGCAGACAGAAGCCAGACCCTTCTCACCCTCTGAGCTCCCCACCAGTGCTGTTTCTTGCACAGCTGGACATCTCTCTGTGCACTTAATCAAGGGGAACTGGAAAACTCTGTTTGCTTTAGCCTTGATTAATTGCTGACTTGCTGGGAGTGGAAATCAAGCTGATTGCTGATTTGCATAAGAGGAGGTGCATTTGCATGAATGTGAGCATTCTGAATAGGTTTGCATCCTGAGAAACCTGCACAGAGATGGAAAGACTGAATGAAAGGCATGTTTCGTAGCTCACAGGCCATGTTGTACAATTTGCTCTGCAGCATTTCTGACATGCACCGCCTAAACGATACAGCGTGACACCAATAAGCAAACACTCCTCTTTAATTACTCATGCCTTTACTGAATGTACTTACTATAAAACGTAACAAGCTGTTCCTTCACACTCAGTTTCAGATAAACGCAGAGATGCAAAATGAAAGTTCTCGTTCAAGCACTGTATTAGCTGATGCTGTACCTTCACTTGCTTTGCCAGCAAACTGCAGGCAGCATTTGCGTAATTCATAAGATCATTTAGCTGCAGTCCCTTGAAAATCCTCCGGTGGAAGGTGCTTTAGAAATTACTACATTGGTGGAAGGTCTCAGCGGTGCAGGAATTGCACTGCAAAGCTAGTGGTGGGGAGTAGTTTTTACATTGATTATTCTGTGATTCATTTTCAGGCCACCAGGAGCAACCTATCGAGTGGCTCTGGGTGACCACAGTCTCATGAATGTGGATGGCACCGAGTACTATCTTGATGTGGATGAAGTCTTCATTCATGATGGCTGGAATCCCTATGACATTGCCAATGGGTAATTATTTTGACTATTGCCAGCTGGTTGAATGGGTCTTAGCACCCTGTCCCACTAGCATTGATGTGTATATTCAGTCCAGTTCCCAGTGAGGTTGGATTTGTGGGAAGCACTGGAAGATGATGTAGTGGAGATTTCCCAAATTACCTCCTCTCTTGGAGGTGTTACACGGTGTCTATGTGGATGGCCTCAGTCCTCTTTTGCCCAAGATGGGAGAAAGATGGGGGTCACAGATGGACCCAGGATGTACGGCAGATTCAGGGGCTTGCTGGCATCTTTACATGTGATGAAGGGAAGCCAACAGGGAAATGCCAAGAGACTGCCTTAAATCTCCCCTCAGAGGCATTCCTGTCCGCCTAGGGTCCACTGAACTTCACTCTGAGGTTGGGTGCCTCTGAAGGAGTAGGAGATTTTAGGGAAGTGTTATCCCTTTATCGGCCTGTACCACGGCCTCTTCTTTCTTAATTACTCATATTTTCCTGTTGCCTGTAATTGCTATAAGGATTAATGATGTTTGCAAGGTGCTTGTCTATCATCATGCCAGAGGCTAGAGACCTGTAGAAGTAATGAAATGTGAGTGAGGTGACTACAAACTGGTTACAAGCTCTTTAGGTTACAAGCTCTTTGGAGGAGGGGGTGGCATTGTATGTAGCGGAGGAGCTGGAATGCACGGAGCTTGCAGTTGGCGATGGCGCAGTTGAGAGCCTTTGGGTAAGGATTAAAGGATAGATGTGGTCATGGGAGTCTACTATAGGCCACCCGGCTAGGAAGATGACACTGATGAGTTCTTCTTTAAGGAACTAAGGGATGCCTCTAAGTCATCTGCCCTTGTCCTTATGGGGGACTTCAACCTGCCAGATGCCAACTGGGAATACCACACGGCTGGGACAAACAGGTCCAAAAGTTTTCTAAACCATCTGGATGAAAACTTCTTGGTACAGGTTCTAAGGGAACCCACCAGGAAGGGTGCCTTCCTCCACTTGTTGCTTATTAACAGCGAGGGTCTCATGGGTGACGTGGAGATTGGGGGCCACCTTGGCCACAGCGACCACGAAGCAGTCAAGTTTAAAATCTATGGTGACAGGAGGAAAGCTGCTAGCAAGACGTCAGCTCTGGACATGAGGAGAGCAGACTTCAGGTTGCTCAAGGAGCTGCTTAGTAGGGTCCCCTGGGAAAAAGCTTTTGAAGGTGCTGGGGTCCATCAGTGCTAGTCACTTTTTAAGTACCACTTTCTAAAAGCACAGAAGCAGGTGATCCTAAAGTCTATGAAGTCAAACATGCGAGGCAAAAGGCTGGCTTGGCTGACCAGGGATATTCTTCTTGAAGTAAGGAGAAAAAAGAAAGTATATGGCCAGTGGAAGCAAGATCTGGTGACATGGGAGGACTGTAGGGATGCTGTTCACCACTGCAGGGAGGAAATACATGTGGCCAAAGCTCAATTAGAGTTGGAGCTGGCCAGTACCGTAAAGGACAATAAGAAGGGCTTTTTAAACTACATTAACAGCAAAAGGCAGGCTAGAAATAACACTGACCCCTTGCTTGATGAGAATAGTCACCTCACAAGCAGGGACATAGGTAAGACAGAGACATTTAATGCTTTCTTTGCCTTGGTTTGCAACACTGATGGTGGGGTCAGGGACCCCCAGAGCCCTGGGCTACAGAACTATGACTGTGGGAATGCTAAACTCCTAATAAACCCTGAACTTGTACAGGACTTACTGCTCCAGCCAAATCCCTATAAGTTGGTGGGGCCTGATGGGATTCGCCCAAGGGTATTTAAGGAGCTGGCTGATGTCACAGTGAGACCTCTCAATGATTTTTCAATTCTCTTGGGAATCTGGAGAGGCCCTGGGTTAAAGAGACTGTTTAATTTCTTCATAATTTACTTGGAAACAGGACTTGAAGGATTACTGATTAAATTTGCTGATAATACAAAACTGGGAGGAGCTGTTGACACTCTCAAGGGCAGAGAGGCCCTGCAGAGAGATCTGGACAGGCTGGAGAGCTGGGCAATCACCAGCCGTATGGAGTTTAACAAGGGCAAGTGCCGGATTTTACACCTGGGGCAGGGCAGCCCTGGCTGTACAGAGAGGCTGGGGAACGAGGGGCTGGGGAGCAGCTCTGCAGGGACCTGGGGGCTCTGGCCGACGGCAGGCTGAACACGAGCCCCCAGCGTGCCCTGGCAGCCCAGGGGGCCAGCCGTGCCCTGGGGGGCATCGAGCCCTGCATCGCAGCCGGGCGAGGGGGGGATTGTCCTGCTCTGCCCCGCGCTGGGGCGGCCTCACCCCGAGTGCTGTGGGCAGCGTTGGGTGCCGCAGGACATTGAGGGTATAAAGCTACGGGAGAGGGTCCAGAGGAGGCCACGGAGCTGGGGAAGGGTTTAGAGGGGAAACCGTACGAGGAGCGGCTGGAGTCCCTTGGGTTGTTCAGCTGGAGCAGAGGAGGCCGAGGGCAGCCTCATGGCGCTCTGCAGCTCCCTCCCGAGGGGAGGAGGAGGGGCAGGGCTGGTCTCTGCTCTCTGGTGCCCAATGCCAGGCCCCGAAGGAACGGCAGGGAGATGTGCCAGGGGAAGGTTAGGCTGGGCATTAGGGATAGGTCCTTCCCCCAGAGGGTGGTGGGGCCCTGGCACAGGCTCCCCAGGGAGGCATCACGGCACCAGCCTGGCGATGTTCCAGAAGCGCTTGGACAAGGCCCTCAGAGACACGGTGTGAATTTGGGGTGTCCTGGGCAGGGACAGGAGCTGGGCTCGGTGATCCTTGTGGGTCCCTTCCAGCTCAGGGCATTCTATGATTCTGTAGGACATCTGATTTCTGACTGAATCAGGATTTCCAGCAGAGTCTTTTACCTGTATCTCATTTCAGCTACGACATTGCCCTGCTGCACCTCAGGTCTTCTGCCTATGCCAATGGGTTCGTTGAGTTGGCAGCACTTCCACCCGCAGGACAAATTTTGCCCAATGACTATCCCTGCTATATTACCGGATGGGGGGTGGTTAGTGGTAAGTAAGGGGGAAGGAGGAGTGTTGAGGGTCCCTCCTGGTTTCACTGTGATGGCTTCCTGCCCGAGGCAGGGTGCAGGCTTCCTTCCTCAACCTCTGGAGCTCCTGGACCAAAATCTCACCCTTTCTCTGCTAGTGGATGGCAGCACCACAGACATGCTGCAGGAGGCGATGTTGCCGGTGGTCGACCATGAGATCTGCTCCCAGCAAGACTGGTGGGGGTCTCAAGTAAAAGTCACTATGATCTGTGCAGGTGGAGACGGCGTGAAGTCTGGATGCAGTGTAAGATCTGTTATTATCAGAGGATTTTCAAGCTCCCCTCTTCCTCTTTCCTTCCTATCTGACCTTGCTGTTCCCTCAGTTGGTAACCATTGCTGTTCCTTCGGCTGGGACCTGGTTTTGCCTTTTGTCCACCTGCAGTAGCTTTCTATAAATCCTGGCCCCTTCACTAGTTTTTTTCTGAGTATCTTGTAAACCAAACTGTAAACCAGAGCAGCCAGGAGAGAGGAAACCTCCAAGTCCTCAGGGTGCATCACTACCCTCTGATTTTAGAGGGGAGATTTACCCTTCCTTCCAGCAGCATGTCCCATAGACCAGATCCTGGAAAATGGGTTGGGATTTTGGCAGTCCCCTCTGCCCTCATCCAAAGGATGAAGCTTCAGGGAAATCCTACCACTCCTCCCATGTTGCTGGCATGTTGCACCCTGGACCAAGCAGTGCTCCCCCATACTTTCGCCCTGTTTGTCACCCTTCTCCTCCCCAGCTGCCCTGCTTACATGGACAGCTGAGGTTGCTGCAAGTTTTGGCCATGTCCAAGTTGTACCATCTGGCTCAGGTTAGGGAGAAAAGGAAGATTCTGTGAGGTGCCCTTTATCCCACAGGCTCCAGGTGACCCCAGAGTCAACACAAGGAGGTTTGGTGTGTGTAGGCAGGGGATAAGTGTTAGGTCTGTCTGTATGCCCTTCACTACAGAGGTGGCTTCTGGTGAAAGCAACCATGCAGAGCCTTTAAAATATAATGAACAAATAGGTTATGTAAATATATGAATGTAATATAGAAACATAGAGAAATAAAAGAGGTTATACGATTACACATAGTACAGATATGGGTATAGTATAATTGTAGATCTATAGCCGTTTAGTGTATTTTTTGGTGTGGTTTAATTATGGCAGAACCTTGTTACAAGCCGGGATCTGAGCCAAGCGAGAGCCTTTATCATCTCATATATTTTAACTCAAGTTGCTTTCTTTTTCACCACCTTAACTTCCGAGGACCCTCTGAATATACTTGTTTGTGAAGAACAAGGGAACCAACATTTCCCTTCTACCTGTTTTCTTGTAGCTGATTTTTCAACAGAGAGGCTGCACAGGTGGACCTTGCTGGGGAGGAGTGTGTGTCATGCAGTGTGCACTGGACTAGTCGCCTACAGTCACTGTATTTGCAATGGTGGTGGGAAATTAAGGTTTCAGCCCTTCCTGGGGGGGTGTGTGTGTGTATATGTGTGTATGTGCGTGTAGACTGATATAATAAATAGTGGGTCTGATCTTTGCAACATCTTGGGAGGTGCTGGGCAGTTTCTGCTGCCACACTGCAAAGAAAGCAGCACAAACAATTATTTTCATGTTCAGGACAGTGATTAACTAACTGGTGCTCCTTAATCCTATCCAGTCATTCCTAAATTGCTCAGCTAATTTGGCTTAATATTTTCCTCCCCTTCCTCTGACCCAGGGGGACTCTGGGGGCCCTCTCAGCTGCTACAGAGACGGTCGCTGGGAAGTCCACGGGATTGTCAGTTTTGGGCTAGTTCCTTACTGTAACACCTACAAGAAGCCAACAGTCTTCACACGTGTGTCAGCCTACCTGGACTGGATCTACGCTGTAAGTTGCTTAGTGCCTGCGAGGTGACCTGATGCATCTCCCATGAAGGCAAGGGAGTGCCAGAGGAATTGGAGTCTTTTTTTTTGTTAAAACCATTAGGAGTTGAACTGGGAGATCTGGGGAGGTCTATAACCAGGATATTTGGTGCTACTTTTGGTGTAGTCAAACAATTGTAAGGAAGGAGCTGCTGCCTGGGAGCTGAAGTGCTCTGCTGAGGACTACAGACAAAATTCAAGCCAGGGTCTGCGTCCAAAAAATGATCATTGCCATTCACCTAGACAAAACCTTACTGCAGGAAACCTCTGAAGGAATTAGCTGGCTGGTGAATGGGAATTGCAGCAAACATAAAGCACCTCTAAATGCAAGTCCTGCAGTGCCACACTATGCACTCCCAGCTTTACATTTGGGAATGAGCAACGAGCTCTTTGCTCCCACAGATAATGTCTGGCACAAGGAGCAGCCGTTTCCCAGACACAGGGGATGGTTTTGTCGAAATGCTGCTGAAAACCTTGTGGCCTCCTGGAAAGAAAGGTGGGAAGAGGTATTTTAAATCACTGCAAGGAAGATGGAGGCTACTGCAGTCCCTAAACCTTTCTGGGTGCGAACAGGTTGTTAGAGCAGTCCCCTGGCCCAGCTGGGAACCAGCCCTTCTTCAGAGCACTTACATGGGATGGAAACATGCATTATTCTGGTTCTTTACTGAATTAACTTCTTTTTTGTTTTCCAGACTGCAAAGAATAATGGGGGTTTCTAGAGAAGGATCGGCTGGTGCATGAATATAAGAAGAGCTAGAATGAATTATCTGTGTTCATTTAACCTCCTCTCATCCCTTTCACACCTCTTTGGGCTATTAATACCAAGGTTTGGCTAAGAATATAATAAAGTATCAGTGATTTCAACCAGTGACCTGTTGCTGTGCCTGCCTGGCCTTAGGCACCGGCTCAGACCCAGTCAGCAGGGAAGGAGGCTGCCAGCAAATGCCACAGCCTCCAATGACAATATAAACCAATGATGGTGTCCTTAACTTGGGGCTGGGATGCGGGCAGTGAGCATGGCTCTTCAGAGCTGTCACTCTGGCACCAAACCCACCCTGCAGACAATGACCATGATGGGTTTTTCTCACTGAGGGTTTCCTTAGGGATGACTCCACCAGATGCGAAGGTGCTTGCAGGTCAGTGGGAGCAGAGCAATGATGTGACATTGCTGGGCACAAGTATAAATTGTGAGAGGAGGGGCTGGAGAGCAGCCCTGCAGAGAGGGACCTGGGGGTGCTGGTCGACAGCAGGCTCGGTGTGAGTCAGCCGCGTGCCCTGGCAGCCACGAGGGCAAACCACGTGCCGGGGTTCATCAAACACGGTAGAACCAGCCAGTCAAAAGAGGTGGTTATCCCGCTGTATTCAGCGTTGGTGCGGCCTCACCCGGAGTGCTGCGTGCAGTTCTGGGCCCCACAAATTAAGAATGATGTGAAGGTCCTTGATTGCCTTCAGAGGAGGGCAACAAAGCTGGTGAAAGGGCTGGAAGGCATGTGCTATGAGAGGCGGCTGAGGACTTTGGGCTTGTCTAATGTGGAGAAAAGGAGGCTGAGGGGCGACCTTATCATGCTCTACAGCTTCCCAAGGAGGGGACGTGGAGAGGGAGGTGCTGAGCTCTTCTCCCTGACACCCAGTGATAGGACACATGGGAATGGTTCAGAGCTGCACCAGGGCAGGTTTAGACTGGGCATTGGGAAGCATTTCTTTCCCGAGAGGGTGGTCAGACACTGGAACAGGCTTCCTGGAGAGATGGTCAATGCCCCAAGGCTGACAGTGTTTAAGAGGTGTTTGGACAGTGCCCTTAATAACATGCTTTAACTTGGTCAGCCCTGAATTGGTCAGGCAGTTGGGCTAGATGATCGTTGCAGGTCCCTTCCAGCTGAAATTATTCTATTCTATTCTATTCTATTCTATTCTATTCTATTCTATTCTATTCTATTCTATTCAACAGCAGCCAGCAGAGATTTTGGTTGCAGAACTGGGTTCTCTTTCTATGCCTAAACAAACAGCTTCAGTACAGCGCTGCTTATACGGAGGGCATCTGCCTCAAGTATATTGGCAAACTCAGCCCATAGAAAGCATGATCCATCTAACTTATTACTAAATTAATTCTGTGCAGGATGATTATTTTTAAAATTAATTTTCTAAGACTAAGTGCATAGGAAGGGCATTTCTGGAGGGTGCTTTTCTAGTGAGGAAGCAATAAATTAATTGTAAAACAATCCCCTGCACCGTTAGGGGGTGCAGGGGCCTATACTCCTGCCAGCTGGGCAAGCCTATCTGCAGTGTATAACATTTCCAAATAAAAGCCATGTTCCTAGTAGACACACAGCAGAGTTGGTAAAAGGAGGGAAAGAGGAAGAGAGGGAGATGTATGTGCACAATAAAGCAAGATTTGTCTTTTGATGAACAGCAAAACCATCTTCTAGCAACACCAGGGGAATCCCACAACCTTCCCTCTCCCCCTTTTGCTGTGTATTAAATAAGAATTTATGAATGAAGGCTTTTGATTTAGCTTTTTTTCCCATTTTAAACTGCCTGTGTCCCATCTCTCCTAAAGCCTGGACACACCTAGGGCATAGCAGTATTTTTGCAAAATCCTCTTTTTTTGGGGACGCACGTTGCTTTTCTCCGAAAGCCACTAGAGGGCATTGGCAAACCGAAGGAATTCCCGATACGGTTATCACCGGCTGCTGAAGAAGTTTTGTGGGCCGGCAATGATAAACCGGCATGTGCGCAGCCTTGCATTCTGTCCTTCGCGTTTGCCTGCAGGCACACAGACAAGCAATGACACACAGGAGCTGCTTTTCACGGCCCTTATCCAGAGGTCCGATATGCAAGCAGATAAATCTTCCTTATTACGGAAGCGCAAATGAAAACGAAACCAGTGGCGCTTTCTTTAAGGCTCGTAAAAGGAGTGGAGTTCCAGCTGTATTTTTAGCTCTCTGTTTTATTGGCCTGTGCTTGGCAGAGTCTCCTGGGTGCTCAGTAGTTTGGCAATTTTCCTCTTCTGACAAGTTAAAAACAAACCCCAAATCTCAGCTTTCCTGTCCTTTAATATTACTGAATGGTTCCTGCTCCTTTTAGGACAGCATGTGTGATTTGTGCTGCAGTATCAAGTTCAAATATTTAACTTCTCCTGAAGGAGCCTAGATCCATTAAGCTTAGTGGTAGAGCAATGTCCCTTAAAAGTTCACTCAGGAGCCAAGTGACAAGAGCACACTGGCATCTGAGCTCTTGGCCTGACCATACTCAAACACCTCCCTTTGAGTTTCAAAAGGAATTAAAAAGACACAGATCAAAGGCTTTGGGAAATGTGATTTTTAAAGGGATCCTCTCAAACCACCTCCAGAATTACTCAGAAGCTGAGAAGTGAAATCTTACAGTACCTGGTGGTTTTGCAGTGCCTGTTGCCTGGGCCGGGGGCCAAACCCTGTGTGCTCGGTGCATGGGCCACAGGGGGATTTGGGGATGTCACTCAGGGCCCCAAGCTCTCATCAGCCTCCATTCCTGGCTTGGGCTGAGCAGAGCTGGGAACCATCGGGGACTTTGCTGTTCCCTGGGCCAAAAGCACCCCCAGGACCGCGTTAGCAATCTAATGAATATGCATGTGCCTCGGCACAGCCCAAAATGCCAGTCATCCCCAATTCATCCCCTGACGTGACAGCAGTGATGGACTCTCCGTGCTCCTGTCTCCACGAGGCAGCCATGGCCATTGGGGGTTTGTCACAAGCTGCTCCAAAAGCCAGGCTGGACATTGCTCCTTTAAATCCTTCCTCCACATGAGCAAGGCCTGGACCTGTTCCTGCAACAGCCAGGAGGAGACACATCAGGCTGCACCCGCAGGAGCAGGAGAACCAGGTGCTGGAGATGTACAGCTCTTATTCAAGGTCATTATCACCTCCCTGGTGCCAAGAGGAGCGTTTCTTTCTGCGTTTCGATGACAGGAACAGCTTGTGCTGCTCAGCCGTGATTTATTGCGTAGGATAAGAGGAAGGCGATAGCCTGGCAGTGTGCAGACAGGGTGCATGTGCTTCTCCTGTGCCTCATTTACCTCACACTATCCAAGAGCCTTGCTAGAGCTACTTGTTCCCCAGAGCTGCCGGGCAAAGCTGCGATCCCAGGAGCACGCCCCAGGAAGCCTATGGAAAATGCTGTGCTTCAGGCAGGTTTTACTGCATGAAGATACTAAGTGTCACAGCGATATAATATCCAATGGTATTGGGAAAACCTGTCTGGGCACAGTACTGTAATGCTCATATGTAATGTCCCCATCCTTTTCTCTGAAGGTAGGTGGTGAGGATACAGCTAAACCAGGGAATGAACTACATTTTGGAAAACTGGTGCTCCCCACATCTTTATGGGGAGCAGATAAAGGAGACAACCACAGCAACAGAAGGCTTATCTCCTGGTGCTGGTCCCAGCAGGTGTAGGGTGTGCTGGTGTGGTGTAGGATTGACTATAACACCTTGAGGTGTTTGGGAGAGGTAAGGCTGTAGATGCTGTGAAACACAGCCTGGGGGTGCGGGGATCAAATACAGTGGTCAGTACCATTAGGGATGCCTAAGGACATCCCACCCCATCCTGCCACTTCTTCAAACAGGCACAGCTCTCCTGAGGTCCCTCATCATCTCCACCAGCCACATGGGGACATCTTCATACCCTCCAGCATCTCAGCTGGCCCAAAACGCAACAGAGCTGGGGAGCTTTAAAGTCACACGGAGATAAGTTCAGCAATCAGTCATGTTACAGCTGAATAGAGATGTTCTGGTTATGGACACCTCCTCATGCAAATCCTACCCCGGGGCTGCTACCCTTGATGAGATTAACCCCTAAAGTCTCTAGTCAAATTTGTATCACTCCCTCACCCAACCATTCCCTTGGTCTCTCACTTGCAGGCAAAAATGATGGGTATTTGGGAGTGTGACTACAACTGACTCCCTTGTCCCCTGACAGATATTCAGCCTTAATTACCAGAGAGCACTTTGGGACGCTTTGAAAATGAAAAGCACTTAAGGACCATTAAGTTCTCATCTCTATTTACTCCAAAGTAGTATCCAAGTATTTATTTCCAGGGAAGTGTAATAGATAATAATTTCCTATGCAGGGTATCTCAGTGGAGCAGGTTGATGTTGGAGGGAGATATTTTTATGTTATTCTTTGTGGTGGCAGGGTTCTCCTGCAACATTTTACCCTGGTGTGTGGCTTGCGCGGTCCCTGGAGAATCGGGTCCCCAGATCATCCCGAGCCTTTCAGCCTCCTTGGCTGGACTGACCTGACAGGCTTCCCAGCCTCTACTTTCATGACAAAATCTTGCAGCTTCACTGGTCGCAGGTATTCCCCCTTTGGTGGGTTTCATGGACCTACCAATGCAGTGGAGTCAGGGCATGTCCAGCCACAAGCATCTTACTCCCTCGCCCAGATTCCCTGGCCAAAATAGGGGTGTCCCCATGGGGTTTTTTGAGCATTTACCTTCTGGAGATGGTTTCCTCCAGCCGTGAACACATGTGCCAGGCCAGACATGGGACTATAGACAAGTCCTGTGGACATCCCTACTCTTCCTCCAGACCTGAGTGGGGCATTTAAGACTTTAGGTTTTTTTAATATATCTCAGTGAGGTACACAGTGTCTCCGGTCCCACGGAGGAGGACAAGCATTGCCCAAGAGCAATTTGGCCAGCTGAGAGGCTGGCAGAAGGAGGCAGCTGCCCGGTAGATGGCAACACTGCCATTCACTCAGCAGCGGGCTTAGAGGTATAAAAGAAGCTGATGGAAAGGTGTGGATTAAGCAGCACTGAAAATTCCTACTGGTCATAGCTGTGAAGGAGGAAACTTAGTTCTGTCTATTAACTGCTTATCTGAAGTCTCACTCTAGCCAGAGCTCTGGCAAACCAGGATTTTTTGCTGGCTTATGCAGGGAAAATGCTGAAGCCAGAATACTTGCATTTATTCACTACCTTTAGCACCGCCCGTTTCCCCAGACGCTGAGGACTCAGAGCTCCTCCAGAGACGATGACCACAGAGGTGCAGAAATCAAACTGCTTTTATCTTGGCGTGTAGTTTGGGTTGATTTGGTGAAGGGGACAGTTCTTTACAGCATGACGACTTCTGTGAACACCATCACCCCAAAGAATAAGGAATAACAGCTGAAGTTTTGTTTCCCCACCCCATAGCATTGACAGATTAAAATTCAAACAGGCCACAGTAACGTGCCGGCGACTGCCGATTTTGCAGTGCCTTTTCATAGGGAAGCCAAGTCGTTCAACAGGTCTGAGTTAAAACCTTAGCACCTGCAAACGTCTGCTCATTTCCATGGAAAATGCATGTGCACAGGCAAAGAAAGTGTCTGTTACATTGACAGAGGTCTTGAAGCCAGTGGGGATGCAGAGGCACCACCGAGGATGCTTTTAATTGCCTTTGCAGAAGGCCTGGGGCAACTTCATCCTGTGCAGTGTCACGCTGCTTGGCCATGCGGTACAAACCTGCCTTTTCCTTCTACAAGCCAGACAAGCAATGAATAAAGGTATTTTTTCCCAGTGCCCCTGCCTCCTAAGCAGACACAAGCCTACTTGTGTCCGTTGATCCTCCACTGCCCACATGCAGGATCAATGATCCCAAATACCCTACAGAAAATGCTCCCAGTGCTGCAGAGCCAACACCCCTGTCCTCTCCTTGCCCTGGAGCTCCTGGGTTGTTTGTTTCCCTGCTAGAGATAAAGTCCATCTTACCTGTCATTTTATAGCTGTTCCTGCTGAGAAAAGTCCTCAAGCGTCTCATTCCTGCGTGGCGCCAGGTCTGGAGGAGCCTCGCCTCACGTCACAGCCCGGCCCGGTCACCACCGGCCGTCGGGCGTCAAATGACTCATCCCTTTTCTAGAGGCTGCTTCGCCACCCGGGGAGAAATGCTTTCTAGTCTGGTGGCTACACACACGGTTCAACTCTTGTAGGCACCTAAAAATGAAACGAAAGTGAGCGATGAGTAATTCTATGCCTCTGGGTGTTACAAGCAAGGCGTACACGGTGGCTGTATGGAGGAAAAAAAGAAAATAAATGAAGATAAAGAGGGCAATGAAGACCTAAGCAAGGTGAGGAGCGCACAGATGGGCTTAATTGGGGTCGCTGAATCACCAGTTCCCAGGGATGGGAAGGAGTACCACCACCCACTGTCGGGCAGGGCGTGAGTCCCAGCTCTGTGTCAGCAGGTGGGGCACGTCTGTCCCGCTGTGTGCAGAAAAGCAGCTGCCTCTAACCCTGCCACAGCCAGGGAGCGAATCGAGGGTTGCACCTGGTTTCACCCCTTTTAAGATGCAGCCTCATAAAAGTGGAGCGGCCATGGCTTTAACATCAATGCCTGGCAGAGGGACGATCCCGAACCGGCCAGGGAAGCTCCTCCAGGGCTTCTCCTGCCTCGCTCTTCAAAGCAAACATGAACTCATCTTGGCACAAAGAGGCTGTTATAAGCTCCGCACCTTCCCCGTGGCGATGCCGGGACGGCAGATGCTTGTGCCAGAGACTGGTTGATGGGACGCAGAACCTCAGGGCTGTTTCAGCACCGTCCCTTGAGGGGGTGGCGGGTCCCCCGGCCGCGATGCCCTTTGCTGGGGCACGGCACAAAGTTATCACTGTGAGCCAAAACCCCACCTGTGTGGCAGCTGGAGCTGTACACCGGGGGCTCTGCGCCTCCCAGCCAGCAAATACCTAACATAAGAGGGAATTATAGGCATAAAACCCATAAAATAAAATTTTAAAAAGGGCCTCTTTTTAGTATTGTTGCTTTTATGGCCTAGCAAATTATTTGTAACTAATAATTTATTCAATTAACTGAGCTTCTCAGCTCTGGGGGTGGATGGCAACCTTCAGAAATGGATTCCCACTGGAAAACTAGACAATGGCATTCTTGGGCCAAGTTCCCTTGCTTTCAGGTCAATGGCAGCGGTTATGTTTTATGCCCATACTGCCTGGCACAAGTCCTTGGGATAGGTGTGCATTTCCCCATCCAGGTTTCTGAGCTTTATTCAGCTTTTCCTTTGCACCGCGGGCTGGCTCACATCCTCACCCTCTTCTTATGTCCCTGCTGTTGCCAGGACCAAGCGCATTTTCTCTGCTTTTCCCCTGGGGCACAGGATGGTGGTGATGCTTCTTTTGGCTGCGTCTTTCCAGGTCCTGGGGGTGCTGTGGGGCGATGAGAAACAGTTTGTCACCTGCAAAGGAAAGGGATTTCTAGGGTTTTCCACGGGTTTCCCAAGATTTCTCCTATATGCTTCTTGGTGATGGGAATGCTGCTACCACCACTGTCTTTTCCGTCATCCCATGGAGCTACCATCCACAAGCCAAGCAATCTTGGAAAACAACACAGCCAGACCGCCCCCATGCCCTGAATTTTACCTTTTTTAGGGGGAAAAAAAAAAGGCATTTTGTCACACGGAGAGACACAGGTGGAGCAGGAAGCAACCTGAACGTGCAACCACGAAACGATGTGCTGGGGATGTTGCAACAGCATGGCTGAGCTGTTGGAGACACCTTGGGAGCCTCAGGAGATGCTCTCCAGGACAGTCTTGCTCTGCCAAACAAGAGGTTGTATCACATTTTTATCTTCAAATAAATTAAGCAAATCACCAAAAAGGTCCCTTCTAGTCCCAGCCCTGGGAGAAATCACTCTTGCCAGCCCAGATGCGCTCCTGGCCAAAACATGCTGGTTTAGCTTAAAATTTGAAAGCAGGGGCTGGCACTGGGTGCCCCTCTGGGAGGACACCCATCCCTGGATGAAGTCAGGGAGACTTTGGGGCACCCCTTGTGCCTCTCTGGCTGCCCTGAGAGCGTCTCCTGCGCGACCTCCCAGGGCTTTGGTAGTATTCCTCGCTACGTTTCAGTGTTGAGGTGGCATCGAGGCTGCGATGGACCTGGGGACACCTTGGAGGCTACCTGGGAAGTCCCCTGCTTTGCATACCCAGCTGCCACACATGGAGGAGGGCTCGGCAGGGATGCATGAGCTGCCTCGGCTCCATGCCTCCTCCAGGGACGATGTCCCCTTCGCTCCAGGGACCGACCCCACGGCTGGTTTCCCGCTATGGGACTGGCCCCACGCTGGAGCTCAGCCCCCAGGCTCCCTGTTGCCTTTCCTGCACGCAAGGGCGCGGGGATGCTCATCCCTGGGCTGCTTCTGGGGGGATGAGAAAAGCAATGGGGGTCCCCAAGCTCAGGAGAAGCCTCTTGGAGGATGCCAGGCTGGGACAAGGACTGCTCCTGCCCTGGTAAGATGCTCCCCTCTCAACACTTAGGGTGGGAATCCCAGGGCACCCATTACCTTCAAAAAAGTGCCAAAAAAGCAAAAAAAACAAAGAAAAAAGGGACAACTAGGAGATACAAGGCAGCACACACACCCATCATCCAAACTTTTGAGCCGCAGTAAAGGGTAAACAGGGAGAAGACACTGACGTATTCAAACAAAGTTCTTTTATTGAAAGTGTAATGGAAATTTCTTCATATTGCTTCGATGAAATGAGAGACAGCAGCTGTAGACAAATACGCTTTTTTATAAACAAATGCAAATGGATAAGGTAAAAATAAAGCATTTTTTTTTAACTTGTACCTTTAAGCAACATAATCACAATATATACACAAAGAAAGCTAAAATAAAGCTATGTTGAAACCAAAGCGTTTCAATCAATACATTAGATAATTACAGATTGTGTCAATAAATACCCAGTTTTTAAACTGTTTAAACAGGCAACTTTTTACACAGATACCGAGAAGAAAAAAAAAATTATATATTTACAATTCAGTGCCCTGGAAAAAAAAAAAAAGAGAAAAAATCTTTTTTTTTTTTTTGGCACAAACACAAATAAAAAGAATAAATTATAGAAAAAAAAATCCACAAAGGCAGGAGTCTATCCCCGTCATTCATTTAAAAAAAGGGGTGTGTATATATATAAAATATATATATATTTTATATATATAAATATATATATATGCAGAGAAACCTAGGAATGTTATAAAATATATTAGTGCCAATAAATACAGAACGGTACCAGACTTTCAACTGTCAGTATTTTTGATGCAGTCTGAAGGATAGAAACTACCACCTAGGAGATAACTGAAGGGGATTTTTCAGTCTAAAGAAACGACAGTGACAACAAAAAATAATAATAATAATAATAATTATTATATATATATATCCAGGAAATCCTCCATCTGCCAGTAGTATTCCTACAGTCGCCCTCCTGCGCGGCGGGAAGGTCCCCGGGAGCGATGCCTCGCGGGAGGATGCGGCGGCGAGCGCGGGGCGATCACCCGCTCACGGCCGTGGCAGGTCAGCTCCGCTTCCAAGTTGACCGGCTCAATAACCAGAGAAGATGTACAATTAAATAGTAATAATAATGACTAAAAAAACCCAAACAACCCAGCCTTTGCCACGTTCGGACACCAGAAGTTTCTTAAATTGCCAGGAGGTTTGCATGGGGCGCTTGTCGAAGAGCAGGTACCCAAGGGCACCATCCCCATCGTGGGGATATAAACAGTTCAGCCAATGGAAAAATCCTCAAATCTCTATTTCGGGGTTTTTTCCCTCCATCTGCGTGGCTCCGCACCCCTCAGGAGCTCCCACCAGCACCCCGATCCCGGGGCCATGGGGCTGGGATGCTAGAGCTGCCGCCTCCCCCCGGCGCCAGCAATGCCAGGAATCACTCTCATCACCAAATCGCTCATTTTCCAGGGGGGGATTTAAAGCCAGTAGGTTTTAAAGCCTTTAAAGCTGGCATAGGCACTTAGTGTATCACTGACGCACAGATTTTATGTCCAGTTACATCTCGTGGCCAAATAGTGTCATGTTCTCAGGCTGATTTAAATAGCAAAAGGCCAAGAGGGCTCCCAATGTCCTTCCTAAACATGAGGATTTCTTCCATTTTAAAAAACAAAAGCCCTCCAGTTTTTCATCTTTGTTGTCAGGTGTTATTTTTTCTTCCCTCTAAAACTGTACTCAGGGGATAAATAAACCAATAACCTTCAGAGCCATCTATTTTACTTGATTTACCTATATAAAAAAATAGCATAAACAGCTGATGGATAAGATTTTGGACCTGCAATACCCTCAGCGTTGGGGAGTCCTTGCTGAGGAGCGTGAGCAGAGCGTTGCTGTTGTTGGCTTTGCTCTCCCAAGGCCGCCCCCAGGCTGCAAAGGTCCTTCTCATTACACCCCTCTCGCCGCTAGCGGTTCCTCTGCATATTCAGGCACCATAACTGATGGGGAAAGATCTCATGGCCAAATCCTTCGGGAATTAAATAAATTAAAATTTATTAAAAGAGTTTGGCTTTTTTTTTTTTTTTCATAATTAGAGCTAGTTGCTAGTTCATGTTATTTCCTGAATAGTTGAGGGTTTTGCTTGTTTTCCTCTCCCTCGCGATATTATGGAGATCAGACACCGTCACGTCTACTGAAGGGCTGACAGCAACCAAAGGACGTTGCACCACCGTTTCCTCCATCCCTCCCCTCCCACCCGCTTGCATTCAGCTCTCTTAGAAATGTGAAGTGAAGGCCCAACAGCCCTTTCAGACTCAGAGAAAAACAGGGTCGTCTTTACGATGGGTGCTGCTGAATACCTTACTGCCCTTCCAGGTCACTGACAAACCACAGTGCTATTCATGTACTACAGGTAGAAAATAAATAAATACAGATATATTATGCAAAAAAATATGATTGTACACATAATACATCTGAGGTATTACCAATTTAAATAAGGTTTGATGCTAGTTCAAGCTTCGGTGGCTAGTTAAATTCTGGAATTTGCAATAAATAGATGAAGAATGATTATGTATATAGTGTATGGATCTCTTCTGTAAACCTTGTCCGATTTAAACGTAAGAGTGTGTTGGGGCTGGCTCTTACGCAAACCACAAATTTTCACAATAAATACAGCTTCAAAAAGTTGTCTTAAAAAGTTCCTGCAACACTGAAACGTTTCTAGAAGGGGCTGTGTGTACAACTGGCAACATTAGCGAGGAGTATTTCTCAACAGGTCTTTTCATACAAAACACAAGGAAATTCATACGTGAAAGTCTTTTTCCCTCCCGCCCCACCCCAACCCATCATGAAAGTTTAGAAATTTTTGCACAAACAGCGAGAGAACTGATTGTAGCTGCAGTATGTCAAAACGTCCACGTTCTATAAAGATCAAAAATAGTTTGTTTGCTTGGGAAGTCTTTTTTTGTTGTTGTTGTTTTTTCCTCCTTATTTTTGAAGAGCGCATCATCCTTTTGGTGAAAATTTGCCCATCTGACCGTTCTTCGGTTTTCCTTCCGGTGCTGGTCCTTCCCACCCCAGCCACACAGGCGTTTCACACTTTCACCGTCTCCATCAGCGATGACTTGATGGCATCCTCCAAAAGTTGATTGTCTGTGAAAGGGGCTGGGGTTTCGGGGACAGATTCAGACAAACCGATGAGGGACTCCAAGAAACAGGAGCCCTGATCTCCGGCTTGGGGGAAGCCGGGGAAATTAGGCAACTGCAACTGTAACGCTGAGAAGTTATCGAGGTTCTCGTACTCCTTTAAGGAGTTATAAAGGGGTCCCAAGTTATAGTCCGAGAAGGACTGGAAGAAATCCAAGGAGTCAGAGGAAAGGCTGAGGTCGGCGTAGCTCTTGGAGCAGGGCTCGGCCGGGGACGAGGCGCAGCAGGACAGCCCATCGCACCGTGCGTGGGCCGCGTCCTCCAGCAAACCTCCGCCGTCCTGGTTGGCGTTCTCATCCAGGCACTCGGAGAGGTGGGACAAGTGGCCGGGGACAGACTTGCCCTCACTGCTGTGGTCCTCGATGAAGAAGTCGGCGGGGTGGAAGCAGCTCAGGTCATCCTGACCGCGGCCACCCTCTTCCTCGGCATCCGAGTCGTTGAAGTGGAGGATGCGTGCCAAGCCATCGTCGTCCACATCCGACTGGGACTTGTCGGAGGGGAGGCTCTCGTAGGGCTCCTCCAGGTCCTCGCTGGGGTGGGAGGAGATGGAGGAGTCCGTCATGTCGCTGCTGCAGCTGTTCTCCCCCAGGGCCTCCAGGTCGGGGCTGAACTGGAAGGCGGGTGCCAGCGGCACAGCGCGCTCCTCCAAAGAGCCCTTCCCCGCTGCACATGCCAAGGGTGGGAGCCGCTCCCGAAAAGGGGGCTCAGCCTCCACCGCCTTCTCGCTGCTCTGCTGCTGCTTCTCCAGCTCCAGCTTCATGATGGTGTGGATGAAGTGGGTCTGCACGCGGGCCTGGTTGAACTCGATCCTGCCCTCGGTGTTGCCACAGCCGTCCTTGGTGCAGCCACAGGGGAAGGAGGTGTGATCCATCTGGTGTGGGGAGAAGCGGAGGCAGAGGGTTAGAACCGAACCCAGTGGCACCAAATGGAAACCGCCCGCGACTCACCCACCCTGAGAAACCAAGTAACAGCTGAGGCGTTTAAGAGCAGACTAAAAAACAATAGTAATAAAAGACACACCCTGCTCTTTTGAAAGGTTGTCATAAAGTTGGATTTCAGTACAACCGAAGAAAGTGAAGAGGTTACAAAAAAAGCAAACTCTCCAAAAGGAGACATAAGGGGGCAGACATGAGGTTTTATTTATTGCATCTTGATATTTAATACCTGATCCATATCGTGAGCTTCTCCCCCTCGCCGAGATAAGGACAAATTGTTCAACAGGCATCTGCAGCACCTTTATGTCCCTGCTATCAGCAGCCACTAGAGGGGAGCTGTGACATGCACACGGAGCGCCCGTCCTGCGCACACCCGCCCTACACCACTCCCAGCCTGCAACCGCGGCACCGAGGGAGCGAGCGGCTGCCAGAATAGGGAACGTGGCTCCCCAAACACAGCTGGGCAGGCACCCATAAAAAAAAATTTAAAAATATAATAAGCTAATTGAATATAGAGGGATTATCCCACTTTGCAGGTGGTCTGCAGAGCTAGCTGTGGGCTGACGCTCAGCTGACACTCCCACGTTCGCCTGAGCGTGCTGGGAGTTGTGATACACACCAAGGGGGAAAAAAAATCAAAAATAAAACCAGGAGGAGGAGGAGAAATTGCAGCCTCATGTGCGGAGGGAGAAGCTTTTGTTTGCCAAGACATTCCCACGTGGCCCATCTCCAGCAAGACAGCGAGCAGGCATGGGTCCCGTGGGGATGGACGTGGTGAGCGCAGTGACGCTGCTGGCTCAGGCATGTCCCCAGGGCTGCAATGGCAGCGTGTGGATGGCTACACATGTGATTCAGGAAGCAGACACTCTCGAGCAGCATCTGCCTCGCAGCCTGGGAAGCATCTCCAAGTGCTTTTCTTGCCTGTTTCGCTCCGAGCGCAGGTGGGAACAGATGCATTTTACAGGCTGCCATAACTGTCCTGCTTGCTCAAAACCCCCCTGATTTAACACACGCATCAGCTGGAGCCACCCCACTTTTCCCCCGTGCCCAGAGGCGAGGGCAGTACCTGACATTTAATGCCTGCCAAGCTGCAGCTGCAGGTCTCTGGGTCGCAGACCTCCTGGCAGTCGCAGCCACAGTCCTCCCGGGACAGACGGATGTTGTGCAGCTCCCGCTTCTCCTCCTTGTCGATCTTCTTCACCCCTACGGCTTTCAGCAGCGCACGTCTCTTCTTGGCGGGGTAGGGCTGGAGGAAGAAGCCATCCTCCAGGTCCACGTTGCTGACGTCGATGTCGTCGTCGGAGATGTCTTCGATGGTGAGCTGGTTGGCTTCCTCCGACTCCTTTGTGCCGTTCATGGTTAGCTGAGGGCAAAAAATAGGTAAAGCATTAGGGACCTGTTGGGGACACAGAGCCACCAGCACTCCCAGGTCAGGAGAAACAAGAACAGGAAGATCTGCCTGCCATTGTGGCTGACCCCAGGACCAAAACCTTTGTCAGAGCCCCCTAACACCTGATAAACACCTCACACAGGGAGTTCAGTGTCTTTTCCATCACTTTTCAAAGGTGGAGAACTGAGCTGAAAATCCCACATTGGAGCCTGTGTCTTCTGGAGACCCAAGCAGGGTTAAGGACCGACGACCCCAGGTCTGAGAGAGGCTCCTACTAAAAAATGGCCATTAACTAACAACATCCACCCACTCCTCACCAACCCAGCCCCATGCTCCTCCTACTCACTTTCCATTTCAATGCTTCCAACTTCTCCTCTTTTAATTTCTCTTCGAGTTTCTCCCGACGAACGTTTTCCTGCTCCTTTGAAAATTCCGCTAGCGTGAACTGCCGGGAGGAGCTGTGCTTGCTCACCATTCCCAGGGTACAGCCCCCACGACTAGGCACGCTTGTGAACCCCTGGCAGCGTGGGAAGTAAAACACAGTGACCCGGTCAAACTCCACATTGTTCTTCTTTAGTCGCTTGGATTTCTTCAGGATAGATGTGGCTAAAAACGGGAAGAAAAAAAAGCAGAGTCAGTACTGCCACCCTGCAGACAGGAGAGAAATATTACAAACAGGCTGTAAATATTACCAACAGGCAGGACTTGCAATTACTCTCTCAACAGGGACACGATGGGACAAGGTTACAACATCACTTGTTGGCTTCTGGTGTTTTAGGATCTAACGCTTCAAAGGCGAGATGAGGATGGAGAGGAAACTAAGCCAAGTCCTGATGCGTAAGAGTCACTGATGAGATTCACCCTAAGAAACGGCTGCTGCTTCTCCCTCCCGCTTGACTTCCTCCAGGAAACATACATTTGCTTATTCTTCATGTGCAGCAGAGCATAATGAACAAGCAACAAACCATCCTACATGCCTGTCTTGCTCTAAATCCGATCACCCTGCCCCACGTTCAGGGGCTCGCGGTTCGCTCCCAGGCTGCCAAAGCACCACCACTCCAGCGCTGCATGGCTCCAGCTTTTGTGGCAGGGCAGAAAATAGCCAAAACGACTGTTTTTCTGGTACTTCCTTTCACCATCCACTGGGAGGAACTATGAATCTATAGTTTATCCTCAAGAGACTCATCTGAGAGCAGCTGCAGAGATGTTAATCTTTATGCAGGTGATCCCAGGGTAAACATGGCAATACATGACTCTGGTTTATCTTAAACTGCTGAAACACGCTACACACCGTTTAAAGCGGAGCCTCTCCAGAGATAACCTAGTTCTGCACATTTGCACGTGCAAACGCAGCAGATGGAGGTGGACTAATTAACCAGGACAGTTTCAGAGTCAATGAGTTTCCACGAACGTAGCTGGACACAGAAAGCAAAGCAAAACGGAGCGCTACTGGGTAACGGAGCTGCTTTATCTGCTGCACGAGCACGTCGGGAACAAGAGTCAGCTACGCATAAATTTGGTGGGGGGGGTTTTTTGGACGCATTCTCTGCTGGTGCATGGATCCTACCATGGGGAATATGAGAAAAAAAAAAAACACAGAAAAGATGGGTGACTCCTGCAGAGCTGGGATCCAAGCCCTGCTCTTCGGACGGCAGAGCCGCAGGCAGCCCTACTGTGGGGAGCCAACTGAAAGGACTGCCAAAAACCCGAGGGGCTCGGCTGGTTTGGCTGGCCCCGAAGGCTGGGAAAGTGCAAGACAGGACAGTTAGCTGCACCCACATTTCACAAGTCTCACTTGCCAAAATACAGCATTTCAGTTTCATATGAAAAAATAAAAAAAAAATGTTCACTCAGCTGCGTCAGCAGCTTCTGCTAAATAGCTGAGGGTTTCACACTGGGCTCTGCAGTTGCTTTGATTATATCTTTGCACTGCGCATTGCATTTTCATAATAACCTTGACTCAATCTTCTAAAACATTAGCTCTTTATCAAAAGGCAAGTTAACCACCGCGATCTTCTATCGGCTGAGCTGCTGCACTTTGGCATTTGCTTCTCTCTCCCCGCACCCCTCCTCCAAAATTGTTTTCCCATTCCTGACCCTTTTCCAATTGAGCCAGAGAATACAGAAAGTTCATTGTTTTGTCACAAAACCTGGGAAGACAAGCAAGAATGAGACTCTTTATTATTACAAGACTTCTAAAGCCTTTTCAGACCACTGTGTGTTTGTGTATGTCTGCTAAGTGGACCTTAACTGCTATATACAGTGGGTGTTCAGTATAATTTACTAGGTTGGACTAGTTCTCCTCCGTGAAGACGTTCCCCTATTGTATTTTTTTCATTTCCCTTCGCACGGCAGATAAAGGATTTTACAACCTTGTCTTCTGTGTGTTTTCGTAAAAGTTCTCAACACTGATATTGCTGGGAAAACAAAACAGCGTTTATCTGTGCTAACAGCAGAAGCAGTGTCAAACGTTTCATGTTCTTTGGCAAAGTACCCAACTTATGTAGGAAGCGGGTTCTGAAATGGTAATTACGCTACTGGTTAATCATTTTTAAAAAACAGTGTTATGGGCCTTTGCTGTTTGTGTAGTTGTTGCCTGTGGAACAGCTCGTCAGGGGACTGAGGGATGGTGAGATGGTCCTACAGCATCGGCTTGGAGGCACCTGCGTGTCTCTGCACACCCAGGTCTTCGGGTTTCTATTCCTGGAAATTTGGACTTCACCAAAACCATTACACAGGAATGATAAACGCTGGGAGGAAGGGCTGAGAAAGACTATGCTGAAGATGCTGGCCAACTATAAAGACAAGATAAATTGGTATGATGACAGGGGGCTGGTGTTACGGCCACTTCCACCCCTGAAGGTGTGCTCCAAGGGGGTCTCTGGATGGACAGAAGTGACGACCCACCACCACACTACGAAAACCCCATGTGTGGGCATGCCTGACCCAGGAAAGCGTCTGCCGGAGATACTCACGGGTGAAGCTGGGCGTTAAGGCAGAGCTGGGCTTGGGCTCTCCGCGGGAGCTTTCCTCATCCGACTCCCAGCCCGAGGATGCTGAGGAGGAGAGGGGGGAGCAGGAAGAGGAGGAGCAGTAGGTGCTGTCATCCCCCAGCTCTTCGTACTTCCTTTTCAACAGCCCGCTCATGGTGACACCGTAATTTTCATATAACTGGAAAACAAAGGAGAAAAGCAAATTAAAGCAAGGGAAATACCGGCAATTTCTGGTGATAAGCACGATGGCTTTAACCCCCAGCAAGATATCTCCACCAGGTCCACCTGGCCATGCAGGTGTGATTCCCAAAAAGTGCTCTCCCCCAAAAAACCGCACTTTACTACCCTCGCCAGGCACACTTGCTGAATCTCTCTCCTATTTTACGACGCTGCAGAAAACCCGACTATCGTGGACAACAAACTGTCCGGAAACCAATTCAATCAACACAAATGTTATCAAACAATAAGTATTACATTTTGCTTACTAATTCTTCTATGTTAACTCCTTACCCAGATCGCTTTCTATGCACTTACAGCTTTAACGTCTTGCTAATTACAAAAATAAGCCAGTTTGCCCAGAACAATCTGTTGGCGTGATTTACTTGCTACAGCCCCCTGGGGAAACAGACTTATTAAATGAAGCACTGAAATACAAATATATCAACTGTGAAGAACAGCCCTTCTCCTCACGATGCCTTTCATAGTCAGTCCCCCATTCAATAAGCTATTCTTGTTTAGGCTGGGTTATGTATCAAGCATAGTAGCAATTAAAAACAACACAGCTAATTAAAAACAAAGGAGCTCTGTATTTGCCTAGATTCCTAAATTTCCTGCATGCTTTTCCCTGCTCATCTCAAGAAAAAAAAAAAAAAAAACCACAAAATAACTCTTGTTGCATGTTTTAACCTTTGCTTTCAGAAAGTTGCTGGGGTTTCTGTCTCCCGGAATTGCACAGAAGCTACATGCTTGGCCTACAATAGGCTAATGGGTATCAGAGCCCACCTAACCTGGGACGCTCTGGCGCAGACAACAGGCCCTTCCTCCTTTTAGAAACTGCCAACACCGCACCAGATGCCCCTGCTTCTGCAGAAGTCGCTGTCAGCTTATTTTGAAGCCACTGAGCCATACCCAAAGGTGAGAATCAGGCTGCTGCCGGAGGAGCGACTTGCTTTGACCCCGTCCCACCGGGCTGTAAGGCACAACCACGGTGGGAAAGGGGCATCTCCAGCCCAGAAACTCCTTCCATCAAGGAGGGGAGAGCCCTGGCACTGCGGGATGCTGCCAGCCACCCCGGTGCCTTGACAAAACCAGAGGTAACAGGCAAAACCTAAAGCATCTGAAATTCAGATGACACCGGGATGCTTCAGACGCACACAGCCCCAGGACGGCGACAGCGCAGATACGGGGGTGCCAGACACCCGGCCCCCACCCCCTCCCGCCAGCTGAAACTCCTCCACCAGCCAATTTTGTTCTTTATAACCGTAGCACTTTCTCACCCTCTTTTGCATGTCTGAAGTTAATTTAAGTCTCTGAAAAAGAAAAAAAAAAAACAAAAAACAAAAAACCCCAAACCACCAAGCCCGCCCTCCTGACAGCCCTGAGCAGGCAGCACAGAAACCACACCGGCTTCAAAGCCTCCCAACGATGGGATTTGCAGTATCTCAACAGTGCCGCGCAGTAACACGTAGCAGGACGGGAGGACACGCGGCGCCTTCAAAGCCTTGCACCAACCCTCCATAATTATGTTTACCAACAGCTTCCCAGGAGACAATAGTCCCCTAAAAGGTCAAAAAAAAAACCAACCCCTAGATGAAGCAGTTTGTGGCCTGCAGAGGTTAATCATTCACTGCAACGCGTGCGCCGATGGGACTAGTGCATCCCCCACGGTCCCCTGAACCTGGGGGCCAGGGAGAGGCCATCCCCTCCATCCCTCCTCCTCCTCCTCCTCGGCAGCCCCAGAGCTGCAGGTGGTTTTGCGACGGAGGGGTTGTTGTTTTTTTGGCCTTAATCCAAAACAGATGGGGAGAAGGTGGATTTGGCCACGCTCCAGCCCCAGCAGCACACATCCTACCTGACACCTGGATTAACCCCCTCCCCGCCTGTGCGAGCCCGCGGGCAGCCGCGACGCCCAAACCGGCTACCTGGCTGCATTTACAAATCTTTTATTTTTATTTTAATTTTTTTTTTTTATGCCTTCTGCTCTGTCTCACATGTGCTTTAAGGAACAACCAGGAGCAAAGGAGCCCCTCCGAACCCATAGAAGAGGTCCGAACCAAAGCCTGGGCTGAAGCGAGAGGTTTGCTTGTACCAGCTGGCCCCACTGGACACCTCTGATGGTGCCAGTGAAGGATGCGACTGTCTAGCCAAGGGAGGGAGAAACCAGCTCCCCGAAAAGCCCATAGGACACATGTCCAACAGCAAACACCCTCAGAGATACGATGCTGACCACATCCAAGACTCATGGGACACACTGGAGGGTGGTGGAGCAGCCAACACTGCTGAAAAGGGGAGAACTCCCAAGTTCGGGCCAGAAAAAGAAAACAACCTACACAGCGTCCATTTCTAGTGGGATTTACCTGGCCTGCAGGACTCCCAGAGAAGCGAGAAGGCGGACATCGCGGTGCTGCAGAGCGATGCAGCCCTAACGCTCAGGGCGCCTGCAACCATCGCGAGCCGCGCTGCCTCCCCCAAACCACAGAGCAAGAAAAAACAAAGCGAGCTAACCGAATTAACACAAACACCAAGGCAGAGCCAAGGCAAGCCATGTATATGATGGTGCAATTTTATTTTTTTTTTAAATATTATCATTGCTGATTAGCCACGTCTGGCAGAAGGCTGAAGGGAGGTGTGTGCGTCTCCCACCTATGAGAACAAGCCAAATGCATAGAAGAAACCCACCTTTGGCATGCTGTCGTATTCAAAACACCTAATGTTTTGTTAATGCAAAGTAGGTGTCGTGCAAACGTGATTCTCAATTAATGGGAAAAAGCTGGTGAACCTGTTGCCCACCAGCCAAAACACATTCATTTCCCCCTGTAACGCCTCCCCCCGCTCTTTGCTGATTTATAGCTGCGACATTTTCCAGGTCAAGGTTTCAAATCCTTCTCAGGAGCTATATGCAATGTAGTGGGGCTGCACCCATCGGCGCCCACTTGTATCCACCCCTAAAAAGTCCTCCAGACGGGGGTTTCGCTGTCAAGGCAAAGACGATCCTCTCCTCCCCTCCTCGCCCCTGCACTTGGGAGCAGAATTCACGCCAGCAATTTGGATGTTGCCTTGAAAGCCATGTTGCCGAAACCGCTGGCCGCTCAGCCAAAAAAACCCAGAGGCCAATTCAGACACAGCGAGGATATTTTAATTGCAGTAATTCCACAAGTAACCTTAAATCCACACTGATGTCTTACAAAGAAGTCACAAAAAATGTGCACAGCAGCATGAAAAAAAATATATATCTATCTGCGCTTGCCATTGCAAATCTCTGCCGGCACCACTGAGCGCAGGATTTTACCACCTTTTTTTTTTTTTTTTTACATAACCTGAAATAAAATAATCCTATCTTCCTTTTATTTGCCAAAAAAGACATTCTGTTCTTGGCTAAGACTTCTTACTCATCTATTTTACTGAAAACAGCTTTTGGAGCAAGTACATAATGCAATGGATCAAACCCGCAGGAATTCCTCTCTGGCACCAGAACTCCCACTATCCTGGGAATACTTTCTAACAAATATTTAGCCCAGATGTGCATTCCTTTCTTTTTCTCGCTCTCTTTTTTTTTTTTTTTTTTTAAGAAAAAAGGCATTAAAGTTTGGGTGGGGGAGTGTGGGGGGGTGGCTGTCTGGTTGGGGAATCGAATCCACAAAGTCCCATTTCTGGCGCTCGGCAAGTTGCAGGGTAAAGCCCTAATACACTGGAATGCGAGGAATTAATGTTTTAACTATCCTCCTCTTGGACGACGTCTCAACACTAAATATTTCGAGTAATTTAGATTTAAGAAGGTTTGGCATTTGTTTAGCCAAGCGCAGAGGAAGGTAACTAAAAGCCCTACCAGTGTCCAGTTAGTCCATTTATAAGGGACCGCACAAAGGGGCGTCACGGCTTTTCACAGAAGCATGCGGAGAAGATGTTTTGGTGTTTTAGTTTGGGGCTGTATATGTGCTTTGCAGCGGGCAAGCAAAGCAAAGGAAACTTCTCCCAACAAGTCCAGCAGCGGCGAGTGCTCGTGCCACAGCTCCCCTGGTATTGCAGGAGAGCACCGATGAGAAAGAATATTTTAAATTTGGGGGTTTTCCCCAGCGGAGCATCCTAAAGAACGGAGGGATCCCAAATCCATGCATGCGCCATTGGAAGCAAACTGTCTTCTGCAAAGCAATTTGGGTAAAAACAAACAAACAAAAAAAACCCCCAAACCTCAGTGAAATGCACTAAAAGTATTCATTTTCCAGTGACTTTCTGAGCCGGTTTGCCGACTTTACAAGCACAGCCGTCTGCCTGCAGCCTGACGAGCCAAGGTGGACTCTTCCTGGCACACCGGGACGAGGGCTCAGGCGCCGGCAGCGAGTTAACAACTCTGCTGAGCCGTGAGTCAGAGCAGCTCCCGCTCCCTCCCCCAGAGCCGCAGTGGCTGTGCAGGTCTAGCAGGAGTAAATATTAGTTTAAAAAACACCACTACATATTTTAGCCAGGTACGGCTCCGAACGCAACTTGCAGAGCAAACCTGGGGGAGTTTTTGGGGTCGGTGTTTATTTGCACGCCGCTGTTTATTGCGGGTCAGGCGACTTTGGTGCAAGTATCAGCGAAAACTGGTGCAGAGCTGAGCTTCCCGTTCAGATATCCCAGATATTTGATGTCTAGCAGCAGCAGTGATTCCAGTAATGCCTCTGGGTTACTTAATAATCACTGCGCTATCAACACTGATTCATTGCTTGTTCATTTAACTATTTTAATTCTTTGCATATTTACTTAATTGGTTTCCCCAGCGCCGCTGTGACAGCCTCCACGATGACGAGAGTTCCCAACTTTGGGGCTGATCGGGGCCAAGGCAAGCGGGATCGTCCTGTCGGGACCCTCCGGGGGATGGTCCCACGCGTGTTCCCAGCCACGCAAGCTCTGCTTTCCAGTTCAGACCAGATTATTTTCACTCAGCTGGGTCTAAGGTTTCATAACCTTGCTCCGGTTAAAAATAGCCTCTGCCTACTATGCAACAGCAAAACCCAAAGCACCCCGTGTCACGGAGCAGGAGCATGAATCAGTTTGTAGCACCGCGAGTTTATTCTCCTGCCAGAGATGGAACAGGTAAAACACCTTCCCCGGGAAGAGCATCAGAAGCATTTACTCCATCTATTAATTTGCAGAAGGCCACAAAGAAAAAGGCTTTTCAAGATTTTTCTATCAAGCCCTTATTTCTCACTGACAGCTTGAAAGGTAAATAGGAAACATTAGGAAATACATTAAAGGTTATCTGACACGGCCCAAATGAAGCGAGGTTCAAATGTACTCGGCGCAGATTGTGCCGTAATAAATATGAAAACAACGAAGTGTGCTTTGTCTAGGAAAATCCTCTATTTGATTACACCTCATGAATAATTCACACCAGGTTTCCATATTTGTCCTCCTGTAGGTACACGCTGTGCATTACCTTGCCTGCTATATATACACACGCATTTCCTGCGCTGAATTATTAAAGGCTTGCCGGGAGCTGCAGAGTCTCTCCACACGGAGAACAAACGCGCCATCCCAAAAATAAACCCCCCCCACCCGTAACCTTGACGGGCCTCATCTGCAAACCGCTCAGCGGGGAGGGGAACCCCAAAACCCCAAACCTAAAATACTGGGGGGGGGGGGGGGGGGGAATTGCTGATGAGTTTGCCGTAACAAATGACAAGACTTCGAGGTTTGTAAATGGCCGTGAGGGTTTTCTCTCCATCCCACCGAGGCGTTGTAGTAAGGCAGGGCTGCTTTAGGAAAGGGCTGTCCCTGTGTCAGCCTCTTCCTACGGCGACATTATGTAACTCGGAGGTGACAGACACTTTGGAGGATGCCGGGGGTGGAGGGGGAGCAAGCAAAAAATAAAATACGCACTGAAAAAACTTAGTAGTTTGGGGTTTTTTGCCCCTTTTTTTTCTTTTTCTCAACTGCGTAGTAAAAGCCCCGATATATTATGGTAGGCGGGGGGGGGGGGAGGGCGCGGTGGACACCCGCTCCCCGTCCGTCCGTCGGTCCATCCGTGCGCCGGTCGGTAGGTGTTGCTGTAGCGACGGGAAAGCATCCCCAGGCGGGCAGATTTGGGGAAGAGCGAGCCGACAAGGCTCCCCCCCCTTCGCCTTCCCTCCCCCCCTTCGCCTTTCTTTCAACATCAGAAAATTGGAACCGCAGCCCCGAAGATGCAGCGGAGCCTCAACTGACCGAGGGAGAACTCAGCGCTACCCCTAACGTATATATAGGTGTTTGGATGTATGTATGGCGTAGGGTTTTCTGCCGATGGGAAAGTGCGGGAGGGCCGGGGGAGCAGTGAACCCCCCCTAGCCCCCCCCCCGGGAAGGCAGTGCCGGTGCCCCGAGGGGTCCCGGACCCGGTCCCAGCCCCGCCGGGCTCCCCTCGCTCCCGGGCGGAGCTGCCCGGCCAGACGGCGCCGCTGCGGCGCGCCCGCCCGGCTCTGGGCGGCGGGGCACCGGGACAGACCCCGAATCCGCCCCCCAGCCCGACGGCGGGGCACCGGGACGGACCCCGAATCTGCCCCCCAACCCGACGGCGGGGCACCGGGACAGACCCCGAATCCGCCCCCCAACCCGACGGCGGGGCACCGGGACAGACCCCGAATCCGCCCCCCAACCCGACGGCGGGGCACCGGGACAGACCCCGAATCCGCCCCCCAACCCGACGGCGGGGCACCGGGACGGACCCCGAATCCGCCCCCCAACCCGACGGCGGGGCACCGGGACGGACCCCGAATCCGCCCACCAACCCGACGGCGAGGCACCGGGACGGACCCCGACCCCCCCCCAGCCCGACGGCGGGGCACCGGGACGGACCCCGAATCCGCCCCCCAACCCGACGGCGGGGCACCGGGACGGACCCCGATCCCCCCCACCCCAACCCGACGGCGGGGCACCGGGACGGACCCCGACCCGCACCCCCGACGGCCGAGCACTGCACCGGACCCTGCAGCGGACCCCCCCCAACTCACCGGGCAAGCACCGACCCGGCTCTGCACCGGACCCCTCATCCTCCGACGGCTGAGCACCGCGCCGACACCGCACCGGACCCCCGGACAGCCGCCCGCAGCCCCGGACGGCACAGCACCGAGCCTCCCCCCGCCGCGTACCCCACCGCCCCTCCTCCGGCCCGGTCCCCACGCCGGCCGCCCCCCGGCGGGCTCTACCTGCGGCGTAGCGGCGGGTCTCGGCGCGGCGGCTCCGGCTGCAGCGGCGGTGCCTGGCGCGGCGCCTCCCGCTCTGCCGCTGCCGGGGCCGGGGCTGACGCCGCGCCGCGCCGCGCTGCCCTTTTTCGTCAGTGGAAAACTCCGGGCTCTGACGCAGGCGGTGACAGACGCGGGGCCGGCGCGCGCCCGGCCCGCCCGGCTTCCTGCCCTCCCCTCCCCTCCCCTCCCCTCCCCTCCCCTCCCTGGGCGGGGCGCTGAGTCAGGGCCAGCGGGAGGCCACGCCCCGCCCCGCCCCGCCCGCCCGGCGCTGAGGCGGGAGGGGGGGGCGCACGGTGGGGTTTGGGAGCCACAGCGCGGGTGGGGGGGGACACGCACGGGTACAGCTTGGATCCCACACGGGATCGGGGTCCCACAGGGGGTTTGGGAGCCACAGCTAGGCTTGGCCCCTGAAAGGGATTTGGGCCCCGCAAAGGGTTGGGGTCCCTGCATGGGGTTTGGGATCCACAGGCGCAACTTGGACCCCAGAATGGCCGTGGGTGCCTCAATGGGTTTGCACCCCACAAGGGATCGGGGTCCTACAGGGGGTTTGGGACCCACAAGGAGTGGAGGGCCCATGGGCAAGGATTGGACCCCGAAACAGATTTGGGTCTCACAGGGGGTTGGGGACTCCCAAGCAGGCATTGAGCCCATAAGGGGTTTGGGTGCCTCAGGGGGTTCAGAGCCCACAAGTGTTTGGGGAGACACAGGCAAGTATTGGACCTGAAAACATGTTTGGGCACCATAAGGAGTTTGTCCACTGAAAGGAATTTGGACACCACAAAGGGTTTGGGTCCCTTCATGGGGTTTGGGACCCACAGGCACAACTTGGACCCCAGATGGATATGGGTGCCTCAAGGGGTTTGGATCCCACAGGGGCCTGGGCACCCACGGACACAGCTCGGATGCCAAGAGTGGGGCACCGCAGGGGCTTTGAGTCCCACAGACTTGGCCACTGGAGGGGGTTTGGACCCCACAGGGGTTTTGGGACCAACAGGCACAGCTTGGACCCACGAGCACTTTGGGACCCATGGGCAAGGCTTGGAGACCAAAACAAATTTGGGTCCCACAGGAGAGGTTGGCCCCACAGGAATTTGGGACCCATGGGGGATATGGGACCCACAAGCAAGGTTTGGCCCATACAAGGGATTTAGGCCCTATAAGGGATTTGGGTGCCACAGGAGAGGCTTGGCCTCCAAAGGGGGTTGACATCCAAAACGAGGGTTTGGCCCACAAGTAAGAGTTTTGGCCCCCCGAGGTGGTTGGGATTCAGAAGCAAGTTAGGTCCTCAAAAGGCTTTCTGGACACCAAGGGGGTTTGTCACCTACACAAAAGGCTTGGCCCCCGAAAGGGATTAGGGCCCCATAGGGGTTTTGGGCCCCACAAGTAAGGCTTGGACCACACAAGAGGTTTTGGTCCCGTGCGGGATTTGGGATGCACAAGCAAGGTTTGGCCTCTTGCAGGGTTTTGGGCCCACCTGAAGGTGCTTGGGGCAGAGCCATGAGGCTTGGCTCCTGAAGGGAATTTTGGACCCAGAGGGATTTGATCCCCAAAACGTGTTTGGGCCCTACAGGCAAAGGTTGACCCTGAAAGGCATTTGGGCCCCCCAAAGGAACTTGGGCCCTATGAGCAAGGTTTGACCACCAAATGGGTTTGAGACCCACAAGCAAGAGTTGGCCCCCAAAGAGGGGTCTCTGAAAGGGAGTTTGGCCCTATAAGCGAGGCTTGGCCCCCAGAGGGATTTAAAGCCCTACAGGCAAGAGACACGATATTTTGGGGAGTTCGTTTCCCAGGATGGCTGGGATGGGAGGGATGTCCGGGACCTTGCACCAGGTCACCCCGCAGCTCTGGTCGCTGCAGCTTTCAGCTGAGGGTCTCCACACGCTTAGACCACCAGGAGCTTTCAGAGAGCTGCACTGCTGCAATTAAACCCCTTGAAGTGGTAGGTGAGGTGCAGAATGACCTGGTTTTCCCAATTTTGATGCTTGGCTGGGTTTTCGCCCCAAAAGTTGGAGCTGGGCCAATGGCCGGTGGCATTGCCAGAGTCCCCAAGCTATGAAGCTGCCTGTTCTCGGGGTAGGTCTTTAAAATAGAGCCCATCTGTACCCCGCAGAGTTTGGGTACAGCCAAGCTGCAGGAGTCCCCGTGTAGGACGAAGTCCATGGAGGTGGAAGGACTTGTGTTCTTTGGCTCCATGGAGGAGCCTGAAGACAGCCGTAGCTGGGTCTCCTCAACTCCATTTCTGCATCCAGCCTCTAAGGGCCTGCCTCACCCCCTTCCTATGCAAGGTTCTGCTTTGATCCTTTGCTTGCCATAGCTTCAACTCAAAATCAGATGGAGTCAGGTTGGATTTGCCTTGGCCAAGAAAGTGGATGAGGCTCGATTCGGGTGTTGGGGGATTTCCCCAAGGACACATACTCCCGTGCTCTGTTGTGAGCCTCTTAGCTCCAAGAAGCTTCCCACACAGAGCCGGGGTGCTGGCACCTCTTTCCAGGAATGTTATTTTACTTGTAAACCTCTTTTTTTTTGTAACACAGGTGTCTCATTTGGAAGGTGCCCAGTCTGACCATGAAGAGAGGAGATGAGGTGAGAGCTTCAGTGTGGTACATCTCTTTTAGAGTAGACTGCTGTGAAAGTCTCACCCTTCGTCCTTTTACCAGCGAAAGCTTTCAAACTCTGGGGCTAAAACATTGGGAAAAAAAAAGGATCTGAAAGGATCTTCTCGAGTGGCAAAGCCACAGCCAGTTTCATACCACCACACGAGGCGGTGCCACCAGGATTTTTTGCTTCTGGTCTTACCCCAGCGTGTGCCAGTGATTCCCATGGACAGGGCAGCCCCACCGGTCACCCTAATGGCACCACCACAAGGGCAGCAGACCGTAGCGGTGTGCGAGGGCAAGCAACCGGGGTGGACCAAGAACATCTTCTAGCTGATTTTGCTGCTGTACTTGACGTCACTCTATAACCCCGTGGTTGCCCCACGCTTCTCATCTCCAGGTGCTTCACCCCAGTACCTGGCTCACCTCCCTGTGTCTCCATCCTCAGCCTGTGAAAAAACGGTGACAGGTCCCAGCGATACAGAAGCACAGGAGGGATGAGTTGAGAGGTTACTTCAAAGATGCAGATATCGTGGAGGCAATACATAATTATAGGTGGTGCCCTGATGGCGGGTGGGTCCTGTCTTTGAGGCACAAGGGCCTTCCTGAATATGCTGGTGTACCGCACTCGATCGCCAAAGGATCGGTTTCTCTGAGGTTTTGTTTACCATGTTTGGACATGGCCGTGATTAATATTTCCTAACAGGAAGACGTCATGCGTGCAGGCTTTCCTCTTCAGGGTTTGGGTCGAGGGTGACCAAGTTCAGGTTGTACACTGGCTCCTCACTTCCTCCGCCTTGGAGGTTACACCCCGGTGGCCGCTGCCTCCCCGCCAGCCCGGCAGCCGCCAGCCGCCCTCCCAGCAGCTGCAGTTGCCCATCGCTGAGCTTGAAACGGGTCCTGGCGCTGGTGAGGTCTCACCGCAGAACCCCAGAGTCCTGGAGAGTTTTGATATGACGAAACCAGGACATAATATCACCTTATCTATATATCAAGTCTGTGAGGTGAAGGGGGTGGGTCATTTCTCACCATCCTCCAGCTGAGTTTGGCATGAAACCCAGGGTATGAGGGAAGGGGATATCCTGGAAAACGCTTGGTAAAGTTGCCAGTGACCTCCAGGTTGCAACATTTTCTCACTTGCTTTTATTAGTTTTAATCAAAGTAAAGCCACTGTGAGATGGAGTCTCGTGAAGGGCAGAAATTATTTAGCGATTCAGTCAGGGGATGAACAGTTCTGACCCTGAACTGCCCATACTTGTGTGTGTGTGAAAGAGAAGGGGGGTTTGGAACAAAACTTTCTGGCTCTTCTTTTTGAAGCAGCATTTTTTTTTAATTTTAAAATCCTCCTAAAAGCCCTACTACATAAGTAAGTGGAAGCTTACACGGAAGGATTAATAGCCCTCAACCAGTATCACTTTTCCTGTGTAGGTTGAAAGAAATATCTCAGTTTGACTCAACATGTATCTTGTTGTTCCATCTCCGAGCCTCCTTCCTCCAACAAATGAATTCAAGAGAGAGAGAAAGAAAAATAAATAAAAATCTGTTTAACCTGTGCCAGGTTGGTTTGGTTTTTAACACAGCTTTTTCACCTCTCGAGGAACATCCTCCTCTCCCCACGCAGCCGGAGCGGCACACAGCCCCTGCGCCCAGGAAAGCCCTCACTCCTTTGGCAAAGGCAGCTGGCAGCACTGGCCCGGAGCTGGTTTCCCTGGCCGGGCGCCATGCGAGTGCTGCTCCGGCGGGAGGAAATTCCCTGCTGACCGGCCATGGTGGTGATAAGTGGTCTGGCAGAGAGCAGCAGCCGCAGACCAAGCACAGGGAGCGGGGAACCCAGCGGGAAAGGACCGGAGGAGGATGCTGCGTGATACCCAGGGCAGCGAGATAAGAGGGTGAGCCAGCCAGGCTCTGGGTGTCAAGCTCCTTGCTGCCTGTTTTGTGCTTGCCCTGCAGCAGGAGAAGCGCTTTCCCTGGGGTTGAAAGCTTCCTGGTGCTTAGGGATGGATAAATCATGAGTATCTGGGCTTGGTGACAGGAATTTTTTTCCGAGTTTTGCATGTACATCCCCAGCGCGGTTCTGAAAGGGCTCATCAGCTGTATCTGGCTGTGGATGCATTGCTGGGTACTGTGGCAGCCCGTCTGAGAATGAAGGTACAGGGACATGGGAAAAGAAACCACCACTGAACCAACCCCGCTTGAGCAATTGCATGTCCAGCATCACCCCCCACCGGCCCCATGGCCCCGACTTGTCCTGTTTTGCGTTCAGATAAAACGAACGCTTAGCTTTTATAATGCTTTATGCAATCGCAGTGAACTGCCACGGCTGCTCACGGGCTGCCTCTCTTGGTGTCAGGGCTCCTTCCCACCCCATGCATCTGAAACACAAGTTGAACAAGGAACTTGAGTTGATCTCAAGTTGAGTTGTTTGGGTTGTTTTCCCTTGGAAGATGGCCATAAAAGTGGCAAATCAAAGACTTTGCTTCAGCCGCGCTCTGGTCTGTTCACCTACACTGGGAGCTGTGGGAGGGATGCGGCCATGCTTTATTTCATTTAAGGCCAATGCCTTGAATGCTATGGATCTGACTGTCTTCCAGCCTTGGGTGAGAGAGTCTGGCCATGAAGATGTGAGAGAAGGTTTCCTGTGGTTTCCTCGTTGATGTGATACCAGCACAACTCCATCAGCTTCTGCGAAGCTGCTCCTGATTTAAGCTGATGCTGGAAGACAGTCAGCTCTACAGCATTTAAGGCCCTATATGCTGTACTGTTAGATACCCGCTGGGCAGTTATTTATGCATTTACTGAAACTTGCTTTCTTCATGCATTTCATTATGCTGTCAGTCCTTGACAGAGATAGGGACATCAACATCATAATACAGTGCTCTCCTAAATGTACAGGCACCCTGTACTTTTGAGAGACATGGAGAATATGCCCTGTTTGCTGAGGAGCGCTGATACAAGTGTTAGATTCCCAACAAACAAGCGAAAATCATCAACCTGAGCAAGTAAGTGTTAAAATGCAGGCATGAAATGGGAATTGTGTAAGTGCCGTGTAGTTTCCCCCACTTACTAGCAGTGGTTAGCAGCAAGGAAAATATGTATGACAAAAAACCCATGTTATCCAGGCAGCCGAATTCAAGTGAGGCAACTGCGTCCTCAATTAAACCAGCTAATAGTTAACTTCGGTGCCAGCAGAAACCCTCGCAACCAGGCTTTGGAGGTGGGAGATACACGGGTGCTGTGTTTTTTGCTCCTTGACATTTCATAAGTCTTCTGTCTTAGCACTGAAACATCTTAAGTGATGGGACTGTTGCAATTTCTCTTTCAAGGGTATCGTTCTCGCACAATAATTAAATCCCTGGCTTTCAAGCATAATTGCCGATGATAGTGCCTCCTAAGTTGCTCTTTATGCTTGACCATTCTGTCTCCTGGCAGAAAGGGCTTCCGGGAAAATAAAGAAGCCAGGGAAGAGCTGCAAGTGGCAGCAAAGGCAAGAAGCAGCAATACAAACTCCATCCCTCCCCCCGAGTAGGGACAACAACCGTCCCTAAACACCGAGGGGGCCCAAAATACATCGCAGTCCTGGATACCTAACAGGCCCTGAAGGAAATGGTAACTTACAGCACAGCTCCATCATTACCAGGCTCATTGGAAAATGGTCATTTTTCAGTGCTAGGACCTGTCTCCTGCTCCAGGTTGGTAATTGGTGGTGTTGGCGGTGAGCCAGGCAGCGCTCGCAGCTCTGTCTTGAGAGGACAAAAACCTCCATTACTTTACGCTCTCTAATTCTCCCAAGGTGTGCTGCTGTCTATCAATAGAGTCGCCATGAGGTAATAGAAATTACAAACCTCCCCAGACTTATTTGTCTGAAAGCGTTTCTTGTAAAAATAATTATGTGAGTCTCCGGAACCGTGCTACATGAGAATGGCAGAAGAGAAAGTTTGCAAATGAAAATGCAACAAAAGGCTCTTTATCGTAAACTACAAGGGAGACTGGGTGAGAGGGTTATTTCCCTTCCGTTGGGTTGGCTGGTGGCAGCTTTTAGAGGGAAAAAAGCAATTTTTGTTGTCTGTTTGTCACTGTGCAGTGAAGCTGCTCTAGACCCAGATGTGGGTAGGGCGATGGGTTTGGCCAGGCCCTGCGCGGGGTTAGTTCCCTACCCTTGCCACGGTCTCTCCCTGCGACCTCTGGGAAGCCACTGCCCTGTCACTTTGGTGGCTCACGGTGGGGACGTCACACCTCCAGTCTTGCTTTGCAAGTCCACGGGCTGGGGAAGGGGCTTTGCCTGCAGGCCCCCGCCAGCCCCTGCCCTCCTCACAAGAAGCATCCTAAAGCCTTCGTCGCACCCTGTTCTTAACCAACAAAACACCATCCAGAGCAAACATATTTGCAGGGATGTGACAGATGAGCTCTGGAGGAAATACCTGAGCTGTCTGAAAAAGTTACTGCCCCCCTGCCTCTAGCAAAGGACGATGAGTTCAGACTCCCGGCATCTCAGCACGAATCTATTTTGATGCAAAGTTTGAGCAAATGGGCTGGACTGTGTGAATGGGAACATCTGGGGCACCTCAGAGCTGCCCCCACCACTGCCTCCGGTGCAGGAGGGGGCTGGAGGCTCCTGGAGGGCTGCGGTGGCTCCTTAAGCCTCTGCAAGTGCTCATTTCAGAGCAGAGAAGCCAGGATCAAAAGCTATTGAAAATAACAATATGGCTAAAGCTTAATTTTTGCCTCTTAGGAAGGTTTTTGCAAGCCCACAATGCGGAGCGGGGGCATAGGTTCCCCTGGGCATCTTTTATGATACTGGAGCTAGATTGAAACAGCAGTAAAATACATGCAGAAATTATACATATACACAAATAGATGCATGTGCACCTCTATATATTTAACTCAATAGAATGAAAAAATGCTGCTCGCATGTCACCAAGAGCTGAAGCAGCCTTTGGTTGCTGCAGCGGCCATGGGTGACACTTCAGTGCTTTCTTCTCGGTGCCAGAGCTCCAGTTCATGGCACTTGTTTAAAAATGGAAGCTACCTAAAGGGCATCGGGTCTCCATTTGTGTGCTGGTTTTATCTGTGAGCTGTCGCTATCCTTCTGACACTTGTATGTTGCCCAGAGCCACTGGGTTTTAGCGTCAGATCCTGGCGGTGTGGAAGATTTGCTCTGAAAATGTGCGTGGAATTACGTACAGGGAGTTAATTATTATTTGTCTTTGCTGGTGCTTTATGGGCTTGGTGACAGGTCACGGTCCTGAAGTGCTTGTGATCAACATTGGGGCTTTCGAGCCAAATTCACATCTGCTGTAAAGCTGTTTAACTCCCAGCAAGGCCACTGACATAGCTGCCACGTCCGAGGGGCTCGGTGCTCCCCCAGTGTGACTGTGCCACCCTCATTGCTCTCTGGGGAGCAGGACCTGGCTCTTACCCCCAGTTTTATGAGTGGAAAGCCGAGGCCCCATGCTGGGGCCATCCTTTTGGAGCAGGATGAGCACAGGCACAATTTTTTGAGGCTGAACCCAATGCCACCTATCGCCAAGCTCCTCTGACATCAGTGCAGTGGGTGAGCTCCAAAAGCAGGGACTCTGAATTACCCCATGCAGGAGCTTAGGTATTTCTACAGGAATCCTAAACCCTCACTGCAGGCACCTATTCAACACATGTAGTTATGCAGGGCAAGCGCTGCCCCACAAGGTAGAAGCTGCATGGAAATAATACCACGTCATAGTTTATGGCAAAATATTGATCCTTTGGTAATTTCACTTCTAGCCAAAACAGGTGACCTTTAAAACCAGTAGGCCTGACCCCAGAGGACCCAGGAGCATCCACCTCTCCTACTATTTGCAATGAGTGACCCACCCGGACTTTTCCTCTTTGCCTTCCTTGCAGATGCTGGCACCCCAATGCACTGCGCTTATCTCAAAATGCTTTTGAGCTCTGGCTCCTGTTCATGGAGCAGCCGGCTGCCGTGCTTTGAAAGGTTACAGAGCCCTCAGCGACCTGCTGTGCAGGTCTGTGGGAGGTGATTCCTGATGCAGAGTCAGCACGGGCTGCGGCTGTGCCCCCACTGTCTCAGCACCCTTCCGACCTCATGTGGGGTGCAAAGGGCAGATTGGGGTGCAGGCAGATCTCCTGCCTTGCTGGGGGCTGCTCTGTCAGCGCCATTACACTCCTCACTATAAATAAATAAAAAAAAGGGATATTTTAATGAACCTCTATCATTGAGGGGTGGCAAACAGCATGGCGGTGGTGGCAGTGTGAATCAGGTCTGGTCCAGGGTGCAGTGGTGTGCTGATCTGGCCTCACGTCCCTGCATGCCCTGCGTCAACCTGCTGCCCAGCCAAAAGCAAAAGCCCCACGAGGTCTCCTGCACCACTGGCAGCTGTGCCATGAGATGCAGCTGTGTCCCAAAACCACATTACCCCACATGTGTTAGCCCAGTAGGTGGCTTGCAGCACTGGCCAATTGCAAGAGAAATCTTGCTTTTCTGGGACGCTCGCCATCAGAAGTGCACGTCTCCTAAAGGGTCCAGTACTAACGGTCCTGGACGACAAAACCTTCTGACTCGCACGGCACCCCATTAACTGTGCAAAGGCGTTAGGGTCCCAGTCAGCCCCACAAAGTAACCCGTCCCCAATGTGGCAGGGAGGGTGATTTGGGCTTTGATGTATTGCGCCCCATCTGACGGTTATTTTCCCCCACCATCCCGTAGGATGGGGGTAAAACTGAGGAGCTGTATTTATGCTTGTGCCCCTTTACTCACAAATTTCCCCAAAGGCTAAAAATGAAAATGTAAGACATAACTTACAGGTACACTTAATAATATAATGTACACACGGTGGTGATGTCTGTGGGTGGTGGAAAGCTCTGTAAGGCAACAGGATAAATGATTGACACCCCATTTAACAAGAGACAGAGAGAGAGAAAGGGAGATGAACAGTCCTGCTGGGGCCAAAATGTCCACAAACTCATAGGAAATAAGAGCATCTTGGCCAGGCCCAGCTTAAACACAACCATGCTGCAATTCAGAGAGGATTCAGGAAAGGCAATAAACCTGGGCGCTTTTGGTTTCCATTCTGGTTTTTGAGCTCCTAAACATTTGCACGTGCAAGCTTTTCTCCTCAATTGTGGCAGCTGCAAAAATGAGTTCTCTCCTCCAAACGAAAGCCAAGATTACCATGTAATGACTTGACCCCAGGAGACAGGCTTCTAAGAAAAGTACCAAAAATGTGGCAGTTCCCCTGCATCGGCAATACACACATGCGTGTCCAGACATGGGATTTAGAGGAAGGCCTTGGTAAGCCGGCATTTGTTACACTCAGTCTGGAGGGCAATGAAAAGAGGAGGCTTTTTGTTTCAAAAAACACCATTTATTTTCATTTCAAAGTTAATCTACTCGAAACAACAGAAAGAAAAAGATGACAAGAATAGTATAAAAAAGGAGGTTGAGTTTAATTCAAAGTGTCAATGTTGCAGGAGGCCTGAAACAGCTTTTTAGGACTCAGCTTCTCCCCACACGAGTGACTTTCTGATCATCCATTGACCTGAGGAATCTCTTCCCTGCCCAGCTCTGCCCACAGTGCAGTCGAGGTTGTATCACGCACACTGGAGAGCATCATAGCTCTAACTCCACAGAAAAACACTGCAGGGGAGAAACAGTTCCTGAAGTCAACCATTATAATTTACTAACAGGTTTATTAAAATCTTATTAGAGGATTATTTTTTAAAGTCTGTTTTACACAGCCGTTGCCCTTCTGCTGCCGTCTAATCCTGGAAAATCTTGGTGAATGAGTCATTTGCACTTACTATCTATTACACCCTCTTATTATAAGCCCCAGTGTGTTTACGTTTGCTTCAAATAGTATCAATAGAGCCATAATAGTGCCATAAAATCTCATACACCTCCCCTTTTGGAGGCTCTTTTGCTGTTGGAAGAGGGGCGTCTCAGTGAGGTTTCATGGGGTGACTCTGGTGCATAGGGGGACTCAGGGACCGTTTTGCCTGAAAATAGCCCGTAACTTCATTTCCCCTAGTGCTGATTCTTTTGAAGAGGCTCTTAATGCATGTCATTTGGGTTTGGTAGGTCAGAGACACGTCCCTGACGGTACTTGCAAAGGACATTCCTGCTTCCTAAAGGCAAACTCAAGCACCAACTACTGCTATCCATGTGCTTGCATGTCATGACAAGGAGGACATCTGGCAACAGTGCATCAGGGCCACCTTGTTTGTTTGCTTGTTTTTGGTAGCTGAAGGCTGTTGAGTATTAAATGTGACTCCAAGGCCTAGGACCCTTGTATCTCTGCCTTGTTTGGCTTCAGGACACGACGTTCCTACTTCCATGCAACCATTAAAAAGAGGGTGAAGGAGAACCTGATACAAGGGCATCAGTTGCTGGAGCAGTGTTGGGTAGCAGGAGGTGCAAACACAGTGATATAATAGAAAAAAGCATATTGGTAGGTGCAGAGTGTGGTTTGGTCACAGCTTTCATTCCCAGCAGAACCCTCTCCCTTTATGAGTTGATGAGTTTCACTACTGCTTTGGTGATGCAGCCACTGCACCACGTTCAAAGCCCCAGGCACACAGCAAACATTTCCCTTAGCCCATCCTCCTCCTCCTCTTACCCACCGGGGGGACTGGTAGGGGACAGGGACATGTGAGGAAGCTGCCCTGTCTCCACATAGGCTCTCCCTGGTTGTGCAAGCCATGTTCTCTTGGCATCCTGGAGTGACCCTTTCCTCTGGGACAGTTTGCCAGGATCCAAAGGAAGAGATTTGCTCTAAATGTAACTACAGGAGGGGGGGGGGAAATACATATTCAAGGTTTAAAATTGCACTTGCTGCAGGGGATGTTTGCATTGGCAGAATTGCCAGAACTGGCACAAATGATTCAAAACATTTTGTTAAACGAAATTGTCAGATGATGTCAGAGCTCAGGCTGCTTTAGCAAAACCAAAGAAGAAGGAAGGTCGAAACGAAAAAGAAGAAAAAAAAAATTACACCATTTGACGGGGGGGATTAGGAGCTTAAAATTATATTTATAGGCTATCCAAATATTTGAAAGCTTGGAAATTCATGGTTTCAGTGCTTTAGCTTAGCTCTAGGGTCCTGCCAGCCTCTTAGTGTAAGTCACGCAACGCAGCCAGCTGGGCTGGACTCACTAAACTCGCAAAGCCTATTTTCTGTTATCCAGCCCTGACTCCCATTTCCCGCAGGCTGACAAACAAATCCCACTGCCTGTGTGTGCCTCAGTTTCCCCCATCTGTCAAATAAAGGCAATTCTGTCCCCTACCATGAAGCGCTTTGAGATTTGTCACCAAGAGCCAGGGAGCATTTTGGTCTCTCTCCTGCGGTTCAGCACGATCCTGACAAAACAGCAGACTGATCATTCAAGGATCGACAGCAGCTCCTTGCGTAACCTCTTTGTACACCACCCGTTTCCATCGGATGCGGAAAACCCATGGTTGAGGACAAGGCTGTTGAGATGCTGTGTTCTTTCATCCCTGTTGCACCTGACTGTTTCTCCAGGGCCGTGCAATATAACCACGTCTGTGTCACGGCTCTACTAACCCACTTCATCTTTATTGATTAGTAGGTCATAATCCTCTTCTAGTGAAAACATAACCATGCCCATGGCTAGAGGATTCAGATATCACCGATGGGAAGATTACAACCTCTTAGTCTGAACGTGGAGAGTGAGACAGACTGTCAGAACAAGAGCACTTGTTAAGAGGAAAATCAATGGTAAACTATTTGGGGAGGAAAAAAAAATCCCAACTACCACAAACGCATTAAACACAGGCTTCAGTCTCCAACTCTGTATAAGCCCAAATTAAATGCGACCATAATAAACTGTTTACTTTCCTTGGGTTTACCCAGTAGAAAGGAGATTCCAATTTGCTGTAACGCCTGTGACAGGACAAGTGTTGGGTCTAGTTTGTGGTAATATGGCTGCTGTTATTAAGTTTTGCTAGAAAATACTTCAATACTTTCCCCTCCTTTCTTTGGGAAAGTACAACAGCTAATTGTAAAACGCTAGTCAGTGCTGTAGCCTCGATTAGTTACATCCATGCTGAGGAGTCGTGGGGGCTCATAAGGGTTTGTGAGATGGGGAGTTGGGGGGTCCTGCCCTTTCTCTTCCCTTCCTTACCCCTGTTTTACCTTGCTAAAATGCTATGCTGGGACTGAAGCAACTTTCATGCAAATCTTAGTCACATCCTTCAGCCTAATGCCTTCTTGATGCCCCAGGCAGTGCTTTCCTTCTGTCCTTCACTATTTGTAAGCTTCCCCCCTGCAACAGGGACTGCTTGTTATTGCATAAACATCCAGCCTTGAGCATCAGGGAGGGATTGAAATCCTGTGCTCTGCAGGCAGCCCATGATGTACAGAGTACTCGTTTCACCCCTGTTTTTAAGGCAATGATGCTGCTGTGAGTTTCTGAGCAAGGGTGCATTTAAGCACGGGTGACCCTGCAGCTCTGCTCCCTCTCTGGAGCCAGGCTCGCTGTAACCAGCCACTTTTACCAGTCACCAGAGAGACACAGAGTTAACAATAAATAATGAAAAAGAACTAGATTTCCTTTGTTATGCAGCTCATTGAATGAGGTTTCCCACATCTGTAGAACTCACCACATCTTTTATGAGATTTGACTGTCAGCAAGATGTTATGAATCCCAGATGTTAAAATACAGATTTATTTATAACTCAGAGCTTATAATAGAGCACTCAAAAAGATTATATCCAGCCCCCCTCCTCAAAAGATCTTCCTGAAATAAAAGTCTTAGCTTTTATTATTTTTTAATTATTCTTGCTACGTGATTTATATTTGTTATTACCCCTTTAAACGCCCTTTAACTACCGTGGCTTTAGGACTGGTGTGCTTTGGGCTTTAAGGAGCACTGGACAAGGAGAGCTGAGCACTGACTGTCCCATCCCGACAGAGATTGCTGCTGTTCGGAGGCTGGAGGGCAAAGGGGGGGAGAGGGGGAAATTCATCCTCAAGAGTTCCTTGGCAAAGCTGTCAGCCGAAGGCACAGCCAGCTCCAGGCACCTGTGAAACTTGGAGCTGGAGGTGTTCAGTATCTATTGCAGCCCCGAGGAAATGCTCTGGTCAATAAAAAAGTGGTTCCTCACAGCTGGTGACCATTACGCTGAACACAGCGTTGGACATGCTGCAGCTGCTATTCTGCCGGAAGATGGAAATGTTTTTGGAACTGTGTTTGGAGCATTTGTTCCATTAATGCTTTCTCCCTCCCTCCTCCTGCCCCTTATTTTTCAAACTGCTGCAAGAAAAAACCTGCAAGTGAAAGAGGAGGGGGCCCTTCATGGGCAAAGGCTACCTTGAGGGTTGGGGTGCAAATATGCCTCTGAATTAATACTCCAGCAACACCTCCGGGTCCCAAAAGAAGCTTGCAGCGCTTGGAGCTGTGCACTTGCACGCAACAAGAGACACGCTCCGTCTCACAACTGTCCCACACTGTAAACAAAGAGGACAGGTCTGAAGGGAAGTATAAAGAGTCTCGTTTTGCAGATGAGGAACAGAAAGTCAGTGATTTTACTCCAGTTCACACAAGAACCTGGCAGCAGCCTCAAGAATCATGAGACAAGTGCTTGAGGCAGTGGTGGCTGAGAGCAGCCCTCCTTCCTGTCCCTCTGCAATGGCTCTCCCTGCTCCCTGCCACAGCAGCCTAAGCTGTGGACCTCGTCCAGACTTGGGAAACCCTGTCTCTCTTCCCCTCCCTTTCTTTTTTCAAGCTAGATCATCTCTCGGGTCCGCGTAGGAGAATGGCTTCCGTGCAGATCGCAGAGAGCATCTGGCCAAGTGTGACCATGCCACTAACCCCTTGGATGCCGTCACCACAGCTCTTAAAGATGAACCCCCCCACCCATACTGCAAAGCTGCAAGCCTGCAAAGGTTCTCCGGCTCCTAGACCATGTCAAGCCCCTTCCAGCTCTCATGCGATGGTCTCGAGCCAGGTTAGTACATTGGATCCCAAGCTCCGGTCGCCAGGGCCAGCAGGACACATGGGAAGTGCGCAGCCCACCAGCCCTGATGAGCTTAACTTTGCTCTTGTGCTTCACCAGGTCCATGTTGCACTAGAGAGGTGGTGGCTTTCTGCAGCCTTCCCTCTGGGACTGAGCAGTTTGGTATTTTAAAGGCAAAGCAGAAATGAGGATGCCCTGAAATCGTACTTCAAGGTGGGCCTCCCACACCCTGAGATTTGCAGAGCTGGAAACCTGAACCTTATCTCCATCACACCAGCGACGAACTGACGGAAAGCCAGGAAATTGGCTGTCTGTGCTGACACTACACAAATCTCATGGCGCTGCGAGGAGGAACAGCCAGTGGGTAACAGGGAAAGACTACCTGGGCTTGGCATTTCCTGGCTGCTGGGAGATGGTGTGGAGAGGACCAGAGCTCTGGTGTAAATCAGCAGAGCTCCTCTGGTGCCTGAAGAGAAAAATCTTTGGAGGCGGTTTATGGGACGCTCACCAGCTTGTAAATATTTTTTGGCGTATCAATTTGTGTGTCATGAGATTTAAAACCTTCATCACCCTAACGTTTTCCATCCCACAGAGAACTCTGATCTGAATATGATATGCGCTTGAGAAAGTTTGCCAGTAGTGTGGTGTTACAAGACTTGTGAAATGCCTCGCTTAACCACAATATTATGCGTTTTCCAAGCCACATACCTATCTATTACAAGGTCTTTCAGATAAAGTTATAGAGAGCCTGTGGGTCATGAGATCCTGACCTTGGTGTGTTTTTACTCCTTTCTTCTCATGAATTAACTCCTGAACTATTGACTCTCCATTGAATGGATAGCAGAGTTCAGCCACATTTTACAGGCAAGCCTTTCCATCCTGTATCTCAACAACTGCAAACCCCAAGGACGAGTAAATACTTCAGCCTCAGCCATAAAATTGATGTGTTGCAAAATGAACAAAATGGGTTTAGTAACTTACAAGGGAGATACCGTCAAGTCCACAATGAGCCAGAACTGAGAGTTATCCTGTCCCTCTCCTCAGCAGTGTGGCTGGGAGAGCTGGGAGTAGATCACCCCTTTGAAGGTACTCAGTTTGTGCCTTTTATCTTCTTCACTGCAAGCAAAATCCACTTGTGGCTGTGTCAGTTCTCAGCCTCATGAGCCCCCCTGCAAGGAAAAGATTGACTTAAGAATCACGAGGCTTGCAAGAAGAATAATCAACTTTTAACTTCTCTTCTTGCCTTCTGGTTTTTGAGTCTGCTGATCACTCCCTGATAGGTTAGTGAGCTTTCCTTCACAACCAGAAAGGCAAAAAAATAACCAAGAAAACATAAACTTTCCAAAGTCTTGGGAAGTGCAAAAAAAAAGCAATAAAAACACAGAAATCATCCAAATTGCCAATATCATGTTAACAGATCAGCAGCCACACTCTGCTGCTCTAATAGGGTGCAAATCAGTGTCATAAATGTGACTACAGCTGCAGACTGAACCCCTATTTTGTCATTAAATAAAAGAAGGCCCCTAAAACACAGCATATAACACTGGCATATTATAAGCTGTGCAAACTGTTTCTACACTGCAGGTCCTGCTGAGCAGAGTCCTTAAGAAGCTGAAATTTAAAAACTCAAAATAAAAGGTGCAGTTTTCTTTAGAGTTAGAGGTCAGATGGAAAACATAGTTTAAGATCTGGTAAAGAAATCGTCTTTAATATCTGAAAGTTGCTTGGCTGAGGAGTGAAATAGCTTCATATATTCCCAAGGCTCTCTAGCCAGCCTGGCTCTGAAAAACAGCCCTCTGTGCTTCTCTGACATCAAAGATGAAAAGTCTGAAGCTTTTTATGCTGATTCTTCATGTCTAACTGAAAATTAAAATACAACATCCGTCTCTCCGCTCCAAAATACAATAGAGGCGGTGGTGGCATATTAATAAATATTCGCACTAGAAAAGGTTATGAAGAAATAGTAGGCTGAGCCTCAATGCAGAATATTTCCATCATCTTGGCAGGGAAAAGTCACTGATATGTAATCCCAGATTAAAGTGAAGGGGAACAGAATGGGACTAAACCCACCTGGTTCAACACAAGGGCAGTAGGAAGCTGGAGAGACGTGTAGGGTGGCGTTGCCCACCTTCCTGTGTGATCTCCATCAGGTATAAACAGGGTAATAACACTTCGCTACCCCAGACACAGCTTATCAGGAGAGGTTGGCGGTAGATGAACTCAGGTCACATTCAGGCTGCCTACACATATCGTCACTGGGGTACCTTTGCTGCAGAGATCAAAGCGGCTGCCTGCTACCCCAGGCTGGCAGACTGGTTCCTGCTTCCTCATAGACCCTGTGGAGGGAGGTGATGGCAACACTTGAATTAGGCTTGGTGGTAGGTGGTCTGAATGCTGTAGTAACTAGTCAGAACCTGGGCACAGGATCAAACACTCTCCCATGATCACCAAGAAGTTAGCTCATTCCCTGACGTGGTTTTTGGCCCATGCAAACGATCAGGCTCCCATGTGGGCATGGTTCAGGGTACTGCATGGGCTAGGGTATGTAGCCTTTTAGGCAAGACCACTATGTGGGATTTGTGGAAGGGAACAGGAAGGATGTAACTGTAGGGATATGAGCTGTGTTGTGGGTAACCCTATGGATATGAGCCGTGTCCTGGCACTCATACTTAGGGCCAGAAAAAAGGCTGGGGCAAGCTGGCCTGGCTTGGTTTGCTGCTTAGCATGGGCTGCCAAGCCCTCTAGCTGGAGTCAAAGGTGACCCCTAAATATTAAAAAGCCAGATTAAAAGGAAAAACGGCAGCTAAATGGTAATCATCATGTTTAGCCAAGCATCAGTTAGATATGGCTCCTAATGCCTAGATCCTTCCTTGAGCTATGGCCGGTCACATCAAACTCCCTTCCCCACCTAAAAGCCTTTTTTCAAAACTGATGTCTTGATTCCCTATAAAACCTCAAGGTAAGAAAAAAAAAGAAAGAGAAGTGGGGGAGGTTAATATTTCCTCAGGTTTCCTCAGCCAGCCCTTGTGTCTGTGAGTGAAGACCATGGCTAGGTGAGTTTGGGACGTCAGACATTTGCATGGGATTTCAGCCTGCCCCAGGCACATCTGTTCTGTGTGCTCAGCCCATCCATATAGCACATTTGCAGCAGTCTGACAAGCCCAGGGTATTCATGTGCTGCATATTTTTGTTTCCCAGGAAATCCTGTGAGAATCCTACAAAGCGGGAATAATAAAATATGTATGATACATCAGCGTTCACTGAACACATTAGCTTTTGCTGCACTTCATCTCACTTCTCACTCTGTCTCTGTGCTGGCTAGAAACTCGTTAGGACATGGAGTGTGCCCCATAGTCTTTAACATGTGAAGGATGATCTGGAAGGCCCAGCTTATGGTTAAGTCTTGATCCTCATATGGGTCCACTGAAGCTGGCTGGGCTCTCTGAAGAGGGACAGGCTATTTAATTTCTGCAAGGTGGCAAGACGTAGCTCCTGTACTTCAAGATTTGATTCTGCGCTTCAGTTTCCATAAGGGGAAAGGATGCTAGGGAAAAGGGAGAATAAACATTAATGGAAGCACATCAGGGAGGACATGCTACGTGATGAGCATCTGGATTCATCTGGTAAGCACAGGTTCTTTTGAAGGTTATCTCTCACTGTATAAGGAGCATTTGCATTGGAAATGTCCTCTCAGAAGGGCAATAGAAGGTTTTAAGACACATATACAAGGCAAAGCTTATTGAGATTGCAAAGCAAATCAGAGCCCTCCCCAGTAGAAGAAGAACCTAAAACTAAGAACGGTGAAGCGTAAGTCTCTTACAAGGTGTTTCCAGACTTTGGTTTTACATTTTCACATAAGTTGCTTCCATCATTTGCCCACAGTCAGTCACCCATTTGATCAAGTTTGTCTTACCAGTAAATCTAAATTTTCTTCTGTTCAGCTGAAATCCACTACAAAAACATCTGGGTTCTCATTACAAGAGGTTTCCCCCTCCTTCTTTGCATCCTGTGATGGTCTAGTGACATGAAGAATTTCCCTTTTCTTCCAAAGCAAAGCAGCTATGTTGGAATCAGTGCTGCGAAAGATAAAATAAGATGTTTTACATGGATATCACATGCAACGCGCCCAGACCCTGCTTACCTAATCAAAAACGTAGCAGCTTATATTGAAAGCTTGCTTGGGCCTGACTGAAGAGTCTGGAAAGGCCCCTCTCAATGTCCAGCATCCTTGCTGTGAGCCCAGCTGGCTGGAAAACTCCAGGGCTCTTCAGAAAGCGCTGTCAACCGGACATGTGTGCCACGATAGAGAAATAGGTCAAAGTCATCAGGCTGTGCTCTGATTTTCAGCATGCAGCCGAAGGCATTTTTGTGCCTGAGTCTTCAAATACATGAAAAAAGCAGGGATGAACCTTAGAGATGCGGTTACCACTGGCTGGCCTGTGTCTTTTTGGCAGCACAGGAGTCCTTCAGTCACGGTGCCTCCTGGAAACAGAGCAAAATGTCCCAGGACTGGCAGTGGGTAAGTGCCTGCAGCATGTTAGCCAAGTCGAAGCTCTTGGACATGACGAAGAGCTCTTCAAAGGCACAAAGGGAAACCTAACTCCTCTTGAATTTCATGCTTCGGAAAATCGATCTAGCCATAGTATTTTTTGCTTGACGGGCAAACTTAGGCTCAAGTTTCTCCTTCTAAAACTAAGCTTGACAAACCAATTAATTAAAAAAATCTAGCTATCGTGTTCTACTCTCGCTTGTGACACAGTAACCATTAACACATTAGTTCATAAATTTATCTGAGCTCAGTGGGAAGTTTGTGTATGCCTGATTTACATTAGATAGTAGGTCAACTTAGTAAAGTATAAAGTTAAGCACACAAGCAAGTCTGATCAGGACTAGCGAAAACATTACTGTGATTAAGTATGTCATTAATTGATGATTCAGAAGAGCCAGACTAGAGGACACCACAAACTTACTCCAGATTTATTTTCTCCATTCTTTTTAACTACCCCATTTGGATGAGCCTGTCTGGGGAGTCAGGCACAGCAGAGAATCTGGCTAATTCCAGCAGGATCCAAAAGGCAAAATGACAAAATGCCGCGGGGACAATTGCCATGAGCCGGCAGATAAAGGCTGACCTGCAGAAAAACTGATTTAGCTGTGAATTTTCAAGCAGCTGATTGCTTTGGTCCTGGACTTCTGTTCCAAGTCTAGGAGGCAGAGTAGATTGCTTCATGGTCCTTTAGGTATCTCCAGGATCCTGGGCAAACATAGAACTAATAGATTTACATTTTGTTTAGATTTATTAATTGTATGGCCTGGAGGAAACTATTCTTGGCTGTATCATTCAAATATATATATTTTAGAAAAAAAGGTAGCTGATCGTTTCTTTAAAAAAACAAATCTATATATGGACAATCAAATACAAACCTTAGAAAATGGTTCCTGTAGGTGATAGTTCTCATTGCTGAAAAATATGTGTCTTCTTTATAATAGGAATTTGGCCAGCTTAAATTTTTTGATGTCTGATTTTATTATGCCCATATCAAGTGAGCAGAATATCCTTCTGTCATCTTCTCATGACTTACCAGAGCCAAGTCACCCCTTAGCTCTTTTCGTGCTTTTCTAGACATCTTGAGGGTCCTTTAAGCCTTTCAATGTAGGCCATATATTTTCAAATCCTTTTATCAGCCCTGTGACTCTCTCCCATTTACCAATATTTCTTCAACTGCAGAAGTACAACTGAGTCAAATCTTGCATCTATCAGATTTGTGACAGATGCAGACCACTGTGCTTCTGCACAATGGTGTGGTTTTTACCCTCAGGATCCCTCTAAACCCCTGGAAGATATTCTCCAAAATCTCTGCTTCCTGGTGCACTCTCCTATACAGCAAACGTGCACAGAAACTGTTCATTCCTCAAAGGATAAATGTACAATATATACTGAATATAGTTTGCCTGCAATGAATGTAGCAAGCAATCAAGGGTACCCCCAACCTTCACCTCTTCTTTCTTTGCCAGATTTCCCCATCGTTTGCAAACACTAGTAATGACTTTCTTTCCAGAATATTAGTAAAAAAGTTGAAGTGCAAGGCCAAAAACTGAGCTCTGCAAAGTACCGCTAGAAGCACAGGACCTCAATGAACTGTCTCCTGTTGCAGTTAGGGTTTGAGATCTATCAAATGTCCAGTTCTTAACAGATTTTACGTATGCCAAGTGGATTTAATCAGCTTAAAACACCCTGTGCTACTGATACCTTTATAAAGTGCCAACTCTATTAACACTGTTGTCTCTATCAACAGTGAAAAGGTAAGTTTACTTTGACAAGATCTCCTTTCCATGAACCGGTGCTGATTGGTATTGACAACATTAGTGTCTTTATTAATCTAGTATATTTGAACTGCTGTAGTTATCAGCAGTATATTATTGTGCTAGGATTGATACAGTCTCCAATTCTAACTCACAGACACCCTGGAAATAATGAAATTCAATACTAATAGCCCTTGGGCAGCTTGGTGAAAATCCTGGGGTTCAAGTTATCTATTTAGCTTTAGTCACTTGCTGCTTAATGACCACAACAAGTACTAGCAGAGCGGAGGTATTTAATTTTCAACACATCATAAGACTGTGTCAATGGGCTTTTTCACCAATACAGAAGAGAGATATTTACTGAACAATTTTCCCTTCTGACCTTTGGCTTCCCTTATCAATATCCTACAATTTCTGACCTCTCATTTGTACTTATTACAATCAGCTTTCCTTCTTCCTCTGAATGTGTTGGGTTTGACTTTGTGCGTGGACACCCAGACATTACCTTCCACCTGGGTCAGTGTCTCAGCTGTGGGGTTTTGGAACAAAAGCAAAATATGCTCCACTGAATTTGTAATTTTCAGTCACACTTTTACTTAAATTCTTTCTCTTTTTTGGTCTCATAAATGATATCAGCTTTAGCAAACTGGACATTTTAAGCAGCCCACCATGCATGTAATATGCATACGTGTGTTTGTGTACATACATATGGATTTTCTTCTCAGTCAGCTGATTTTTGTGTGCATGTTATAAAATATTCATATTCCCAGTTCAATCCCTGCTTCTGTTTAATTCGGTCACTAAAATTGTAGCTAGAGATATCTTTGGAAGATAAGGGAACCGGGCTCCGGGAGCTGTAAAAGCCAAGCATCTGTTGGAAAGCAGGACTCTCCCCACACAGCAGAAGCTGATGCTGGATACCCGCCAGCATCTCCTTCTCTCCCACACCAGGATTTTTTCAGCTGTGCCTGCAGCAATAGCAGTAACGACTTTAATTCTGTGAAGACGAGAAGGGCTCAGAGGTATCTCAGAGGGGTATTTCCTCCACTCCCATGTGCTGGTGGGAACTACAAGGAAGTTTCTATGTTAGAAGTGAAACTCCTATAAATACTTTTTTTCTTACCTGACAAATTAAACACTTCTCCTTTAACTCAGAGAGCATTGCACCTCCATGGAGGAGAAACTTCAGAAGAAGACCAGTTTAATTACAGGTATGATCTAAAGGTTCAGGGTTCATTGGCAGGGTTTCTCACACCAAAATCGACATTTAGTATAAAGGAGCATCCATCCTTTGGAAGAACCAGGGCTGGGGTGGTCAGTGTAGGGCTCCAGTTGCTCGCATGGGCATCTATCTCCTCTGGTCCATATGGTACCTGAGATGTGTCTTGTGGTTCTTGGTCCTAGGCAGATTTTGGTGCACAGATTATGAAGCCAGCTGTACTAGCCAAAAACCAGAAACTGTATGAGGTCGTCTCTGAGGAGGCTGGGTGAGCCAAGGTGATGAAAAGCCCTGCTCTGAACCATAACCTTCAGCTGCTGTTAAAACCACTCGAAAGGCTCTTACTTCTAGGCTTGGGCCCTCCACACATATTTCCTCTTGATTACAGCAAGAGGAAGGGATCTTCTGGTGAAAGCATCAGCCTGGCGCTATTCAACCCAGCCTTGTCCGTTCAGCATACCTAAAGGTAACCGGCCATGTTCAGCCACTGTGATCCCTCTTAAGGTGGCAATGGGAGCTCACTCAGACTTGTAGCTGACCTCCACGTAGTGTAGAGAATAAATTTAAATTAAATGGCTAAATTTAGATTTTTTTTTGGCTGTGAGCTGAATGTTATCCCACCATGCCTTGTTCCAAGCCACAGTTTACCCTTGGACTGTCATGTCTACAGGCCATGGCCAAGATACCCCATTTTTCAGAGTACATCCCTTCAAAGACCTCTGGTAACTGAAGGGGTGTCACCACGACCTTGCTGTCCTCTCCTCTTCTCATGCTTTCCATGTGTTTGTGACTTCTGTTTATTTTGGAAAAATCCACATTTCTCTGGAGTCCCAGACCTGCTCCAAACCCCTCTGATTTCACCCAGACTTGGATCCCAGCCCATCTTTATAGGACACCTAAGCTGACACTGCTTGAGTTTTACCAAATACCTAGGCCTTAGCAGATGCCAAGCATCAATATTTGACGCAATACGGGGAGGACAACTTCAATTCATGATAACACTCAATGAGCATACAAGAGCTCTCCTGAGCCATTAAGTGTCATCAGTAACGTCAACAAAAAGGTCAGTAAACTTTGTGGGCTAAGCTCGGACCTCCTGGATAGCTCACGATTTCCCAATCCTCTTGTACTGCGACAAGAGTGATATATTAACTTGATGTACTTACGCAGGTTTGGCCTCAGGAACCTCTACAGCTATTTATCTTCTGCCATTCCTGTTCTTATTAGGCTTGGGAAGAAACTGAGTTTTCAGAGATTTCTATTGTTGTTGTAAAACTTAATTTGCTCTGATGCAAAGCGAGCCAGGCAGAGTGAGCTGTGACTCTTTTCCTTCCTTGCCGTCTGCCTGTCTGGCATCACTTTCTCTTGTAAGCTGCGCTCTTAAGTGGAGACAGTGCATCCAAGGTAAGGATATTACCTCAAACCTCCTCTCTATAAATAGGCCTGGCTGCCGCCCCGAGGTTGCTCGTTCTGCTGTCAGAATATGGCTAAATGGCCACTTATGAATTCCAACATGTGCTTGATGTGGAGATTACAGCTGCTATCCAAAACAGAGGAGCTTTCTCTTCTCACAGCGCGTTGCTCCCTTTATGAGGCAGTTTGGAAAACTCCTGTCTCTCGAGAGGGTTTCATCTATGCCCTGGTGCTTCTTTTGTGTGAGGACAACACAGCTTCCTCCAGACCTAAATGAAACCAGGACCCTTGAGAGTCTGCCAGAATGTGTTTGGTGTCCTGAAAATCACAGGAGAGGAAAGGTCTGACCCCTGAGGGTTGACCTATGGAGCAAAAAGCAAAGATGCAGACTTATAGCAACACAGCATAGGATGGCAGAGTGCAGGGATGCCAACCTTCACCCCAAAACCTCCACGGTACAGGCATGTGGCATTACCCTTGTACACACCAGAGCCGTCACCCAGCGGAAGGACGCTTGGTTTGGGCTCAGGACCATGCTAATATGCCAGTGGCAGTAGCAAGGGTGTCTGTGAGTTCCAATTAATGGAGGGTGGCAAATGAATATGGTACAAAAGGGTGAGATTTTGCAAAGAAAAGAACTTATTAAATGGTCCTGCACAGCTGCCTTCTTTCACAGTGGTTTTAACAGGGCCAAAGAAAACTCTGGTTTTCTCATACTTTGCTCTTACATTATTTTTTCCTGCTTGAGGCATTTCTGCAAAGGAAACGGGAACTGCTGCACTCGTTTGATGGATGTGGGAACAGGGAGGTCAGGTGAAGGGATGTTTCCTCCTGTCCCCCAGCAAGTCCAGGCAGAGTTTGGAGCAGGCTGCCCCACCATGCATCCTCTGACAGAGGGGAGCTTCCCTCACACCGAGGTACCACGGCAAACCATGAGCATGACACAGCAGTAGCTCCCAAACACTTGGAAAGCCTTGTCTTTGCTGGTGTGGTGGGGGAAGCATGGCTAACCCAGAAACAACTTCTCTTTGAGTTCTGGCAATGGAATTTGGGCCTAATTTATTTGCGTATGCTTGGCTGGCATCTCCAGCTGCCATTGTGTCTCTAAAAAAAATATAATTAACTTTCTCTTAGGCAGCCACAAGGCAGATGGCCATCATGGGCTTGGCAACAGCAAGCCAGATGGCACAGTGAAGGTAGTGGCGGAGGGGTGGCCGTGTTTCCCCACCTACCAGCTTTGCTACGGGAGTCGGGTATATTCCGTGGGTGGCCAGTATTTATATTTGTTTGTAAATTACGGCCCGCAAAATGCTAAATGAGCCTGACTGGAACCTCAGATCACAGCCTGGTTCCTATGACCACAGGTTTGCGTCTCGCAAGCAGAGCCATGCTCACCTCCCAGCTACAAAAGAGCCCTTTGTGCATTTTCTCCTGCTCCTCCCAAGCTGTGCACTATTCAGCTACTCCATTGTCCCGGTCCATGCCTCAGCCTCGTTGCTTTTAGCCATGCTGCTGCTTGTGACTCAGCTGCACTCTTTTTCAACTACCTAGAGCTCTTAGCCATCAATCAAGACGCCTACCACACTTCTCCTGCCATCTGTTCTCCTCCTTTCCTGACATCTCCAGAGCTTCGCTGCTCACCCACCTGATATTTGGTCGCATGTCTCATGGAAAGCATCATGCGGGCAATGCTTCTTCATTCTCACCACAGAAGCTCCTTGCTCTGGTAGAAGGAAGACATGGCTCTCAGTGATGGGAACACTGATGGTCTGCCCGTGTTTCAGCCTTCACTGGCAAGTCATGGCCAGCGGCACCTGACACCTCTCTCCACCCATAGCATCCATAGCCTGAGTCACTGAACAAGGACTGTCATCATTTTAGGAAGGCAGGACTCATCGTTCAGGCTCTGCTGATGTAGTCTTCAATACTCAGCCTGGCATGATCTCATGTCCTCATTTCCCCCACCTGCTGTGGCTGTATCAGTCCCTCAACCTTGTTGCATGACATGAGAGGGAAACCTCAGCTCATCTCTGCGACTGTGAGCTCCGTTTCCTTCCCGCTGCACTAATTTCCCTGCAATGGTGACAAGCAGCTTTGATTTACTGGCTCCAAGGGAATTTTATTTTGAATGTTTTAAGCAAGCCAGAGTGTGGCTGCAGCTGGAGGCAGGACTTTGGTCCCAGGAGCCACGGCATCTCCTCCCTCCCCAGCATGGCTGTAGCTGCGGGAAGGCTGCGCAGGTCATTGGTGTGAATAAACATCCAAAAGGATGTACTTTGGCTCTTGTCTCACACTAATGCAGCTCTTGTTAGCTGATGATTTTTGATGGAGATATGTGTGCGGTAATGGGAGACTGCCGGGCTAGAAGTAATTAAAAAAGTTAACTTCAGCATGTTATAATCATTCTGAATTATTAAACAGGAGAGAGTTTTAAAAGTCTATTTCACTTTTCCATTATTTATGCTGTTTGCTTCAGTTTTATCCCATCTTTTGAGAAGTATGAATTCACCAGAAAGTTTCACTTCCAGGTTACGACACTGTCGGTGTTGGAGGCTGCCAAGCCTGCAACACTGCTCACTTAAAAAGCCTGGGTGGGGGCTGCATCTCTGCATCTTTTCCCCTTTCCATACACAACGTTTAAATTTCAGGCCACTTTTAACATCGCACCTCCAAGCCGAGGAATTTTTCCAGTTGCAGCAAAAGACCACTAAGGATCAGAGAAAAAAGTCAGCACATCAAAGGTATGGGGTAGGGAGCAGCACATGGGCAGATCTGTCCTGCAGTAGGTATGTGATCAAACAGATAAACGTCCATGTCTGCAACCCAGTGCTGTCTTCCAGCCCTTGCTAATACATCCCAGCACTAGCAGCAATCCTCGCTTCTTAAACGCTCTGAAACAAAAGGGTTTAAAACCATAATTTACTGTTTCTTTTCCTGACATATTTCTAAATCGGTTCAATATGGTCTCGGACCACTAAACTAAAGTGTTTGACTTGCTTCCAAATCAAAGTGTTCACAAAAAAAAAAAAAAAAAAAAGGAAAGGGCGGGGGGAAAGAAGAAAATGCAAGAAAAAGGAAAGTGCTCCGGTAGTTTAAATCAGTCAGCCCTGCACAGTGATTTAAAACCCGTGGAGCACTTCAAGTTTTCATAAGCACTTAGCTTTGGAAGCAGTCCGAGTCCTGGACACGTGCATTTGTGGAATCATTTACCATTATTAGAGAGTTTGAATGGTGCTTGAGCTCTCCCTCCGCCCCGATAAGCACTTAGATTGCCTATGATTAGTAGGGTGGTTTCAGGCTTGTGCACAGTAGAGAGTGATTATTTTAAAGCATGCCATCGCCTGTCCCTATCTCCAAAGATCTGAGATCTTCCAAATTCATTAATTCCTTCAGCTCATCTGAATGGAAATTACTAACTAGACGTAGTTACCTCAGTACAATTTTATAGCGTGTGTCACAGAGAATAATAAATGTTTGCAGCCAGGGCAGATGGAGCAATATTGTGCATGCCATAGAGCACTCCTGTGCTGGGTAAGACCTGTTATTAAGATACGTGATTGTAGAGCCTCTGTGCTCCAGCCACAGACTGGGAAATTCTGGTTTTAGATGCCCCGATGCTTTCTTGACCTGGAAAGGGCAGAAGGACAGTGCTTGATATTCCTATATGTTTTGCTGCATTGTATTTTGTTGCATTGATGGACAATACTTGGTTAACCCAAGCCCGGATTCTTGCACCAGCATGTAGGAAGTCAACAAGGTTGTCAGATGAAGCTGTGCAAAGAGCTGATCTTTCAGGTTTGATGGCTGAACTGAGGAAGTTAAAAAAATTGTAAGAATTCAGGTTGACTAAAGATGGAAATGTTTTGCTTTCTAAGCTAAGCAAAAACCTGAAAAAAACAAGCCTGTTTTTTTGTTTTTCAGTTGTAAGCTTTTTGGTTGTTAACTGCATACAATTTTTGAAATAAAATTCTGTTGCAATAAGAAAAATGGAAATGCTTTGACTTGAAATAATCTCAGCAATTTCCCCCAGGTCTTTTGCTGAGATGGTAAAACCAGCAGAAAACACAAACCCAAATTCCTAGTTTTCCATGGAAATTTTTAACTAGCAAAAAACCCCACATGGTCCAGTATAAAAGTAATACGAAATGCCCAAATTTGTGCATGAAGCAAGCTGGGTTTGGGACGGCTGCTTTGCAGTCCAGCTCCCTGTGAGACAGGGCTTTGCAGAAGCCCACAGCTCTGCCGCTGCCGGTAGGGAAGATGACAGCAGTTTGAACTTTCGAGAGGGTCCCTAGATTCCTCCATGTGGAAAATCAGAACAATCTGCTGGCAAAGAGGTCAAATTAGAGGCATACGAAAGATAATCCCACCCCTGCCTCCTCCCAGACACGCAGCCAATGGTCTCCAGCACCCTGGCCTGCTCCCGAGCTCCCCCAGCCTATCTCAAGACATCACGAGCTGGCTTGTCTCTAAAGAGAAGTTTTCCCCTCCCTGTCTCTGGGACCGCTGAGCCCCCATTCCCTCCCCCCCCTCGCAGGGGGCTAATCTCTGTGCTACCTAATCAGGTTATTAAGTACTATAAGGGTCCTACAGCCAGGTCCCCAGCCTGCCCCGGGTCTTGGTTGGGTGTCTCTTCATGATGGCTCCACTCCTTCTTGCTAATTAGTTTGCAAAGGAAGGGTCTGGGAAGGACCGGGTGCCTGGGTGTCCCCCGCTCCATGGGAGGCTGCATCCCCGGGTAGGTGAGGTTGGCTGGTCCTCCTTTCCCAAGCCTCAGCCTTGGGCTTGTGTGTCTGGTCCTTTGCTTCAGAGAAAGAGGAACCTGCAGAGGATGGTTCACCTGACCCAGCCCCTTGTTTTCAGAAGAGATTACTGTCTCCTTTGCCTGTAAAGGCTGATTGACTCAGATGGAGACATCTGCGCTACAGAAACCTCAAATCAGCGCAGATGACTCCTTCCCAACCTACCAACCCTTACCAGTGTACGCCACAACCCCACCATCTTATGCACAGTTACACGCCGGGCAGCTCTGTTTTATGGGAACTGAGGGACTATTTGTCTTTGTTCAGGTCGTGCAGTTTTTCTGTAACAGTCAAAACCAAAACTGGGTCTTCCAAGGCATGGGCCAACATATTAAACATGTTCATCCTCTCTCCAGCATAGAGCGTGTGTGCTGTCCTGTGCTGTCTGTAGTCTTTGCCTGCAGACTCACAGAGCATTTCATGCACAGCACCAATGTCCATAGTACTGTCAGCTCCTCCCTGGTATCTAAGAAAGCAGATATCTACTGATTTCCTTCCATAAGTAATTTAATTGTCTTTAAAATTGTGCTTTAAAGAGTTTGCAGGCTGTGTGCAGATAGCCCAATATGGTGGGGGTATAGGACTAAACAGGGCAGGGATATGGAGCTTGATTTTAGCTGCCAGTTCTGTGTACTCCTTTAATGCCCCACCAAAATTCAGCTACCTGAATTACAATCTTTCATTTAAATACTTGTGTGAACAAAGTATTTGTTCACACGAACAAGAACAAATTCAGAGAATGTTTTTGAGAGGAATGCCTAAGAAAAACCTCAAAACCATTGATTTTACATACCCAAGGTTCCAGTGTCCTGAAGAAATGTATAGCAGAAGGCCCTCCTCCATCCATATCTTTGTGAAAAAGAAAACAAACAATTTTGGACCAGATCTAGCAGCTCCTTCTTGGAAGGGGAAAATCTTATATTTACACACTGCCCTGCTACCCTATAAAACATGAAGAAATTGGGTCTGAAACAGTTGTTGTTTTCTGGAAATACAAAAAGAGTTTGAAAGACCAAGTCATAGCCTAATATAGGCGTGATGAAGGGGGACAACTCTTGGGTAGCTGTGCTGGTATCTTTAATTACAGCAGTGCAGAGTGGAGTGAGAGGCGTAGCTGAGGGTGCAGTTCCTGCTCTGACCACCGTCTGTCTGATGCTGTTCAAGCTATTTCACAGCGCAGTGCCTCAGTTTCCCCTTCTTCAAAATGGAGGCTGGGATTCAGTCCTGCTCTGCAAACAGCTTTGAGCCGTGCTCATGCACTGCTGTAAAACAGAGACCTGAGATGTTTGTGGGGTTGTTTTTCTTTTCTTCCTAGATGCCTTGGTCTCTTTTGTCTCATTTTACAATCCTAATGGAGGGGGGAAATACACCTGAATTTGCCATGGTCTGGAAGGAGAAAGTCATTCTCGTTATTAAGCTGTTATTTTTATGAAGCCATAACTTACAGGCTCTCAATACTTATGTTATAGTAGTCAAAAAACAGGATGAGATCCCATAAACTATTCTTTATAGTAACCAGATGGTCATCAAGGCTGCAAAGGTACCTGACAGTGCCTGTTACAGGGAAACACCTGCGTGAGCCTTAGCCACCTCTGTGCCAGCCCTGCCAGTGGGGTGACCTCTCCTGCAAAAGCTGGGTAGTTATTTTGGGGTCACTCTCACACACCCCCTCCCCAGACCTGTTAAGCGATGCTGTCCTGTCACAGGGATGTGTTTCCAGCCCTGACTCCTTCCCTTTTATTTTTAACTCCCTCATTGGACATAATGTGAGTGGGTGAAATATTTGCCTCAGCCTTTCTCCACCCATTAGAAAATTGGGCTGATTTTTTCTTGGCTTCCCGCTTTACTCCTGCCTTCCCTTGGGAGATGCCACTGGAAGGGCTCTTTTGCAAGTCCCCAGCTCACCGTGGACAGGGCTGCAGGCTCAAGTCCCCTCCAAGACCCTCTATTCTGGGCGGAGATGCCAGGTCCCACCAGCCTTCCCTATGACACCCAGTGCAACCCCTCATGGAGGCCACTTTCCTCCCCACCCTGCGGCTGTTGGCTCACCTCTTGCACCGCTGATAGCCAAAAGGAGCTTGTGTAAGTATTAGGTCGGTGCTAACTCATGTCACCTTGACCTGGAGAGGTTAGCAAGCAGCCTCTGGAGCCTGTTGGCTGGCTGATGGCAGGAGGATGCTCAGAGAGGTTGAGGAGCAGAGGATTTCCAAAGAAAAGAACAACCCATCAAGGCACGTGTGTCAGTGCTGTTGGCAAAGCATCTACATAGCTAATAATTCCTAATAGCAACAGGTTCACAGCACCTGATGTGGCAGGGAGGTGCTGATACTGAAAAGCTTATTCCATCTCTCCTAAAAATCAGAGATGGACTGCTTTTGCTGTCTGAACCAGTAATTAAGCATAACTGGTGAAAAAAAAAAAATAAAGACAATTAAAACCCCATGGGGAAGGACACACCATGGGTTTTGCAAAGGGAAATCTGCTGTTTCCAACTTGTTTTGATCCGCGCGTATCCCAGCCTCCAACAGTCAAACATTCAATCAAAATAATATTGTTTAAAACCACTGTTTCAGGGAAGGCAACAACTTCTGAGAAATAAGTGCTGTCACTGAGCCGCAGTTGTCAGGAAAGGCATTTTATTTGATATTATTTCTCTTTGCCCAAAAAGGGCTTTTGTAACCTGTGAAAGCAATATCCCCTAACCACACCATTACGCTCTGTGGCTTCTGAACATGGGGAAGCACTAGGACTCCTGCAGTGCCTCTCTTCCCTGACAACCTGATATGGCCTTCATTTATGTCGCACTGTCCTGCATGGCCTGATTCCCTTGAAAAAGAAAAAAGGAGAAAAAAAAAGCCCTTACTCATGGGTTCTTTCCTCAGAAAGCCGCACCACGCTTGGTTTCCCAGAGGGTGAGTCACACGCTGGCCTTGCCAGCATCCTGCCTCTCACCGCCGAGCCCGTGGCAAGACGGAGGAAGGGCAAGAGGGTGTTCAGCAGAGGATTTCCAAAGAAAAGGTGAATGTGTCTTGGCACTGAAGTCATCGATGCCACCACCACATCGTCATGCTTTGTAACCTTATATCATTGTGCCGGCGATGGCTGTGAGTGCAGAGATGCCGTGGTGAGCAGCGTGGAGGAGAAAACGCAGCCCGTCCTCCCACCAACACCTCTGTGATGGGATCACCCCTCTAAATAATGAACATGAGCAAGTAGGTTTTTTGCTCTAAAGCAACAGGTGTCCTATTGTCTTAAAAGAGATTCCTGTGACAAATAGATGTCTCTGCTTTCTGAATAGTTGTTAAATTGTTTAGCTGTTTATTTTTGTTATTTGGTTACAGGTATACACTACTGATTTCTTTGGTCTAAATGCCAAAGAGTGACTTTCTAGCCTCAATTTTTTGATGCCCGGCTAGTATCTATCCTCTAAAGATCATGGGTTACCTTTGAAAAGCACAGTCAAAAGTGATTGAGGCAGGTGTGATTATTCAGGTTTGGGGAAATTTGAAGGTCCTTTGGTTGCTGTAAGTTGAAATAGCTTCAAGGCTGCCTCTCCATGCCCCATCTCTCCCTCCCTTTCCTCTGCATCCTCTGCCTCCATCCCCTGCCTCTCCATCCTCAACCCCACAACAGGACTGCCTTTACCCACATAATTTCCAACAGCGAGACGTCCAGCCCACCGGTTGCCTTTCAGAAGTGCTCTCTAATGTCTCTAATCCACCAGCGAAGGATGAGTTTGCATCTGTCCTCCAGCATCTCCACTTCTATTTTAAACTGAGCTTCCAGGCGCTTCCTGAAAATAGTTGATGGCTCATGTCCTGTCCTGAGCAATGAAGTGCTGCGAGCTATCGGGATTGGAAAGGGCAGATATCCAGAAACAAGGAGCAGTGGAAAGTGTTGATTTCTCAGCTATGCCAGTGTGATATCAAAGCATGATGGAAAAATAGAGGATTGGGTGTTGCCAATGCTTTTCAACTTAGGGCTGGTACCTATAAATAGAGACACCCGAAATTATTCTTAGGAATTGAGTCATTAGTTCTTAATATTTCTAGTAAGTCAGTGGGAGTTGTGCTATTTAGAACAGAGGCAAAAAGTGGGCAGGCCCACACAAAAAGTCAGTTTCAAAAGGGTGATTACTAGCCCTTTCTGTCTTGAGCAATGTTTTCCCTAACAGGAAGATGTGTTTAGCAGTGAGATAACTTATTCAAATCAGCTGTGCACAGCCCGTTTTGGTTATAAAGGCACAAAATCAGTGCCTCTCCTAGCCCCTGGCTGCTCCGCTTTGCAGTCACCAAGTTTTTCTGTTGGGGTTTTTTGTCCCCAGAGGCAGCTCAGCCTTGGTAAAAGCACTGGCCAGGGTGGGATGAGGTGGTGGTGGTGGTGGAGAAGGTGGTCTATGAAGCCTTGCCGTGAGGGTTGGGGCGGCGGTGTGGGTCCAGGCATATTGCAAAGGGAGGCTTGGTGGCATCTCATTGTGCAGAACTTAGACCCTTGCGTGGGAACAAGTGTGGGCACCCCAACAGCAGCATTTTCTATTGTCCATTGACGAGAACATGTCAGCGCAAAGTGCAGAGCCCAGGGGTGATTTTTACAGTGTCTACTTTTTTCTCCTTGTCTCCGGCCAAACGTGTTCAAACCGTGGCTCCTCCAAGCCGAGAGGGAACCAGGGATTTCCCTGCCGCTCTTGCGGTGCTGACTCCTGCATCTGGTCTGTAAAAGTCACTCTATTCACGCAGGCAGGAAAAGGATGAGTAACAGAGCCCCAGAAGTTCTTCCTCTTGCAGATTTATGGTTCTTTCCCTGTGTGAGGGCTAAGTTCTTTCCCTGAGCAAAATTCCTAAATCAATGGCTTGATTAATAGCTGGGAAACATTTTTCCTGTCGAGTCTGGAAGGACTTTTCACACGGTATTAGCCAAAAGAGCCAGAGAAGACTTACAGATTTGTTTTAAATGTATAAAGTAATCAGTTTTAAGAGTCAGATGAATAAAACAACCTTCCTGGGTGTTCGGTCATACAAAGGAGAACGAAATATAAAATAAAAGGTCTGAGATCCTCTGGAAGTCTGAGTCTCTCTTTAATTCAAAGCATGCCAAAATATGTGACTAATGACCATCTCAAATTGCATAAAGACCTGAACTAGTAGAGGTCACCTTAATTTCCTCCACCTTAACTAGTGCATCTCTGATAAGCAGTGTGCGCATTAGAAGATGGGAATAAGCCAAAACAGAGCATTCCTCATCTGAGTGTACACAGGATGGGGAGGGGGTGAAAACCTCCCAGAAATTAATATGTCTGTAGTGTGTTTCCCAGAGTGACTCCTGTTCAGACAAGCATAACATTTGCAATTTCCCTTTAACATTTTTCACTGGGTCAGGGTTATGGTTTTTTTCTTAAACAAAAATATCCACTAATCTATTCAGAATGCGAGGCTGCATTAAGATTGGATTTTGGAAAGTCTGATGCTACGTGAATTTCAGGTTCATTTATAACCGACACCACATTGTGTTAGAGGATGCAAGGCACAGGGACAGGACAGGCTGTCTCTGCCTTACCAGGAGAAATGACGTGCCGTGTCTTCAGTCTGTGCATAGCTCAAATACAGATCATCATGGCATGAGAAGAGCAGGAGGTGGAAATAATGCATGCGTTTTGGTGGATTTCAAAGCGATGCAGGGATGCAAATTGGACCTTTTGTTGGAAACGTCCAGGTATGGTCAGGGTATTGACAGGTCCGGATAACAGCTGGAAATGGGGATTTGTCTTTCAGCCAAACCAGATCTACTCCTCCTCGTTGCTTCCCACCTGCCCCAAGAAGGTCATGGGAATCCCTTTGCTTAGAAGAGATGCTTCTCCCACCCAGCAGCACAGGAGGTTTCTTCCTTCGTAGCTTGTGGAGCAGAGGGATTATTCCTTTGGGGGACATTTTGGGAGGTCTGTCCTTCCACCAGTGCCCTAGACGTGCTGAGCAGGGAGATATGCAGCCATGGCATCCACTCCCAGACCCCCTCCGATCCCCCACCCCACCGGCCACCTGGACCAGGTATGGGGATATCTTACCCCGAAGACACCCAGCTGCCAACTGAAGGTTTGACCAAGAATAGTGAGACTTTGGCCAAGTGTTCCTTGCAGAGACAAGGTCTTGCATGCAGCCCAAGCTAGCTAAGGGTGCGACCTCTCAGCCATGGGAACATGACAAACCACCTTGTGTTCGGGAGTACTTTACATCAAATTAGAGAGTTCAAGCTGAACACAAACCTATGCTGAGGTTAAACTTGACACAGAAACAAAAGGTTTGTTTCTGCAGAGGCACAAGTCCTAGGTTTATCATTTCTGCTGATAGCATGCCCTCCAGCATTCCTTAACACCAGAATTTGCTCCACCACAAAAAACCCCCACATTCAACTCATCATGCTTTACAACCCAGCATCTCTGTCAATGAGCTGGGACCCTGCCGCAGTCAGGACTTGAGAGCGTGGGGCACCAGGGCAGGTTTAGCTGCCTGCTTGTGGAGGAGACGAGGCCTGGTCTCCCGTGATGAGATTTCTATTGACTGCAAAGGGAGACCGGGGGGACTTGCTCAGACGGGCAATTTAGGTGTCTGCTCTTATCAAGCGAGTCGCACCCAAAATATTCAAAGGCACCCTTCCAGCTGCAGACAAGCAGGCTTTCCCATGAAACCTCCTGTTTACTATTCGAATACTGACAGCAAATCTGATTTTGCATGATAGAATCGAGTCTATTCTTACTGTGGTGTAACGAGTGCTGTTTATCAAACCAGTTTATTTCTGTACGTGAAGTAGATTTCAAGGACTTTGTCACAACTAAAGCTTAATGTAGGAACACCACGGAAGCCCCAGGAATAGCATCAAACTAAAAGAAATTTATCTTCTGCTAAGACCCAAATAATGGTCAGGGAAACACACCAGAAGAAAATATGAATACCCGGTGGTTGGAGATAACTGCACATAATCCCCAGGGTGGTATTCCAGCTCTAGAAAATTAAGACAGAATTTGTGGGTTTTTTTTGTGCAGAGAACAATTTAATAGATTGTTTGTTTCATTTCTTGGCATTTTTTTCCAGCTGAAGCGCTTTGTAATCCACTCTCACGTCTGCTGGCGAAGGGGAAAGGAATCCTGTTGAAAGGATAGACAGGCACAGAAAAAGAAAGGCAACAAACAGAAACCATAACTTCGCAGCACAAGGGCAGAATAAACCCGGCAAGCGGAGAGGACCGCGTCCTTCCCATGCTGGAGAGTCACCGCCGTGGGCAAGGTGAGGACGGGGAGCTAAGACGAGATGGATCTCTGCCCAAAGCATCGCAAGGGATGCTAATGACCATTGTGATCTCCTTCCTGGTCCCTCCCTGTCTTTCTGCTCCTCATAGGAGCTGAACTGGTTTTAAGGGTGTGCAGAAAGCCAGCAGCACTGTTCAGGGTCCTACAAGAGCCGGCTGTGAAGACTGAGTATTCCTGTTGTGATATTGCTGCGTGGTGTAACCACAGCATTTAGCTTAGCTGATAAGACAGGGCAGCATGATCTACTGTGCTGAACACCTCCTGAAATCTGATTAGCAAAGCATGACACTAGAGCCAGGCAGTGTTTATTGAATCAAGTGATTTTGGACGGTTAAAAATGGCCTTTGCCCTGAATTAAAGACTCAAAGCAACGTCTTATTTTGACCTTCTTTTCTTTTTCAGCAAAACACCCTCCAAACAACAACAACAACAACAAAAATACATCCAGTTTTCATTCATCCTCCCCCTCTTTTTTGGAAACAACAAGAAAGGAATTTTTCTGTGTGTGAAAAACTAAATGGATGGATGTTTGCACTAATACAGCTGAAAAATGTCATATTAACAAATAGGCTCTTGTCTAAAAATTGTTGAATGAAAAGATTTGCTATTCTGTTCATGAAAAGATCTCTATGTGGATAAATAATTCTGTGTAACTGCTTCTAACTGCTGACTGCTCTTACAATATAACCGGCTCCCAGCAGCAGGGAAGGGCACAACCTATGAATGGATCTTGTCCTGCCTCAGGCAGCTTAGATGAGGGATAGCTTAGGATGTAAGAGTTTTGCTCATGGGGATCTCCAGGCACATCTTCTCTGGGTGGTCTCCTCTGAGTGTTCTGAACCAGGCTTTGCTTTCAGGAAGGCTGCCATAATTTTCTTAAATTCAAAATGTCACTCCCGCACTCTTCTGCAGGAGAGGGCTGGCATGCTGTGTCCTGGGACTGTGGTTACCATAGCCCGGGGCTGCACAGGCCCGGACTCTGGTCTCCTCCAAGTGCCGCTCTCTGCCCCCATTGCATTTAGTGTTGATTTTTTTTTGTCTGTTTGTTTGTCTGTCTGTCTGTTTGTTTACTTTTTCCCAAAAGAATAGCCACAAAACAAGACAGGCAAGCAGCAAATACTGAGATGGTTTTCAAGCTCCTGTAAGACCAAATGATTTGAGCATGCTACAAAGGGAAGCTTAAGAGCATCTGTGGGGGTTGTGGGAATTGCTGGGGAAATGCCACAGGAGTTTTGCAGTGGGGGGACCTACACCTGGCGTGTGTCCACCCCTGCGTGCGCCACAGAGGGAATTGCCCCCTCTCGCACAGCCGGCTCCGCTGTCTCGGCGCTTGCTTGGTGCTTGCGTGCATGTGGGGGGAGCAGCTGGGGGTCTGGAGCTGCCCCCGGCCGAGAGCGTAGGTGCATCTTTCCCAGCTGTCATCAGTGTGCACAGCTCTGGCCATCAACCCCAACTCCTTCAGCACCCGGAGCCGAGGGCTGTGTCTGAGAAGGGGCCAGCTATGGTGTTTGGGCACAAAATCTTGCTTCCCTGAGCAGCAGTGGGATCACAGCCCGCTCTTGCAGCACACTTCACCCTCTCCTAGCAGGGGGCTGGAGGCACCCGTGCCCAATTTGCCCACAGGGCACACAGGCTGCATGCTGATTTTGCTGATGCCTGTGCCCTGCTGCCTTTCCCCCTGGGCACCAAGAGCCCTCTCATTTTGGATGAGGGGGGTTGCATCCAGCAGACCAAAGCAGGAGCAGAAACATTCCCTCTTCCCAGTTCCTCTCTTTTCTCCTGGTCTGCAGGAAATGTCTCGGTTTTCAGGTTCAAGGGGAGATTGAAGAAGTTGATGGAAAAGGTTTATTAAACACAGAAAACTCACATCCAGCTCAGGAAGTCCCTGAGCTGCGAAAGGCTGAGGCTGGAGGAGATCCTGGGAGAAGTGTCACCTCCCGTCCCAGTTCTCATATCCCTCCCATGGCATCTGTGCTTCGTAGCTGCTGGATACTAGGCTAGCTGCCCCTTCTTTCTGGGCCAGTTCAGCCACTGTCATGCTGACCGTGGCTGCTGCTTGCGATATCTCCTGGACCAGAGCTCTGAGCTGAGCTTCTTCAGGGCAGGTGGCAGGGTGAGGGTAGATGGTGTTCGCCACCAGACCTGAAATGTCAGTTATTTGCCTTCATTTACACCAAGTTCTTCAGACAAAGACTGACCCTTGTGCACAGCACTTTGCACAGGATGGAGATCATAATCTTTTCCTTTGGAGCAGGGACTGGAGGCTTTTATACATGAACCCATGCAGCTCCAGGGTCAAGCTCCTACTTGTGTATCCAAGAATATATATGTAAGTATGCATGTGCTTGTGTGTTTGTGTGTGTGGCATATAATAGCTCAAAACTGATTTCTCCCAAGTTCATTTACTGAACATTTTTAAGCATGCATGAGTTAGGGAAAAGCTGAGACAATTGGTGAATAGGTTAAAAAAGAACATATTTGTTTTTTTGTACAGCTCCAGAAGTGAAGCACGGTTAAAAGCACAGAACAAAAACCACCAAAAGACCAAAAGCAACAATAAAGTGTTTTCCTTCCTGTGTGTTTGCTACAGTTCTTGCTGGCCATGCAAAAAAAAAAGCCAAAATAAAATCTGGCACACAGGTCATTATGTTCTTTGGGAATCAGAAATAGACTGAGTGGGCTTGGTAGGCAAACACATTTCACAAGCTCCTTCTCGTCACAAAGCCAATATTTGTTCAGGAGAGAATTCTTCCTTTGGGTAATTAATATTTTTTTGCTATTTATTGCTCACTGGATGGAAGTTTTGGAATGTGTAAGGAAGGGGGAAACCTGGCAGTGTTCCTTGCAGTTATTACATTGCTGTTGAGGCCTCCAACAAAAATCACAGCACTGAGCGTACATTCCTTTCGTAAGTAAAATGGATCATCAGGCGATGGAATGGCTTCAAAGGAATGCGTGCATCATGCCTTTGACATTTTGCTACAGCTCGAGCAGGAGGGGAGGGGGGAAGGAGCTACGGATAAGCACTTTCCTTAGGTCGTACGTTTGTTCTTGCCCGTCTGCTGCAAAGGAAGATTTCCACTTGGCACCTGAGAGGCTGGAGCCTCAGTATTCCTCTTCCAAGCCACACGGACGAGAAAAGCCAGAGAGTTTACATTAGAGAGGAACAGGAGGTGGAGGAAATTGTAAACTCGAGTGAGATGTTATAGGGCAAGTTAGATGCTGGTGGGTAGACTAACAAAAGTGGAATGTTATTGCTAAAATCTGGCTCCTTCCAAAAAACCCGTAACGTTGTCAAAGCCTTGAGTTTCGTCTGCTAGTTTCAGACATTCCAACATATGCTTCTTATTTTGTTTTTAATACTTACAGTCCATCCAGAGACAATTCATGGCAACTGTGGCTATTGTAACACTATATAAAACACAGGGTTTGATGACAACTGATATGAAGTGTGATTGGAAAAAATAATGCCCCCTGGTAATGATAATATTTCCTGCTCAGATTGGTCTCACGATAATAGGCCTGCTCCAGTGGTGTTTTCAGAGTTATATACAGGACTCTGGTATTACATTACAGCTGCTGCCTAGTTATACGTCGTGTGAATAGGAGGGAATAAATGCACACGCAGAAATACCAGAATGTCTGAAAACGGGGGCCAAACAGTGACAATTTCTTGTTTGACTCTTGGGGTGTGGGTGAAGGGTCGTCTGCCTGGACCCGACTGAGCAAGGAAGCATCTTGCCTCATTTCAACAAGAAAAGAGCTGCAGCCTCTGGAGCGTGCCCCCAGGCATCCCGGGCTCTGCAGCCCCCTGCCCTGCCCCAGCAGCCAGCCTTGGCGAGCTCCGTCCTTGGGAGCTTGGCAGCCTGGCTCCGGAGGTCAGAAATAGCCCGGAGCAGGAAGCTTTGTTTTCAAAGGGGAGGGTGGATGTGGATGAGAAGCAGAGCTGCTCTGGATGGAGGGGGAAGAGGGGGGCCGAAAACCTGCCCGATGGATGAGGTTGCGGATGGTTCGCTTCATCCTGTTCCAAGAGGAAACAAGTTTGAATCCTTTGTTGTAGCTCTGCAAGCAGTCCGGCTCGCCGGCTCAGGGGGTTTATTCTTGCAGAGGAGCAGAGTCATCGCTGGCTTGGGATACCAGTGCTAATACGAGCCTGTTTATCTTGGGTTTCCCCATCTCATCCTTCTCACTCCACGGCACTTAATTACGGCAACGACAGAGGAGCTAGGGACGGGCTCTGGTTTCTGCCCTCTGGCTTTTAGCATTTAAATCCTCACTCTTTCCAAAGGGTTCCAGGTTTCAGAGATCAGTGGGTGTAAGAAGAGGAAGATGAGGGACTGGTTTTCTTGGCCAGAACTGCACGAATATCTACGTTGGTGAAAAATGTGCCCGAGAGGCCAATGCTGCAGGGCTGGGACACGGCAAGGATCCTGGTCTTATCCACTGGCTTTCTGTGGCCTGCAGCAAATTTCTTCCCAGATTAAAGGCCTAAATCAATGGATGTCAGATAAGGGCACCTCCCCACTATTTCTGTGTCTGAATCCGGCTCTGCATGGCAGTGAGGTCTTCTGTAAGGCTGCACGCTCACTGCGGCTGCAGGTTGGACATCAAAGCGCAACACGTGGCTCATGCAAGCAGAGCAGAGTGAAGCATTCAAAGCTGATTCCTGCTGTTGAGGGTGACCATAACAGCCCTCAGGAGGCAACTGCAGCTGGAAAAGTTCTCCAGAAAAGATGTGAACAAAGGAGAAATTCCTGAAGGGGGAAAATAAGGACCAAAGGGACTTTTCTTAAGAACCTGGGGGAGGTGTTTGAGTTCTTTCAGCCTAATTTCTGCCCCACACAGCAAAACTGGGAGCAAATGAGGGCAAAATGCCCTGTTTTCAAAGCTGGCAAGAATCCTGGGACCTATGAAACTGGACTGTAGGATTTCACCTCCAGAAAACAGGGATGCCTCAAAGTCCCCCATGCCAGGGAAATGTGCTACCAACAAGAAGGAACAAGACGATGCTGGTACACACAGAGTCCTCCAGAAATTCAGAGCCCTTGGACTTGGTGGCCTGAGACCACATATCTGGCAGTTATCTAAGCAGGGGGATGTAAGACAAAGCGGGCAAACAAGATCTGATCTCGCTCAGAGAGAGAGGGAACTGAGTCATCCAGATACACACTAACATCAAGGGGAAACTTCAAAGAGGCCAAGAAATTCAGGATCAAGGACTCCAAGGAAATATCTTCAAAGGCTGAGCAATCTGACCCTGGGGGTGGGAAGAGTGCTACTGTCCACCCTTTCCAGCGCGACAGCGGAAGGGGAAATTATGCAACTCTCAAAAGTCTGCAAACATGAGCAAAGACACATGGAAACTGGGTATCGTTCAAGATGACTGGCGTCATGTCTTGGGAGCGAAACCAGCTGAGGTCCCCACCACTCATGAGGGAGTGGTCACGACTTTTTCTTGCCAAATCCCAATGGCCTTGCGTGAGCCTTCAACTCTGCATCACAGATATTGGTAGTGAAATTTCCAACTGGGTTTTTATTCTTCCCAAACTGTCTTTCGCAAGCACTTCCCTGCTGTGCAAATTGTGTCGAGCTGCTGCTGTGGAAGGACCCTCGGTTTCCATCTCAGCAGTCCTGCCCAGGGACAGTGAGCATGGGGGCATTAAGCGGGGGTGACCTACACACGGGGTTTTCCTGGGTTATCTCACACCCCTCTTCAGAGCAGCGTGTTGCAGAGTTGATTACTACACTGTGTCTGCCTTTGGTTTTGTCTTCAGTGGTTTTCTTCAGCTTGAAGTGGAAGATGTCTAGCATGAAGGGATGCAGTTTGCTCTAGGTTTGTCATCCAACATCATGGAAGCTCATTCCCCTGTTGAGGATCCCAATCCTATTGCAAACCAAGGCATTTTGACAGGCTTTGGAGACAGTCCTACAGCTACTTCACCTGCCCCGGTGCACAAATGCACTGTGCTAGCAAAATAACCAGTAGGAAGCCTCTGGAGGAGGTGGCTCTGGAGCTGCTTGCCCAAGCAGAGCCCAAGGGCAGATTTGCCTGGCACCAAAGGCAAAGAGGAGATTTACCACTAGCAGGGACACTGAGTCCCAGGACGAGAGGGAACAGCCTGCAGCAAGGCAAAGCACAACCAGCTGTATTCCTGGAGTCAGCACGTGGGTCTGAGCCTTACCCCCCAGCTCAGAGAGAGCAGGAGAGGGGCTCAGACACCCCAGCATCTGTGACAGCCAGCCATGGTGTTATCTGAGTGTGCCCAGGGCTGAATGTGGATGGAAAACCTCCAGGGCAGGTTTTACCTGCACTAAAGCTCCAGCCTTTGCACTGCAAAGACACAGCACTGTGTCATGGGTGATAGGAAGAATGGCTCAAGGGATGGAGATGCTGGGACCAGGCACCCTGGTCACCCAAATACTGCAGAGGAGGATTGCTGACAGGGTTAGCACGGTTTTGCACACTGGGCAAGAAGCACACACCTCCCACTAATGCTGCCCACCTCATTAAGCATAACATCCCGCTGTGCAGCCTTGACGCCGCAACTCCATCCCCTCGGTACCAAGACTGGCTTCATCCAGCTGGCACAGGGAGCTGCAGAATTGGCTGAGAAACACGCTAGCAACTGCCGCGTGAGCTCTCTGGGAGCTGCCGCTTGCCAGGCCCTGCTGCAGCCCGCACTATCTTGCCCTGGCTGCCGTGCTCCCCTAGACAGCTAGCACAGGTAGGCACCTTGCCCAGATCAGCCCTTCCCTGGGCTGGGCAGACACCAGCACCCAGCTGTGTGGGTTAGCTGTCTGCCCGCGATAAAAATCACAGAAAAGAGCCGGCTTTTTGGTAACGGCTGTGATTTTTTTTTTCTTTTATGTCTACCACCCTTTCCTGAGTGCTGCTGTGAGGGAAAAAAGATTCCCAGTTAGAGCCACTGTGAGGATGGTTCATCCAGCAGCAAGCAGAAAATATTCCCATGGCCCTGGAACCAAGCGACGACTAGAGGCCAGATTATGATTTTTGTTATATTGGCAGAAACTTGGAAGAAATCCACTTAAATAACTTGGGTTTGCTGTGGTGTTAGATCACAGTCCCCTGCTTTGCTGCTCTCAGCCTGCTGGGCTCTGCCCGCACCCTTGCTCTGATTCACGGGTGCAAGTTTGGCTTTCTGAATGTGAACGCAGCCAGTTATTGCCAGCCAGGAAACCGGCTCGTTTGCCATCAGTAGCAACAGGCTGCCAACGTCGTGACTCGGCTTTTAGCCAATGTGTGATTCTTTTTTTTTTTTGCTTGGTGGTAAAGAGAGCTCTGATTATTCAGTGTGTTTGATTTTGGGGTGTTCCAGGCACAGACCTCACCGTGCATCCATTTCTCAGTCTGATTTTTATTTGGAACCAAACTGCAAGAAAGAGTGAGCTTGGTCCCCTGTTTTCCCTTGGCCAGAAGATCCAGGCAGGAGACATGTACACAACAGGGCTTTGAAACAAACTGCTTGCCAGAAAGCATGGGCTGGATTCTCTAAGCATTCCTTGGGCAGATTCAAAAAGTTCAAAGGAGACTCATCCCCAAGTGCTAGAGAGACGCAGAGAACCTGGCACCCGTCTTGAGTCAAGCTCATGGCTCTGTGCCAAGACAGTGTGGAAAGAGAATGTCCTAAAATCGATTAAGACCAGGTTTGAAGTTGGTTGGTGTGACCATGGGGACCATTTAGAGATTCTGCCAGCAGGATGGTGTGGAGGCAGAAAGGCTAGCCCAGCAGAAGGAAGAGGAGCAGTCCAGGTAGTCGGTTGGGTGTGAAGACTGAGAGGCCCACATCTCATGTCCCTGCTCCTCAGGTATTTCCTAAGCAGGACGCTTCAGCTCCCAGCATCTCAGCTGGGGATACCTGCAGAAAGAAGGCTACTAGATACATTCAGGAAAATGTGCACAGTGTGAGGCTATGGGAGCATGGGGCTTTTCTACCAGCAATACCTAAAAAACTCTTCGCAGAAAGACACTCACTGACTGAAGCTGTTGGCTAAAGCCTTGTCTCTCGCCAGGCCTCATACAATCTCCTTTCTTGCCCTGGCAGAGGAGATTGAAGCTACTCTCAGCTGTTGCTACCTTTCCACCCCCAGGGCCTTGCATTTGGTGGGGTTGCCAAGCAGAAGCCATCATCAGCCCTGGCTGGAGGGAGCCTCCACTTTGTGGGAACTTTGCAACCGCCCCATCTCTTCTTGCCAAACAGCCCATCTCCATCTTAATCCCTTTCCTTTCAGGTGGGTTGGGAGCAGAAGGGAGGAAAACGGGCTTTGCCAAGAGAAGGAGAGCCCCTGGCTTTGGTAGGCTAAAGAGGAAACAAGAAGAAGGTCTATTGTTTAGACGTGATGATGCTCATTGCCTGTAGAAACCATGGCAGAACCATGAAAAGAATTATGTCCATGCCATGAAGATGAAGAAATGAGAAGACTGAGACAGAGAATACACCCTGCACCCTGAAGCGCATTTCATGCAAAAAGGCTGCTCCAATCTCTGAGGAAATAGCTAATTCAGTGCCTTTTCAACGCACTAAATGGGATGCTTCTAGGTTGGGCAGCATCTATCTGCCTGTTTTACCGTGAGTAACATCCCATCCATGCAACACTAAGTCCAGCAAACATTAGCAGCACAAATGAAAATGTATCTAGTGATGGAGGACCTGAAACAAAATAGTTTTGCACAACTTTACATGGCTTGTTCGTCTCTGAAACTGTTATGCAACTCTGAACATTGCGTGTATGTATGTGTGGCCTATTATTAATTTATCCTTTGGGATTGCAACCTGCCAGGACAAAGTATATTTATAAAACAGTTATGTAGGTGTACTGAGACAGTGTGTGCCAATGTCGAGTGAAAGTATGTTGCAGCAGTGATTCAAATGACAAGGCTCTGTGCTGATGATTTGGCCCAATGTCTCCGTAGCAGAGGCTGTAGGACTCTCATCCACAGATTTCCATATGAAACCTATAACTTCTGGTGGAGGATTTCCATTCCTTCTCACGAGCTCCTCTGGGCCAAGCACACTGTAAATTAAGTTGCATTATTTAAGGACTAGAACCAAAACCCTGGAGCCAAACACCTTCTGTCTTCATTCATATTTGAATTTGTGGCTTGGGCCCATCTCCAACTGTATTATGAAGTGTCTTTTATTTTTCTCTGTTAAGGTGTAGCCAGAGCCAGCAGTCAGAAGATGATGTCCAACGCATTGTGTCTCACGTTCACGTTCAACGGATCCTTTGAGGTCCATGTACCCATATACAGAACCGGGTTATTTAGAGGAGTAAGAGTGGGGTAAAGTACCGATGCCCTCTGTTTTCTAAAGGAATATTGTACAAGGTCTGCAGTGGGACTGGGCACATCGGCTTACAGTGTAGGAGAAGGAAACCAGATCTCCGAGGGCTTAAGAAGACCCTGGGAAGATCTGCCCTAAGCCCCATCAGGTGGTGGGAATCTCGGGGCGGGGAGCCACCGCTGCTGCTGCCTGTGCCCACAGCCCACAGTGTTCGTGACTAACAAGGCAGCATGAAACACGGAGAACAAAGAAGAGATCTGCCCAAAGATACCAAAACCACCCATCTCTGCTGCTTTGCAAACTGAAGCACAGCAGGCGTGTGGGTGTGAGGAGCGAGCATGGGTCCCCCCCTACTTCAGATCCAGCCATTTTGCTGCCCAAAAAGCACACACCAGCACTGGTGATCTGGATAGAGGGGATTGCATCCATCTCAGTGCAGGGTTTCAAGTGTTCATGCATTTTTTACCATTTCTGTGGTGTTTTCTTGTGCAGCTGCTGAGAGTAACCAGGTCAGCTGTTCACACATGGAAATAACCCCTGGCTAGCAGGAAGACAAGCAAATAGGGCAAGATGTGACTTAAAAACAGTCAGGTCAAGCAGGGCACAGCTCAGCTTCCCCTGAATTTAGGCTGCAAGGCAGGAACCAGTTTTGTTCTATTTTTCAGCGAAGGTATCTGGACACCAAAGGGCTGAGAGTCACACACCAGTGGTGGTTAGAAAAAAGTAAAAGGCATAAATCCTTACCTGTCGGGAGAGACCTCAGCTCAAGGGTACTGATGCTTTTGCAAATAATAAATCCTTCCTCCTTGTTTTGTAGTATTCATGAGGAAAATTGAGTGCAGGGTGGTTAAAGACATGGCTCGCGGTCTCCCAGAAAAACCAGTAGCAGCATTAGGAGCTCTAATCCCAAAGAGTGTTCTCTAAAAGAAGGGTTTATGTGGAGAAAGTGTGGAGGACACCATGGCTACACCAATTTTTGCCATAGCCTCATGAATGCTTCTACCCCACAGATGGGCTTTCCCTCTGTTCCATGCGTGCCTTTGGGAAAAAAACTACAGCATTGAAAGAAAGGGTTGTTATTGCTCTGTCTGGGTCCAGGAATGAGGCTGAGCTGCTTGACTGGCTGCTGATAGTTAAATATAACAACCTTTTGCCCCTTCATCTCATCCTTTTACAGGTTTCCGTGTAGGCTTCTCTGAGCAAAGAGGCAGGCTGGCTTCACATGCCTCAAAGAGAGGAAGGAGAGAATGGAAATCATTTGTGCCCTGGTATCTGTGTTCCTCCAGTAAGAAGCTGAAGCCCTCTAAAATGCACTGGGATGCAGGAGCACGGATGCTTGGGCTATCATACCCCAGCTATATAGGACCATTTCCTTATTTTAATTGCTCTGGCTTTTGAGGACATGGAACACAGTTGTTTTTAGGGCACAGAGGGGTTTAGATCAAGCAGGAAGGCTTAAGCTGGAGTGGGAATAATATTTGAATGTTTCAAAGTGGTTTGTGAAGGGCACATCACCCCACATCTCTGCATCCTCCTGTTACAAAGAAAATATGAGAGGTTTGAAAGAGAGGCTGGGCCTTTGAAGAAGAAAAGAGGGGGGAAACCAGCATTAGATGGGATACTACCCACTGACTGCTATTCCATTTCTCAGCAGAAATTTACAATGTGATCATCAAATCCTCAACAGACAAACCTGAACAGTGTTTTCTTCCTTCTGGACAAAAATCTTGGAACTCTTAAAAAGACATTGTATTCCACAGCTCAGCAATCCAGCAGCATTTAAGGAACTAGAGAGAGAAGAGGAATTTTAAAACAAGCAGTCTTTTATTTTCTTCCTTTTTTTAAAGACTCTACGCTGTCAGAATTCTTTTCAGGAAAAGTAGATAAATTCTAACATATGGTAATTAATAGCTTATTAGCTGAAGAATAGTTGTCTACAGAGGCAGTTCACAGGAGTGCACTGTTTGCCTTGCCCCTTATCTCTGGAGATCACTGATCTCTCACTAAAGCAAGAGCTCTCCGGATATGGCATTTAACTGCATTTCTGCTGTTGTTCTTTAGGAAGACAAACAGTAGGATCAGTATAGAAACTGTCACAATACTCAGGTTTTCTGTCTCAGTTTTGCCTCCAGCCAGGGTACACCTTCACTGCTGCATCAAGCTCTGCCACTCCATCTGGGTGCAAGCAAGGGGTTGCAGCAACTTAACACTTAGACGGTTCCCCATCTTGGTGGCGTGTGAGCCTCTCAACGGCACTTGTCTTCAGAAGCTGTTCTTGGGACAGGGAAGGGTTGTTTTGCCCTTGTTTTATGGGGGAGAACTGCAGCAGAGGGAACTGAGGCAAAGGCCACAGAGGCAAAGAGGGTGTCTACCAACATACTCGAAACCGTAACCACAAAACTTTCCACTTTACCTTGATAATGCTGCAGAAGAACAGAAATAAAACACAAAAGACTTCAGCATGGATGTCACCCACACCATTACAGTTTTGAGGATGGCACTAAAATGTCCAGATCAAATTAAGTTTGTGGGCCTTCAAGAGTTGAGAAGCAGAACCTCTGAATGTCTGAAATGTCCAGATCTGGTTTTATTTCCATTTCTGGCAGGTAGCAACCAAGGCTCCTTAATACAAGCAAGACCTTTCCCTTGTTATTCTCAAAGCAACCCCATGCTACCTCTCAGAAGACTGGGCCTCCCTGGAGAAGACACAATGAGAGGAGGACACAGGATGGCTGAGACATCCAAAACCAATGCCTGCAGCACTCAGGTCCTCGAAATTTGGCAGTCTTGCCATTTGTGAGGAAAAGCTTGCGTGGTAGTTGTCACACACCTTTAGATAACTGTGATAGCCGGCAGATCTGTACATCCCTGTTGCTTAAAGGTACTTCAGTGCTTAAATCCACTTGAAATCCACACCCCATCTCCACATTGCTAAATGACAGCACCAGCCTCCAGATGCAGTGAAGATCCATACACACGAGGATGGTGGAGGGTTAGGTACTGTGCAAACAAGGGTAATGGTTTGCATCCTTTAGCGCCTCATGATTTTGAGGTCGGAAAAAAAAAGTCCAAATGAGTTTAAAGGTTACACCAAATTACAAAGAATCACAGGGTTTTGCAAAAATATTCATGGCACCTCTACATCCAGAAAGGTATTTTTCATCTGGCATGGGTGAAGATTATACAAAAGGTGAATACCCTTCTCACACAGCAGGGATGCCGTATGTAGGCACCTGGGCAAGACGTGCCTGGATGTAGCTACTTAAATCTGACTTGTTGCCTGTGCAAATGGCTTTCCCACTCTTCCCCTGAGCTGCTCAGTGAGGGTCCTGCTGCAAGCAGAGGGATGGGGCACCTCATGGCTCCCGCACTCGCTGCTGGCTTGCTCACCCCTGCAGTGTGGGCTCCTGGCTGTTCCTGCAAGGCAATTTCCATTTGGTGACACCCAACAAACTTGGACTTCTCCCTGCTCTGTGAAAAGTGGGTTGACATATCTTGCCATAGAGATAAAAAATTGCTGTGGTCTTCCAGGACGAGGTGAGGTATGGAGTGATACCTGCCCAGCTGGGACCAAGCCTGCTCAGGCTGTCTTCTCCCTTCTCTCTGAGCTGCTGGCAGCAGTGCAGTTCGGCTGGGAAGAAATTTATTTCAAGGAGGTGGCAGAGGCAAAGTGGAATTAGTGTTAAATCCACCCAGGGACTGAGTGGCATGCAGACAGCTTGCATTCCTCACAACCCCATCCTCTACAGTCGGGCTAGCCCATCGGAGCAGCCAGGATGCTATATATTGTCCTATTTAACCTCAAGACAGAGGATCAAAGTGCTACCCTGACACCCCACCTGGGAAATTAAAGACAATTTGAAGATAAAGAGCTGATGTGTTTCCTTAGCATGCACTGCCCCAGCGGGACACTCTGTGCCCAGGTGACATCCCATAATTTTTAAGGAAGTACCGTCTCAGTCCTCAAAAATGCAGCCAGGAAACTAATTTAAATTTTTCTGTGACCCTCCGTGCTTTGAAGGGCAGCTAACCTCAGGCCAACCTCCCAGTTAACACAAAAGAGCAGAAAAGAGCATTCTTCACCTGGACCGTGCCACTGTCAAGTATTTTGAGTGCCTCGTGTCATTTAGGGAGGAAAACGATATTATCTCACTCTCCACATTGGGCTCCAGTGACAGCAGACTAAATTTCGAGTAGTTGGAGTTCAAAGGAGATAGATTTACATGGCAGAGGGATCTGGACTCTCTGATCAGCTGAAATAACTGGTCAAACTCCCATGGACTTAACGCGGGAGTCCTCAGGGAAATCAGTGGGAGTTTTCCCGTAGGCTTGCACTGCGGTGGCTTAAACAAAGCAAGGGAAGGGTTTCTCAGTCGCTGAAAGAAAGAAGTCTCCTCTCAGCAATTAAAATATAGAATTCTACTTGAAAGTGATTAATATTTCTAGTGTCTACTTATGGCCAAGCCACATATCCCCAGCCCTACCAAATATGAACTTAAATACACAACACTCTCCGGAGTTACTTCTCAGTTAATAATTTATGTATTCTGGCAACAGATCAATGCAACTAGAAACTAGTTTAGTAACTTACCTTCAGGGTTGTCTATCTATAAACACTGCAGATTCCTAAGTTAAACAGAACCCAATTGTTTTCCCGTGTAGTAGAGGCCAGGGCCTGATTTATATAGTTAATTTAAATGGTAATCTTAAAGAGTTGGGAAAAAAACAACCTGTATCATTAAGGGTTATGAAAGAGGGAGAAACTGTTTACTACTGGGTTCAGAAAATGTGATATAAATGAAGATAAAATACAAGTATCAAGACAAAAGTAATATAATGATACCGGTATGTGTTGTCTGTGCTTATATAAGAGAGCATTAGTCCTGGCTGATTTTTCCTGAGGCTTCTCTGCACCCACAGAACTGTCTGATGCTGGGATTTGTGTGCAAGTGTGCAACCCAGATTCTTGCCTGTTTAATGCTGGGCTGAGTCCAGTGTCAGGAAGCAAGCAGGGCTCACCTTGCTGCGGCTAGGCCAGGAGTTTAAGTGAAATAAGGGTGCCCGGGCTTGCCCCTTCTCCTTAATCATGTCTGGAGAAGAGAGGGGACAGCAGCCTTTGTGGATGGCTCACGTATTGAAACATGGCTTGCATTTGAAAGCGCCTTGCAGTGACTAATTAACAGGCATCTGTTACAACTTGTTGAGCCTTATCTTCATTTTCATACGCGCTATTTTGGAATGAAGTTTTATTTAGGCTCTGGCTCCTAAACGTTGCTCAAGAGTCACATTACAAGATTAGCCTTCCTGACAAAGGGGAGGGGATGCTTTGCGGTTAACAGCGCGAGGTAGGAGTCAGGAGGCTCGTCCTTCTCCTGGCTGCCGCCTCGTCACCTGCTCTGAAGCTGCTCACTTAGCTCACGGAGCTAAGCCTGCACAGATAGGAAGGCTTAGTTAATGTCTATGGAGCATTCAGAAATTATCTTTTAAAAGCTGCCATGTAAATAATGATTTAATAGTTCTCAGATGCCACTGAATTACCTTCTGCAAATATCTGCTCCTGCAAAATGAGCTGCATGGAGTTTCCCCCCTCCCCAGCTGCAGACACTCAATTGTCAGGGGCAAAGCCTTAAAAGACTCACCTCCACTCCATCAGGGCTTCACCTTGGCTAGAGTCAAGGCAACCAGGCCAGAGACCTCTAGATGTAAAAACCACAACCCATTGAAGCTAAAAGCCTCTTGATGTGATAATAAAAGATACCCTCTTTGTGGGTCAGTGTGGAGGATTGCAGATACTCACCCACATCAGGTAATCTTTCATCTGGGTGTTGCTCATGTGAATTGTGAATTCTTCGGCTGCCTGTGCACAAGTATTAGGGGAAGCTTCTGGATCCTGTCAACCAACTCATCTGAACCCTTTCTTTTTTGTCTTTATCAAAGGAAACCCAGCAAAGTCTCTTCAGAGGCACATGTGTGAAAGTCTGGAGATACTGAACCACATGCAAAGTTCGTCTGCATGGGAAATTACACCACAGCAATGCAAGGTGTGAACACAAAGCCCCTGAATAGGACTAGTAAGGTTTCCTTATGTTTTGGGACCAAGTAATGGAAGTGATTGTTCTGATAGAGCATGGGGTGGGAAGAAACCCTAGGCTAAGCTGGGTAGCAACACTAGCCCTCCTGGCAGGGGGAAGGAAGAGCCCATACTTTAGCAGAGGCTAAGAGACCCTGTAGATCTGCACATTATCTCTGCCTGTGTGGGCACTTCAGTTATGAATCAACCACACAGACACATATATTGGCATCTGAGACACCCTTACGGTCAATGGAGAAGAATAGGCACTTTGGCAGGTAGTTCCTCTGCTCTATTTTAGGCATCTGTTGTAGGAGGAGACAAATTCTGCACCAGACCTCAGTGGGCTGGTCTTGAAAAACTAGTTGAGAGCAGGTGACTAGCTTGAGTGATGCTGCCTGGATACAGCCATCGAAAGGAAGCATTAGGATATCAGTCCGTTTCTCTGGAATCGTAGTCACTTCCCTGCAGTTCAATTTAAAATGCCTCCAAAGAGAAATCAGCTAAAAGGGGAAAAAAAGACTCTCATTTCAGAGACACTGAAATAAGTGGGAGTGTGAACATATGTGTGTGTCCACATGGGGAACTACTCTGGAGTCTCTGCAGTTCTTTAAATACACAGTGAACACGAAGCCAGGTTCACCTCCCCTCCTGCACACATTCTTCCGTACACATAGGCTGTACAATTCTGGTTTACCAGTTTTAATGGAGGTGATTGGAGTGGAGAAAGCTGATGATGAGCTTTAGGCTCCTGTAATGGATAACACAAAGCAATCCCACTCCATTATATGCATTTATCATGTGGCAGTTGGCCTGACTGAGGAGTGAAGGCAAGCTGCTCTCCATTGACTCCCACTAAACCATATATTGCTTTAAAAAACAATATTTAATTAATTTTTTAAAAAATCCTATTCTTTTATGGACAGGGACAGGGTCTCTCAGCCTCTGTATTGGTGTAATATAGAGCTGAGTAAGGAGACAGCCCACCACTGTCTAAATCCTCTGATCTTATTTCATTGGAAGAGGTGAAGGATCAGATCCCCCTCTTAGCTACACTGATGTCGATCTGGAGTGACTGCAGGTGGCTACCATGGCTGAAAATTGGGCATGACTGAAGTACAGTCTGGGCCCTAAGTGTTCAAGAATGCATCCTGTTCACATGAGGTACGTGCATGCATTAAAGGAACCATAAAGCCTTCAGATTTTGAGAATGAGATAAAAATTCAGCTCCTCTGCTGGCTTTCTTGAGGTGGTTTTGAAATGCTCCTTGCAGAGGTGAAAAGCAGGTGCTGTAAAATCACTTGCAAGGTTTCCCACTGCCCCTACTCGTTTCTAGTGGAGGTCAGCTCGTGTCACCATGCTGTGTGGTTTTCATCTTGCGTGTTGTGATCTGCAACCTGGCAGGCATGGCAGCAAACGGCTCGGATGTGTGCTGTGGCCAACTTCTCCTTCAGGTCTTTTGGGGGAAATTCTCATTGCTTTTCCCTCAAGAAGAGAAAAACCACTAAATATGTATTATCAAGAAAGTCCCAGGGTGAGACAACGTCCCCAAAAGTCTAATGCAGTGACAGAAAAGGGACGTTAGACTCAGATGTGGAGTGGACTTAGATGTGGATGTGGACTCAGACTCAGTGTGGGCTCAGAGTGGACTCAGATGTGGATGTGGACTCAGAGTGAGGGAGGAAAAATATGCGGTTCAAATTTGCCAAAATTCCCCCACATTAGCTGTGAGTTTAAGAGCTCATGGTTGTGTCCCTAATTTACCACCAACTTCTGACAAGACGACAATCTGTTTAGGGATCAGTCTGATAAAGAAACCTCCATGTTTCAACATAAGGCATTGTGGCACCCAGCCTTTAGAGACTGGTACTACAGGAGAGATCCTGAAACTCCTGTTAGAAAGGAAGCTCTCCCAGAAGCACAGGTAGCTCTGGCAGAAAGGCCAAAGGGCTGCCACTTTTTTTTCTCCCTTGCACCTAATTGCACTTGACTTCTTTAATATGCAACATCCCAATTTCAAACGGTGGATGAGCAGTGGCCCCGCCCTGGACCAACCTACTGACCTGCTCTTAAGGGACATTTGTGGCATGGGGAGAGTGGAGGTTGTCCTCAGGCTGTGGAGCCCGTCAGGCACCCCCTTCCCACCTCCTGGGATTTCCAGCTTTATGCCATGAGAAGATTTATGACAAAAGGGGTATTCAGTGCCCCATTTTGCAGGCAGGCTGATCCCGTCTGTGTCGGTGCAGGGAGCACTGAGTGGGTAGGATCCCTCTGGGGTGTTAGTCAGAGGAATGGCTCATTTCTAGATGCTGACAGAGCTCAGCATGACCTCGGCATGACCTAGGCACCATGCCACTTCCAGCTGACTGTGTCCAGGAGCAACTCTGGGGCTCCAAAGATATTGCAAATCTAAAAGAGAGGTGCTCACAGCACCTTCAGGCTTGGCTTTCTGCTATGTGGAGTTTTCAGGGTTTCTATGTTGAACTTAAATGTATTTCTTTACCTGGACCTTAGTCTCTTTGATGTTTAGTTCCCAGTAGTAAAATGGGGATGTTAATATTCATCCCTTTGCCTTAATTTTTTTTTCATACAGGATCCACCTCTGTTCTTCATTGGACCTGCAGTAATAAATGCAAAATAATTATACCAAAAATAGGCCTGCAAATTAATCTACCTTGAGCAGTGTAGACTACAGGACTTTTTAAAAAACTAATTATTGTTTTATGCAGTAGATTTTCTAAATAATATGACCTAATATAGCTTCAGAGAAATACCAGGACACAACCCTTTCATGTCCTGCTTGTGACACTGGGAAGCAGCTTGAGTCATTCTACTCCTGAATCAAATCCCCTTGCAGCTACCCAACTGGGTGACCCTGCACAGATCCTACCAGTACTAAGAAAAATAAAGTTAAATGGCAATGTTTTGCAGACTCAAAAATTTAAGAGGCAGGATAGTGGTATTTGTCATTCTTTGGGAAAAAAAGAAAAAGATAGAAAAACAATCTGTCTCAAAGATAGTGAATTTTAGTCTTTCCCACTCTTTTTTTCCAGAAGATCTGAACACGCAGCAAAGATTATAGGAAGTGGGTTAATTAAATTGCGTGCCTGGACATTGATGTTGCTTTGACTGAGCAGTGTGTCTGTCCTAATTAAAGAAAACTTTTCCAGGGGGTTGAAATGCACTTGAGTCTTGTATGTTTGTGTTGGTCACTTACTGAACATGAGAAGCTGTGGCTTTGCTTTTTCCTTCAGTGAGGATAAAATTACACATATCACACATATGGCATGTCATTTCTCCATCAGCGGGGAGGGTAATTTTTCAGAAGGCAGCCATCCCTTCTTTTTCTTTTTTTTTTCCCTTTTTATTTGAAAGGAGCATTTGATATTGGAAATGCCAGAATGACACAACTTTTTTAGAGACCGGAGGAGGAGAGTGTGCCTTGGGCACATGCAGGGTCAGTTTCTTCCCACATGTGTAACTCCAGCTTTGAGATGACCCCCCCCCTGAAAATCAGCAGCCTTTGGAGCCAGAGGTAGCATCTTGGGTTCATGATCCACAAGGGTTTCTTGGAGTCAGCAGGACTCATAAAAAAGAGGCAGCTCACTGTCTGAGCAAACAGATCTCTGTTCACAAGGACATCCCAGCTGCGACACAATGAGTGTTGGTCCAGATGATGGAGAGAGAAGGATCTGCCTCCATCCTCACCATCACAGAGAAACCCTTCCAGGAGGCCGTGGTCTCCTGGTTTATCGTGAGAATAATCAGGGCGAAAGTCTTTCCCTTCAGAAGACACTAAAAAACACCCCCTAAACCCAAAACTGAATGCAAGGGTCTTTTCTTCTTTATGGCCTTTCCTGACTTTATTGCTTCTGAAGCTTTGGATGGCATTCTTGTCACAGCAGTCACACCAGACCTGAAGGAGATGGTGGCGAGGCCAACTACTGTGCTTTGCTGGGCCCTTTCTGTCGGAGGGGACATCTGCTAAAACCAGCTGTGGCAGCGGCTTGTGAGTGATGGAGAGCTGGACTCAGACTGCGATTCAGCTCATTAAAAGCACCCCGGGGGCTGCTATGGTTATTTGCCCCCTGTAGTGCTGGCATTTTTAAGGCCAGGTCAGAACTCATTGCTCCAGGCTCTGTGCTAAGGGCCCTCTCTATACCCTTTGTCAAAGGACACGTATTTAGCCTGTCCCTCATCTTTATCCACCATGTCGAAGGCAGAGACCTGTGTCTGAGCAGACTCCCATCCCTCTGCTTCTCTCCTCTGAACAAATGTGGTCAGCGTGAAACAAAGCCCAAAGCAGCAGCACGTTCCCCTGTGAGCAGACGGAAAGTTTCAAAGGCACAAAGGGTATTTAGGCACCGACTTCAAAGTCAATAAGTTGGATGCTGGAAAAAAATCTCCCCCGTAGCCTTTATGTCATGCCACTTAATAAGTAATTAAAAGCTCAAAAATCATGAGTCTGCTGCTTTCATTACTTCCTAAAGAACACTCGATACATCATCGCTCTGTGAAATGCTTCACATGTACCGCATCCTACTTTAAATATGCCAAACAGTGAAGTGCTTAGCATTACAAAGGCAAAGACATCAAGGAAGCTTTGATAAAATCTGCTGAGCAGACAAACATCTCTTTGGTTGGCACTAGCCAGGCTAGGTTTTTATTCCACAATGATTAAAAACATTTCAAGTGAAGGCAGCTAGGCTTGTATTTTAGACACAAGACCATTAGGTGACAAAGAGTGAAACCTTTCATTACCGGGATGCTGGCTAAAGGGGATTAACCCATTCAGCGGTCGCAGGATGTTGCTGGTGTAAGGCAAAGGTTTCTCAGAGCTGACTCCTTTCTGGGAAAGGGAACTAGAAAAGGGATGGAGGGCTTTGCTGTGTTGGTGGCGGAGAGGAGGTTGGCACGGCAATGCTCTGTTTCCCAGTTCCCAAATGATGGGAGGTATCTGAGAGACATTTGTAGGGTAGGGCACAGCTCTTCTGAGGCAGCGAGGCTGACATCTGTGCTGTTGCAAAAAGCTGCCTGTAAAATAGGCAGGGCTTTATTTTTCCCTCTCAGGCTCTGTTTGTGGTAGAGCACGTCTGGCTGTAAGCTCTGGATAGTACTCAACATGGTGAAGCCCCAACAGTGACAGGGTGTGTTCCCGTGATATAAATAGACATTTAAGATGAGCTAAATTTACACAGTGAATCATTTATTTGCTAAAAATGTGGTTTCAGGGTGGCCACAGTTATTTGCCAGATATGATGCATATTTTCAAATGCTTTTGGATTAAATGAAAAAATTTGGAAATGTTGAAGCACTTCATTTCAGCGTTTCCAGAAACATGCACACACATCTCACAAACTGTGTTACTCTCGTGAGTCTGAGGAGCCATTCACAAAATGGAGGAGAAGACAATAACACTCCTCTCCCCAGCTACCCCCACAGCCCAGTGTTTTCAGCGTCTGATTGGGAAATCTCACCTCCTAGGAGAGTGCTCCCTACTGCGATAATTATGAGGTACTCTGACCTGGGTGCCTCTTGTTTTCTCCAGTTGAAATTACTTCACTCTGTAAGAATAATTAAATACTCACTGGACGAGAGCAAGGGTGACAATAATTTTGTGGTTAGAGCACTCCCCTGGGATGTGGGAAGTCTCCCAACAGCTGCATCAATGAGTAGTGTTTATACAGAGTCGAACAACTCCAGCAGAAAAGGATGAGAGAGGCTGCAGATTACCCTGTAGCCTGGTCCTTGGAGACACAGGAGATAATGACAGTGTAAGGGCTTGAAGCTGGTCTTGCAGAGGGCAGGTAATTGTTTTGCTAAGTGGGATGCAGTTGTGTGAGCCCTTTCACGTAGGTTACAAAAATGTGGTAAATTGGTTCTTCCACTTCATCCCAGAACATTTTTTAAACCTCAGAAAGTCTTTTAGAATGGGGAAAAAATCCTTCCCACCCACTTGGAGGTCCCTCATTCGATTCCCATTGCTGCCTAGTGGGCCAACTGGTGTACCTCTACATCTGAGGGTGGTTGCACCAGGGGAGCAATGAAAACTTTTTATACTGTGGTTGTGACAAGCTGCATTATCAAAGCCCAACTTCACCAGATTTTCCCATCCTTCTAAGGCAGCTGTGGGAAAGCTCAGTACATATAAGCCAGTCTGCTGAGAAGCCAGTCTATCAAAGCAAAGAAAAAAGAATTATTCAAGTCTCATTTTCTGGATTTACAGCAGAAAAATGTAAACCGAGAAATTGTGAGTACATTATTGTTCCTTGCAGTGTGTCATGGGGGGTATATTCAGAATAGGTTTCAGTCTTCCCAGGAGAGGCAGAAAGACAAGTAGTTTTTAAAGAAAGCTGAGAGGGTCAGCAATTGCTTGCCTCCAGGAGATAGGGATGTAAGCAAACTATCAAGTAACATGGAACATGCATATTTTCTAGCACCTGAAAAGCTGAGGTTTCTGCAGAGCAAGCCACCACATACTTGTGGGATTAGGCATGTTAAGGAAAATGTACTCTGCCAACCAGGCTATATATATAGTATGATGAAGGGCTTGTTCCTCTGCTTCGGCTGGTTGATAGTAGACTCCATTTCATGGGAGAGAAGGGTGGTTTCTTTTTGCCTCCTCGTTTGTCCTTTGTGCAAGACTGATAAAAACAGAGAGTGAGCTGAAATCAGTGTTATCACCTCACAGAATAAATAGCAAGAAAGAAAAAAAATACTTGGAAACTTTTATGCTTATGGACTGTTGCTTATGAACAATTAACTCGAGCTGAATGCAAACAGAGTCTTTTGGAGAGGGTGTGTATTGGTAGAAATATTTAACAGGCCATTTAAACCTGGGTGGAAGTAAATTCATGCAGAAACACTCAGGTAGGAGAAAAAGTCCTGAATGTAATGCTCCCATTCACACTGGTTTCAGTGGAGGACGAAGCCTCACAATCATCAAGACATCTCTGTTTCCTGTCCTCTCCTCTGCCCAGTGAGTTAAGGAGGTCTTGTGGTCCTGCCAGGCCTCAGGCTTTTATCGCTCTACTCAGTGATGTCCAGTTTAACAAGGTCATTTGATCTTTTTTGTACTTAATATGTGACTCTCAGAGCAAGCAGAGGTGCAGGTGTTGAAAAGGGGGGCTCACTTGCACTCCAGGAGGGTGTAATTCAGACCCACTCAGGGAGAGCATTTGGATCTGTGCAGAACCATGCTTAGGCAGGATCTGCTTTTTTGGACACAGCTCTGAACTGATGCTCTGAAGGGTTTCTGGACTGGAGCTAATGTGTATGGGACAGGTTTTGAGTCACGACCATGTAAGTGTTTTGGGCTGATGCTCCACCAGCCATTACACCCTGCTGTCAGGGGAGCTGGCGTGCTGGGCACGTGGGATCTTATGCACTTTCTCAGTGTGAAGGGAAAGAGAGGAATGGTGAAATCCCTTAAGCTGTTCTGGCAAATCAGCCCCCAAAAGCAGTCTGAATCTGCAGGGAGCTCTGTTTCTTCTCCTGCAGGGAATGGGTGTGTTTTTAAGTGTTTGCTGTGTAATTGTGACCAAATACCGCAAGGACATTCTCTTGAAAATGCATTTCATCATCATAAATATGATGTAACACGACGCTTCCTAACCAAACCTTCCAGAGGCTTGTCTGTTATGAAGTGAAGTTATTCTAGAAGGGTTACTTTACCTTAAGTTCCTGCCTCATCTTAATCCAGATTAATTTTTGCATATAGACAAGCCCTAAGGGCTTGACTCAAGGAGCGCTGCAGTAAATGAGAACCTTTCTGCTGAACCTTGGATCAGACCTGAGGTGCTTCTGGCTGCCTCTGCCAGAGCATTTTGGTTCAGAGCAGTAATGCTGTTTCACAGCAGCTCCCTGGCTTGGCCTCCCTCACCCCATAGTAGCCTGGTTTGCAGAACAGCTCTGATACACACATATTCTTTTTTTCCAGTGGAAACAAAACCAGAAACTCTGCTACAACCCCTCATAGGGCTATAAATTAATAAATTAGTAGCTGGTCCTTCAGCCAGCCTCAGACAGTGTGCAGGGTGGGGATTTTCTGTGTAGGGGACAGGAATAAATCTAACCTGGAGTAACCACTGGGACCTGCACATAGTGTAGATTTTGAGCACTCAGCACCAGTCTGGCTGATCTCCTGATACTCTCCTACTGCTCTTTTGCTAATCTAGATGTAGCAATTACTTGTTAATCTAGATGTGGCCTGTATGATGTATATCACTATCATATCTGACTCCTTGCAGTTGCACACAAGGCAAGACGACAACCTCTGCTTTGCAAATGGAGACATGAGGCAGTCCAAGGAGATAGGAAAGTTGTGATCAAGTTACAGTCTCTTGTGTGTTGCCTTGAGAATGGTGTTTCTTCCCAAGTCAGCCTCAAGTGCCCACAGACTTCCCTGAAAAGGGAGAGCCTGTGATGTGCGGTTGGTGCAAAGGGGAGATTCAGTGCTTGGCTCTGCTCTGCGCTGTGCCAGCAGCTACTGAGGTGTGGACTTCAGGCTGCCCAAATGGCCAGATGAGCATCCACGAGCTGGAAGCACATCCAGTCCTTCTCTGAAGTCTAAAAAGAAAATTTGGAGGAGATAAAGGCAACTTTCAAAGCCCATCCTCCACCTGAATGACAAAGGGTGAAGAAGCACAAGTCCTTTCTCTGACACAGACTTTCTTCAGGATCTCTGTCAAGTCAGCCCATCTCTCTGTGCTTCGTTTATCCCTGGTACCGAGGGACGGGATATTAGCCTGGCTCATCTGCCCGGGTAATGTGTCTACAAGTATCCTGGTGCCAGGGTATGTTCCTGAGGGCAGGACCTGACAGCATCATCACCAGCATGGCCTCCAGCACTCCTGCCCTGTGCCAGCCAGCAACATCCCAAACAGCTCCCCAGGGCGGTTTGCAGATTAGCACAGGCCAGGGGCCATTCCCAACATAAAGTTTGCATGTGGCTGCCATGTTTCAGAGTCCAAAGGGGGTTAATGGACACAGGACCTTCTGTGTTTGTGGTCTGAGAGCCCAGGCACTTTTAATTTACTAGCCCAGGTGTAGCATTATCCAGTAGCCCTTGGGCCCCAGGGTCTGTGCTGCTTTGTTAGTACTGCATCAAACAGAATAAGGCCCAGGCTTAACTGTGCACTAGCTTAATTTAATAAAAAAGATTCGTTTTTTTAAACTTGCCCTAAGTAATTTCCCTGTCCCCACTATAAACACCACCTTGGCTTGGTGTGCCTCTGCAAGCATCGGTCTTTTCTTCTTCCCATCCTGAGGAGCAGTAAAAATAGGTAATCTTTAATGAAAGGTCAGCTATTTGGGCTAAAAGCCAGGCTGGGATCCTGGGGGGAGGGAGCCGGTGGCTTTCTAGGGCAGCGGTATGGTTGGAGCGGTGCCTCCATTGCAGCGGCCGCAGCTCCCCCGTGGTACCGGGCAGCACTAGCAGCACCAGCCCGTGATGATGCCATCCTGCAGGCAGGAGGGGAAAAGAGTACAAGGAGACGTACTGTACGCTCTCATACTGATTACTACATTTATCATTTTCAATAAACTCCGGGAGCAGCCAGCCCCTGTACCCTGCGTACTCTTACAACTCGTTTCTCTGTGAAATTGGAAATGGGACAAAGTCAATTACGTTATTTTGCAACAACAAACCTCTGTGGGATAGTAACTCAGACACTGGCTGCAGTTCAGAGAACAGCCAGAGACCCACTTGAAATTTTCTTAACGGTGGTGACACAGCCACAGCAATGCTTTATTCCACCGTAGTAAACACCAGAAGGCTTTTTATTCTTCAAAGCCCTGTCCAAAGAGAATAAATCAGTCCAGTGCCACTGCTGCAGCTCAATGGAAATGAGAAATTCACCTCCACGAACTCTTTGGGAGAGCTACCTGGTTTCTGTTGTGTTTGGATATTACGTCCTCTGGAGGGGCACAAGCCGAGGGAGGAAAAGCGGTTCAGGGTTGGCACCATACCAGGAGTATGGAGGGCAGGGGTGGATCAGATAAGCAGAAGTCTAAGACCATAAATACCTCCACGTCACTGCAACGCAAACAGCAGCAAATCCCCCTGGAGAAGCAAAGTGGATGTGTAACTAAAAGCAAATTGGAGAAAACTGCCCTCACTTGGGAATTCAAGCTTTGAAACCTCTGAGAAATGAACGGTGCTCAGAAGTTTCCCAACCTTGTCTGTTAATTACTGAAGATATTTATTTTTAACCCAAGGCTGGCTCCCTCATCTTAATACTTAGCAGGGGACTCACATGGTGCAATCGGCCAAAAATCAAAGCCACTTGAATGAAGCCTTGCTCTGTGAGTAAGCTAGCCCTGCGGGGATGTCCCTGGTTCACCCCTCATGCCGTGAGGCTGCCGGGTCCAAGCTGGTAAAAATCTGAGCATCTTCTTTGTTGGAGTCACAGACGCCTCAGGGTTTGCGAGCTCAGAGCTAAAACCATGGAGCAAAGAGTCTGTGTTAGTGCGGGCGAGCTCCTGGATCGGTGTGGGGACAGCAAGGATGACCCTGCCACCTCCTCCATGGTTTGCCGCATGGGTAGCTAAGGGGACATGTGGTCTCGCCTGCAGAACACTGATCATAAGTCCTGATACGGGGCACCAGCCGGTAACGTTACGATGCCAGACCTGTCCCATCTCACACTGCACAGCAACACAAACCTCTCCTCTCTCCATCTTCTCACCATGCTTCTTTGGTTGGGTGCCAGCTCTGTGGTGGCTAGCGAGGCCAAGGGGCCAGCCGCAAGACCCACCCCCCGGCCTCAGCCCTGCAACCTGTCCTTCTTGCAGGGTGACATTTTATGTGATGGAGAGGAGGGAGGACAAGAGCTTTGCCAGCTGGAGTAGGTTACAGGTGCTGTTGAGTCGACAGAGAGGGAAGGGAAGTCTTGCACAAACCGCACCTCTAGTGAACACCTCCCATAGCAAAATAAACAATGACATCTCAACCAAGAATATCCATTTTTGAATAGATATTTTATCTCCAACACATGTATTCCAGGTTTGGTTTGATGGCATTTTCCTCCTTGAAAACTGCTGGCCCTTCCCCAGAGGCAGAGAGCAAATAAGTGCCAGTCATACTGTTGCAAACAGGGTGGTGTAACATTTAAGTACACCTTTCCCTTTTTGACTTGGCTTGCTGGAGAGCACAGCAAAGTGAAGAAGTCTTTCTCTGTCCATGTGTGTGGTGGTAGGGGGACATGGATGGACAGGTTGGTTAATGTCATCGTGGATGTGTGCTGAAGGCTGTTTGTCCCCCACTGACCCAACTGTAAAAAAGGCCTGAGTCATCCTGAGCCAGGACATCAGGGGCAGCTTTGTCCTTGGTAGAGATGTTCCCCATGATGTCCCCCCTTTCTCCTCCCAAACCTCCCATCCTTGTGACGCCTGAGGACTTTTCCCATTTGGCCAAGATTCCTAGGCATCCCAAAATCCCAGACAAGTAGCTATGAGGTGTGGTAACCCTGCAGCCCACGGACACGTACTTTGGCACAGAAAACCCCAGCCTCTACTTGTATGCTGTGGCCATGACATAAGAGCCTGATGGGACCCCTTGGCTTTTGCACACCATGACTGACACACCACCTGTCCCAGTGCTGCCCCAGAAAAAAACGCTGCAACATACAAAGAAACCATGCAAGCCAAATAAATGAATGCCTTGAGCTGCACTAACGACCTGGGAAAAGCTACCATACCTTTCTGATCATATCTGGAAGGCATGCAAAAAACGTGGCCATGAGCAGCACTCCTAAAAAAAAGAGAGAGGGAGGAAAAAAAGGCATGTTTTTTCTTCCCTTCTAGTTCTTGAAAACAAAGTGATAATCAGTGGAGATAAGCCCTGTCATGTGTGTATTCTTCCAGAGAAAAAAAGGCTGAGGTGGCTCTTGAGTGTTCCTGCCTTGCAGTGGGGGCAATCAGACACCCAGGCAGTTTCCATGGCTCAGCACTCATAAATCCTGCCCATGAGTCATCAACTCACAGGCCCCAGCAGCTCAGACCCTGCCTTTTCCATGTAGGCATGGGCTCTCTGCCCCTGTTTTCCCTTCTCCAAACCTCTCGGTGTAGCCAGCAAGAAGTCTATGCACTTACCTCCACCAGACATCTCAAGGCAGGTTCATACACGGACATGTCACACGGACTTATCCTTCTTCCAGGTGTCTCCACTGAAAGGATTGGAGTTGCAGTTTTGGTCCATTCAGAGACTGGTCTGAAACACAGTTTGGTTTAATTTATGTTGTGTGGTCTGTCCTGAACACATGAAGTCTTGCATGTGCCATGAATCAGAATACTTAATTCAGAAGGATCACTTGGCAAACTTTTCTTCCCTATGATATTCATTCTTAGGAACTGGGAACCACTGCCCTGGTCGTGAGAGCAGGAATTACAAGCTAATGCCCCAGAACACAATCTTTTTCCCAAATCAGGCAAATGGGTAAAACAAAACAGCACTCAGGAAGGACAGAGCAAGTTCTTCCAGGCACTTCAGTCCCTGACTAGTTAAGCAGGTTATAATGGGTTTTAATTGTTACTCCCACAAGCTACAACTTTATTTACTGCAGTTGATCAGCCCTCACAAAAGGACTGAATCGTCCCCTTGCATTCAAAAACCAGACAGCTCTCACCCTCATCTGTGATAACGTCATTGAGGAGAAACACATCTCCATGGTAAGGCAGGACCAATACAGCCACCACTAAAGGACTGCTGTGCCAAGGGGAAGCTAAAACCAAGTTCCCAACCACTGCACTCTCCAGAGATATTGTATCTTCTTAACCAGACATGCTGCGCAAGAGATTGGGCCAGGAAGTGAAATAACACAGCAAATCCATCAAAGGAGTGAGAGCTGTTGTCTGCTCTGACCTGGCACTGCCTGTGAGCAGGGATCAAGCCTTTGCAAAAGTCATGAGCACTGTTATCCCATCCTTCCAGTTGGGAAACTGAGGCAGCCTGCTCTGGTTGTCCCTCAACATGTATTTGCAATGATGCTGCAGGAACACCTGGACAGGGAGGCGTGCTGGTGCTGCCTGCATGCGGTAGGAAATGTGCTTTTCTGGGTCAGCAGCAACTCCTTCCCAAAATCTCGCAGTTGGCAAAGAGGTTTCTGTAGCAGATGCTTTGCCACAGCAGTGGCCTCTCTCCTGGCTTGAGCCCTCTGAGCATGTCCCCAGCTTTCCTGTCCCACTTGATAACTCCTCTGAAGCTTACCAGTTTCACCGGATTCATCTTGCTTCCCTGCAGAACATCAGCTTTCTCAGAACACAAATCACAGTCTCATTTATCTACACTTAAGGTAATAGTTTCAGGGTTATAGTTGCAAGGTCTCCAAAAACAGGTTTCCTAGTGAAATGCACTGTGACTCCAGATGTTGGAGCAAGCCACTCCCCTAGCTGCTCATGTGTATTTTCCAAAGACCTTATGATGTGCATCAGTGTGGGAAGCAGAGACCCAGTTTCCATGAAAAGTCAGCACTACCAGGGTCACTTTTCTCTGTTTCTGTTCCCTGGCTATATTCTGCTTCCTATTTTCACCTGATACTAATGCAGCATTGACGGTCCCTGCCTTGGATGTCTGCTGTGTTTCACCCCCTTCAAGCTCTGATGGCCCAAAACACCTTAGAAACCTTCACGGCTTAAACTAGCTGATGTGCTACTCATCAGAGAGCATCCATTTTACACTGAGCTTACTAAGCATACGGCCTCGGGCACATTCGCATCTTCTGATAGGGCTTGCACAACCTTTCTGGTACCTTATCAACACGCAAGGCAGGAACAAGGTGCTTTGCTCAGACCTGACCTCCTCCCTTCCACTTTTCAGCCAAGGTCACCATCTGCAACCAGAGCAGAGCCAAGGCTCTGCAGCCTCTGCTGCCAACTGACATCAGCAGAACCAAACCTTTTCTCCACAACACTGAGCTGTAAGTTGTTTGGTCCAGGAAGGAAGAGCGTCCCTTACCAAACACAGGTGAACTGGAGCACTCACACAGGAGGGTGAATGTTTAAAAGGGGTTGTAATGCTACCTCCAGGCATACACCAGCCTCACCGGCAAGGGGAGAACCAGCTTCCTGCACCGGCAGGTTTACACCACTCAGGGTTTTTGTGCATCTTCCTCCAAAGCATCTCAGTCCTGGAGCATCTCTGCAAAGCCCAGAGCCCTAGCGTGGCAGGGCCACTCACGTGGCATTGCACATGTCACCCAAAGGGCTGCTGCCTACCCTCGTGGGACATCCCAAATGCCAGCGCAGCTCTGGCACCACACTGCTGGCCTGAGGTGTGCTGGTTTTATTCATGACCCAACACTTTACAACTGCAAATGTTTTAATATTCATGCAATGCTCCGCAACCCCCCCCACTCCTTCTTCTCCTGTATGGAGATGAGTCTCCACTTGCCGCACCATGTTCTTGGAAGAACAGGCAGAACGGAATTAAAAGTTTCAAACTAGCTCAGTGGAGGTGAAAAATGTTGCCTAAAGACAGAAGGAAGATTGTCAAGTGAGATTTAGAGATGCCCTGGGCAGGTGAGGGATGATTATATCCGATTAAGATGGTATATCTGATCCTACCACTGCCTGGGAAGGTCTCTTTCTCTCCTGAAGCTTGTTTTTGTCCCATCTTCAGTCTATCTGCAGAAACATTCGGTAGAAAAATGCCCTCTCTAGTTTCAGACTCTCCAGAGTCTCTAATAGCTCCTGCCATTATGAGATGAGGCAGACAGATTGTTCGTGATTCTCTTACGGGCTTCTCTTCTATGACTCAGCCCTATATGAATGGCTAGAAATGAACATCAAGCTAAAACCAACAAAGTGGGTGCCAAGCACTTTATTTTTTTCCCAGGATACCATTTTTCCCAGAGTCTCACAGAGGTAATTAAAAGGTGTCAGCTCTTAGAAGGAATATCCTTGACAGTAATATGATATAATTCAGACTGAACAATATGTTCAGTTTGTTCCCTGGACCATAATACAGTGCTGTAACAATGCAGTGCTATATTCACTAAAGATTATCCTCAGCAAAGAATGCCCTGAGTTAACTGAAATAGGACAAAAATCCTCACACGATCATTGACAGCTCTGATTATATTTATTAGATAAATTCAGAATAAGTCCCTATATAAAAGTGGAATACTGGGTTTCAGAAGACTCATGTTCAGCCCCAAGATCAAGAACTCATTGCTTCTTGTGACCATAACGCATTTTAGCAATGCCTTGCCTGTCTGAAGAGCACAGGACTTCTTCCTTCCATGCTGCAGCTACTTGGGATTGTCCTAGTCCTATTTCTTGACACACCACCTCACACACTGAAACCCTATGTCTTTCAGCATCCCTTTAGAAGTTTCTTTGATGTCAACATGGTGCTCTTTTTGCTGTTATTCCACTGACCTGAAGAACTGATCATCTTTTGCTTTCTTAACTAGGACATAAATGGAAGAGAGCCCTTTTCCCATGGCACCAGGCACCATATGAGCAACGCCTCCAAAAAACTTAGAACAAGAAAGATATAAAGCAGAATCAGATTCCATATCTTCTAGGTCTGCCCTTCACTGACCTTGGATGCAGCTCTGTGAAATTGAATCTGACCTAACAGGGTCACCTTGGGACATTGTAGCTGATGCACCTAAATAAAAGTTGAAGTAGGGGTGAGCTTCTAATAACCAGAAGAAATAATGAAATACGTATCTATAACCAGACAAGGCACAGATTAAAGTGGGTTTGTTCCTTGTTCTTTTATTGTTACTTATTAAAAATACCAAAGCAAAGACTCACATGCCTTACAGGTGGCCAAATCTGCTTCTTTCTCTAGATCTACACCTGAGCAACCTCACTGGTGGTGATGATTTGCCCCATCATGTTTCATGGCAAGCTGGATCCTTGGGTTTCTCATCTGATCTCAGCCTTGATTAAAGCTCCAGTGAAGGCCGGGGTGTTTGACCTGGGATTATTGGTTTAGTAATGTTGTGAGATCAGTGCCAAATTCCTTAGCAAGAACCCGGACAACCAGCCAAACCCGAGCTACATCCACCTTCACTGCTGGCCAGATGTATTGTTTTAACTTAAAATAAGATTTGTTTAACAACAAAATCCGAGGGAGACTGGTGGATCTAACCAGAGGTTTTGATCTAGCCCTAGCTTTCTTGCAGCAGGTCCACTCCCATGTTTTCAGGCAGTTGCTTCCACCGGAGCAGAGCACTTCTCAGCTCCGAGCATCAGCGAGAGCGGGGTCCCAGGAATGCATTTCTGCCATGGAGCAGAAGTTGCTAGGAAACCAAACAAGCAACAAGTTTATCTTCAAAGCCTGGGACCTTGGAAACTAGAATTATCTGTGAGGAATATCCTTCAATGGGAACTGTCACATCTCATCATTCCTGGCTGAAAACATTCCAGGTTGTGATAAGGCACACGGACTCTGAAGAGACCAGATTTCCAATAGTGTCATAGTAGAAAAAATACTGAGCATAACTGCTTTTCAAACATATGAAGAAAAAACCTGAATCATGCTAAAAAGGCTTATTATCTCAGGAAGGCTTTAAGAAGCAGTAAAACACAGGAAGCCTGTTGTCACAGCAGTTATTGGTCAGGTCAGAGGCATAAGGCCATGTGCCACCGGGATCTGAAGGCCATTCATTCCCTCTGAGCCTGTATGTAGCTCTCAGTTGAGTTTTGAATTCAAAAAGCGATTGGAAACATCACCAGCCTGCTGAGCCACCAAAGGTTTAATTAAAATAACACCAGTACCATAAAAAGCAAGTAGCATTCATAGATGACAACTCACTTTGTAGACTTTAGCTTCTGCCACACTGGTGGCCATTTCAGTCAAGCTCGTCCCTATGGTGTGAGATGTCCCTGTCTCTTGATGGCTCCAGTACGAGGAGAGTCTGCGAGCAGAGGTATTTCAGGTCCCAGAAACAAGGTCATCTCATTGCTCAGCCTCATAAGAGTAATAGACAGTCAAACACACCCTCTCAGTTCTGTGGTCGGTCCTCAAAGAGCATCTTTCGAGGACTGGTATTTCTGGGGTTTTCCTCCATCACTCCAACAACATTGCTATATGAGGAATTGCCTCAAGCTTGGAGTGGTTGGAAAGATTTTCCCGTGTGAACAAGGTCCACCTTCAGCCAGACATCCGTGTTATGGGCTTGTACAAATGTGACTGTATCAGTGACAGAAAACCCGATGTACAACAGCAGCTACCATCAGAATTTGAAGTTAACCAAAGCTGAAGGCACCCAGCTAATTACAATACTTGGAAATATTGAAATTAATTCCACTGGAGGCTGTGACAATGTCGTAAACAGGGAACTGTGGCTCCAGGTCCAAAATACAATGTCTAGAGGACTGGAGAGACAGAGAAGTTTAGTAGAGAGAACACAGATCTTGGCATTAAGGGACAGACACACACGTCAGCTGAAGTACTTAGAAACCTAACTCCTGATTAATTTCCTTGGATTTATGGACCAAACTGTCTTTCAAGATCCAAGGCCTAGTCTTTAAAACTCAGCCATGCCGTAATGCACAGGCAGATGTTTATTTGTATTGCTGCCGTACATTGGAAAGAAGCAGCATTGCAAATATGTGTCATATGCTGTGTTCTGGCAGCCACCAGTGCCAATTCTTTTGCTGGAGCGTCAGATGCTTTTTAGGATGGGTGGTTCCGAGTTCTGTTTCTGCAGGCAACATCAAGCTGCGAGTGGTCATGTTGTGCAATGTAATGATGGACCAGATGTTCCTGGATGGCCACGGATTTGCACAAAATTCTAAAGAAAAGGAAGGAGATAGAAAATGTCTGTGTGTTGAATGATCGTTCTTGTGCTTCTCCATAAGAAGACAGTTTTTCAGGGTATATCTAAGCATCCTCGGCACTTTGAGAGTTTTACTTGGGCTGATGGTAAAGTCCAGGATATGCAGGCCTGCACCACTTGCACCATTTGAAGGTCATTCCTGGCTCAAGATAGGTATAAACCCTTGCCTGGTGCACAAGTGCAACTGTACTGTTACAGCCTAAGAATTAGCAGTGGTACAGGTCCCTTGGGTGCTCCATATCTCCCAGACATGCAACCCCACTTCACCTTCCTCCTTGCACCCCCCCTGCAAGCAGAAGCACTTGCAGACATGCAATTAAGAGATAACATCAGTAAGATAGGTCATAATTGCTGGATAATGGTCTCTTGCCTCTATATAAGTACTATGACAAAGCAACGACATTTATTTCCCAAGCGGAAGATGCAGCTTTGACCCTGCGATAACACAATCTTACAGTTACCTCCGCGGTGGGTTGGGTGGGTGGCTGACGTGCCCGAGTGCGTTTCGCTTTGGCTGTGGGCTGCTGGAGCAGTTGTTCATTGCTGAGCAGTTTGCATGCCTCTTGGCTTAGAGCACACGGATATGCCCAAGCTGCTGAAATACGATTCGGTCCCTGGCTCCGTCATGAGCCTCCTATTTCCCCTTGTGTATGGCTGGCAGCCTTGCAGGGCAGCAGCTGTGCATGGTGGTGGCACGAGCAGACCTGAGGCTGGAAAGGGAAAGCTGCACTTTTTACTCAAGCCAACAGGTCAGCAAACCTCGTTACCCGCCTTTTGCAATGTGAGTTTGGTCACTTGTGCTTTTGCATCATCTCCATCTAGAACAGAGAGGACAATGTATGTCCATTTGGGACACGGAGGAGAATCACCATTCTTGCTCTGACCCTTTTTGGCACTGTCAGAAGAAAAAGCAAGAATGGATTGGCCAGTGGGAGAAAACCATCTGTTTGCTCCTAAGTCTGAATAGATATTCCCTGGGTAAGCAGCTGTGCCAGTGCAAGACAATTGACTTCCTCCCTTCCCTGGTGTTACTGTTCCCTCCCCAAGGTCACCCAGTAGATGGATCTGCTGAGCACTCATCTGCTTCATGCAAAACTTCCCAGCCATGACAAAGGCTCTCGTTTTGTCTGAAGCTGCTCAGGAAGGTCGCAGGATCGTCTCAGCAGATGAAGTGTAGAGGGGTGTGAATCCCAGGTGGCAGATGATGGAGGGGAATTGGGGGAATCACAGCCAGGCCCAGGAAATACCTGCCTACAATGTCCCCAGGGATCGGAGGGAACATACCTGGCTGGGGTGGATAGGCAGTTTGGAAGAAGGTTCCTGTTGTTCAGATAGACGCTTGGCTTTAATCCAAGGGTGTCACTAGGTGACTTTCACAAGAACAAGACACGTAGCAGGAAAGCTCCCAGTAGTTTTCTATGCTGTTTTCCCCTTCTGAAATGGGATAGGTCTTATCTGTTCAAGGAAATTGTCCAAAATTTGCTTCCTGAGAACATCCCCCTCTGTATTGCCTAACTGCTACACAAAGCTAAAAATAAATGCACTGCTTTTCACTGAGATGCCTGTGCACAGGAGACAGGCTGCAGGGTCTTGCTGGGAAGCATAGCTTTTGAGGACTCCTCCACACCGATGCAAAACAGAGAGCATGCAGATAAGACCTGTTGACTGACAAAGCAAACCCTCCCCTGGTTGACTGCTTCTTATATCCAAAAAATGACTTTTTCATGCTTACTCAGTCTATTCTCCTTTGTAAGACATGCCAAGACTCCCTTTACTGCCTTGCTGCAGCTGCTTCTATGCTTCTCAGCCAGGAAGACCTGAGAGCCAAAGGCTCAGCTTAACCTCTGCCTGCACACAGGGGTTGGGATCGATGTGCTGCACCAAGACCTGGTGGGATTTCCTCCCTGGGGATCCCACAGTGCTTTTTCTGTCTTCTACAAAGCACTTGGAGAGGGGGTCTTGTTGCAAAGCTTGGCTGGAATTAATGGGGGGCTTGTGTTGCCTCCCTGAGTTGGAGCTAAAGTGAGAACACCACCAAATGCTGTTAAAAATGATCATCCCAAATTCAGTTCTCTCATCTGCATCTGCCAGAGAAAGGATCTGCACACTTGCAGTAGTGACAGCCTCGGGAAAAGATCTGTTCAGGAGCGTTGCAGGTCAGAAGGTGGAAAGCAGAGTGCTGAACACCGGAGGGTTGTTCTCCGTGCCAAAATGTCTCACTCTAAGGTTCACACTGCAATGCAAAGCCACCTGGCTAATTTTAAGGAACTTCATTGCTCCTCTTTACAATGGCCTCTTGGCTCAGTCCTTCAGCACTGGTTCAATCACAAGGACAGGGAGGGATGGGCTTTGCTTTGAACGCAACATGTTATGTGGACCTGCCTTTCCCAACTGCCCTGTGTACTTCCTCCAAACCCCTTCACATTGACAGATGGGGACTTGATGGGATTTTATTGTTTAAAAGGCCACAGGAACTGCAAGGAGGGACTGAGATTTGTGGGCCCAAAGCAGTCTGTGGGCTTCTGTATTCTCAGCCCCCAGGAGATGTTCTTTTTAAAAGTGTCCTCCTCAGTCAGTGAAACAGTACTGGAGGGCCACAGTGAGAGAAATAAAAATCCCCTCTTCCCCTGCAGATATAAACAACCATTGTCTGTGCAGTTCAGTGCTGAATATGAAAATTTCTTTTAAAGATATTCTGAAAGGGAGCAAGATCTCTGGCTCCTTGCACATATCCATAGCTTTGCAGGAACAGCAAAGCTCAATACCTATCAGGAGATGCCCAGTCAAACTGCATCTTTGAATGCCTAAATTATTCCTCATTTGCTGGGGCTGACTATAAAATGGGTTATTTGGGCTCTGGAGCTTGATTACCAAATGATGGGGATTTCAAGAAAAGTTTCCTGCAGCTCCTGTGTCATACCTGCCAAATCTGTGCAGACGTCTCAGACACCCTCAGGCATATCAGACGGGACCAGGTGTCTGCCTTTAAGCAGCAGGATTGCACCCTGGATCTCCAATGGAAGCTCAGATGTGTAGCTCGTAGGTAGGCACCCAGCTGCATTTGGGTATTTTCATCCCTGTTCTACTCCACAGGAAACAACTCATTCTCATTTTATGTGCTGTGGTGAAATGTGTGGCAAAGGAAGGACAAGTCAGTCCCTGGAAAGCTGAAGACCTTCCTGATCTCAGACAACTCATAGACAGCTATCTGATTTTATCCTGAATGAGAGACTAATTCCAGTGAAGTCAGAAACTTTGCAAGAGGGTGAAAAAGAAGGATTTCAGCTTCCCGAGAAAACCCACTCACTAAAGCTCCCTAGAAATTCAAATGCCAGATTGATAAGGTCAGGAAAAAGCAATCTTGGCTGCTTATCCAAAGGCTAATCACTGATCTTTTGTGCTCGTTGTGTGTAGTATCTGCATCTTGATAAAAAATAATCCTGTCATCAGCTTCTGCTGAGAGAGGGTGAAAGGAGGAGTTAGCAAGAAATCTGGTGCCCTTCTCTCAGCGAGGGATTCTTGTGTGGGGCTGGCGCGTCTCACCGAGCGTCGTGGATTTTCATTGACTTCAACATATTTTAGATCAAGGGAAAAATCCGGAGGAAGGAGAAGGCATTGGGCTGAAAGATGATGATAGTCCCGGGAACTATAACAGTGAGAAGTGTGACCTCATTTTCACTGGAAGGATAAGCGGGAAAAAAGATGCCACACAAAACTCCTTAGTGTCTTACACTGCTCAATTTTTTTAAACAAAAGACAAGACTCCCTTGCTTGGATGTGCTGCCAGTCTGTTGTTATTTTCCAGAAAACAGGGCTAAGGTGCATATTTTTCCTTCTGGCTCAGCCCTGCCCAGCTCTTTACATTCAGGGATTTTCTGGGAAATGCAGAATCTGACTCAGACCATGAACTGTCGGGCCAAAGCCCTTTGACATGACTTCCACTGACTCCGGAAAACTTTGTACAGCCTGGCTGAGATTCATACCAATGAATGCTTAGCAAGTGAAAATAAGTTGCTTAAATCTGAACTAGTGTCCCTTGGGTTCCCTTTACAGTCTGCGGAGAGGAGTCAGACACTGCTGGAGAGTGGTTCCTCTGACCTATTTTAGGACGAGATGAGTCACTCTCTCAAAGAACCTGTTTTTCCCCATGGACCGTAAGGGGAGCCCAGGATGGCGAGCTCAGACTTGTGTGCCTGACTTTGAGATGAATCCTACTCCACCTGTCTGTTTTTCCGGGGCTGTGCTTTACTGATTATCACTGCTGGTGCTGAGTGGATTACATTATTGCAGGAACAGATATGCTCCTCCATTGCCACAACATCTCAGCCAGACATCACATACCAGGGTTTGTCTGATAACTATTCTGATCACAGTGCTAGCGGCTGCCAGGGTCAGGCTGGTCTTCCAATATAGCTAAAACTGTCACATTTTGTGTGAACAGAGTTATAAATGGGATCTCGAAAGCATTTCTGCTACAGCGGAAATCAGGAGAGATGTTATGTCGCAGGGTGAGCCCCCTGCGTTGAAAGGACTTGCAACAGGAGACTAAAAGCAAGTAACAGACAAACTCATTATCTGCATGTACACAGCAAATGGTGTGAAAAGACTTAGCCCTCCTCGGCTCTCATGTGGGCTGGTTAATACCTTCTGAGGCTTCAGTCAAACTAATTTATTCTAGCACAAGTGAAAACAGTATCTGGTCTGGGAATGGTAAAGAGAAAGGATGAGAAGGTCAAGGAGACTGCCACAGTGGTGATACACAGGCAACTTCCTTCAGTATTCTTGTATCTAGTGTTAATTCTAGGAAATAAAAAACATTTGACACATCTGCTCTTAGTTATTTGCACAGGCCCAAATTTGCCAAATCAGTTGTCGAAAGCTAGACACTGAGGCTGTCGACATGCATCTCCTTCTGGATTCAGTTGTGCTGATGGAGATGTTCCCAACCTGCTCTTCCCGCCCCTGTCACCCTCCATCAGGACCCTCTCACCTCATATCTGCTGCTGGTTTGCTCCAGAGGCTGGCTGTAACATATTCCAGCTCAAAAGAGATACTTGAGCTAAGATCAACATGCTAGTCCTCTTGAAAAAGGCCTTTCCCACAGCTTTGGCAGCTGGGTGCGTGCTGGAAGATATGCTGTGTTCTTCCAGATGCTGTCATTTCAGCTGGTCTGCAGCTTTCCCTCCAACATGAAGCAGTACACGGCAGGCATTGTGGATGGCTGGAGGCTTCCCTCATGCTTGATCTGCTGGACTCTCCCTAAAGAGAAAAACCTTACCCAGTGTTGATGATGCTGAGTGTCTTGAGATGGGTTTGTTTAGCTGTCAAGCAGGCATGGAGCCACTACAGCCCGGCAATGCCAGCTCTGGACATACGGCCGCTGTGGGGAGCAGTGCCACGGTGCTGCAGGGGAACAAGCGTCTCCTGGCACCTCCAACCTTTCCAAAGGAGAAGTTTTCCCAGTGTATTCCTGTGTTAGAGGGTCCTGTGCCGTGTTGTTGGGGCTACCGCAGGACAAGCCATCTCATTCTTCATTAAGTCTGAGGTGTGAGAAAGGACATGGTGGCTCAGGCTGCAGGTGAAGCTCCAGCTGATATGCAGGACATACTCCATTTCAACCAACCAGTGGCACAGGCACACAGCAACTGGGCTGGTGAAAAACTTTCCTCCCGCTACCTGAGGTCCATTTCAGCCTCTTGCTCTCACTGCAACATTCAACTGTGATTTGCTTCCACTTTTCACCAGCGTTAATAACCACAAGAGGTAAAATGATGGAGAACCCTGCCCAGAGACATCCATAAAGAGATGGCCACCAACACTGGTGTCAGAAGCAGCCTGGAGCTGCACAAGATAAAGGAGCTTCCATCAACTTTCACTAATGGTCTTGAGCTCAGGTAGCAGCTGGAGATGGTGTCAGAGCCCATACAAACTCAGTTCATTTGTGGCAGGGCTTAGTGATGCCCATGCCTGAACCTAAGCCAGACACAATTTTGGAGCTCTGTCAAAAAGCCCATCTTAGCCACATGCTTCGGTTCCCCAGCCCAAATGTCCCTTTGCAGCAGGTCTATGGAGAACAGCCTTTACTAGTGACTAGACAAGCTTTGACTTGCCTCCCTGGACCACTCCACACCTCCAAAATATGAGTCTTTCCGACTGCTAATTAGCACAATCTTTGGCAACTCCACTAAGCAAAAGCCACCAGTCCTCCCACACGCTCCTATTTCAGTGACTTTGGCATAAGGAGCATCTTATTTGACACATATAAATTTGCCTCATGGTAGAACCATGTGAGAGCATGGAGAAGCAATTCCCTGGATCTTCCGGTACATTATTCCCCAGGAAAACCAAAGCAAAAAGAAGGAGAAAAAAAAAGGAATTACTGAAAAAACAACTACCTCTTTCTTAAGAAATAAAAGGTATGGTGATGGGGATAGGGTTCCTCTTCACAGAGGGGCTAATTGGTTTGTATAAGCTCCGTCAGCATTGCTGGAGGAAATCCATGCAGTACATTGCTTTTTTGGCTCCTCGCTTCCAATTCCTATTCATATATGCACCACGTTTGACTGCAAATTGCAGCCATTTCCATAAATTCGTCACCTCTTCCTCTGAGTGTGTTAGCAAAAGGGGGAAATCAAATGCGCTGCACTTTCCCTCAATAGCTCTTAGTGCATGTTTTGGCTTTAATCGGGAACAAAATGCTTTCTAAGTAGCATCTGATGTTCCTGGTTATCTGCTTGCCGCTCTGTGGGTTTATGGCCCAGTGCATTTAGATAACGGGTAACATTAGATTCAAATAGGAGGGCAGGTTTCTTGAGACAGGGGTTGAAACACTGCTTAAGCACTACCGCAGGGTGGCAAAGGTTTCCTGGTGTTGTTTTCTCCACATGTTAATGATGCTGTGACTTAATTGCAACAGGGCAGCATGTGCACGCTAATGCGGGGTATGGTTTCGGGGCAAAAATGCTAAAAATGGAGAAGGCAAATGGTTGCACCAGTTCAAAATCAGCAAATAGCCTCCCACGTGAGGTCACTCCCCAGAGCAAATGGGCTGGGATGGGCTGAAGGAGCTGGAAGCAGAGGCATTGCATGCCTCCAGGCTCCCAGCGAGGCCATGCTCCGAGGACTGGAAACCACCTGCAATTCCTCAGCTGGGGATTCCCGCGGGAAGGGGCTGCCGCAGGCAGGGGCTGCGACAGCATGGTATGGCGGTGAGTTTTGCCTCTTCTTGGCCAGCTGCAAGGAGGGGAAAGGAGCAGAGCTGGGATCCGGAGGAGCAAATTAAGGCTATGACAGATGAGCTTTGGCAGGAACAGCCGTGGCAGCTTCCCCTTCTGTTGGCAGAAAAGCAATTCCCCCCACAGCTCAGCTGTATGGGGTTGACCCCAACCCACTGCTAGTCTGGGCACCAACGCCACCATGGCAGGACCACGCTGTCCAACAGCCCTGGGGCCGGTGGGGCAGAGGGGCAATGCAAAACCTCTGCAGGCAGATTGGGCAAAGCTGGTCTTCCAAAACCTTGTATTTTAGGCTGACAGCTCTCGGCATTGCTGCTGCTGCCATAACTTCACCCTGGTCACCTTCCCGTCAGGGTAAACTGAGAGTTGGGGTCAACAGGCCCTAAAGGCCACTTGAATCCCTCCTGTAGGGGAACTGATATTTAAGTGAGTTTATTTATGCCAACTTTACATTACCTGTGCAGTGTGAAGTGGCTGTGGGGAAAACCCAGGCCCAGTGACATTACTCTTTCTGAAGTGAAGGGGTAAATCTGGTTCGCCCAAATGCAGCCCTTCTGCCAAAGGGAGCATAAATGGGCATCTCTGTGCTGATGCAGACCACACTCACACCTGCGTCAGGTGAGTGTTGGTCCTGCATTTCTCTCCTGCGTTATTTCCTGCTCACTTTGCAACCCTGGCCCCATCCATCCCCTCCCCGTGGACTGCAACACCAGTTTTGCCTTTCAGTTTGTCTGGGCGGAAGAATCAGGCTTACTGGTGCATTGCTGTTTCTGACTTTACTGTGATTAATGATAATAATAACCGAATTAGTTTCTTTTTAAAATGTAACACACACTAGTACATCATGTACAAATGTTTAAATATCTTTGAAACTTCCAGGTGCTTTCAGTCTCCAGCTGCGGTCCGTCTCTCAGCCCAAGCAGAGCAGGAAAGCCGGAGCTCGCATTCCTGTTTATTTGTGAAGTGATCTCGTAGCCAAACCACCACCCCCCCTTCCATTTTTACAGGCTTTTTTCCTTATTAAGGTATAAGTAGCTTATTCTTGCATGTCCTATGCAAAGTCCAGATGGCAGCTAGAAAGGGCAGCCCCATCAGACACCCACCAGCTGTCGCCTGTAGCCTCCACGCCAGCCATCCCCAAAACAGCCTTTTATTGCCTGCAGCCTTTTAGTTTACACTAACACAATATTGGATTTTTTTGGAAGCACAACAAAATCTTGATCTGAGTTTCAGGATTGCCCCTGGTTTAAAGAAAGTGCTGGACAGACAGTGACTACAGCTATAAGTAATTAGGGGATTATAGCTATTTCTTTTTCCTTTCTCTCTTTGCATGGGATAAGGCAGTTTCTAATGAAACTAGCACTCTGTTTCCACAGCTCTCACTAGTGAGTTATACGTGTTAATTGTTCAGAAAGGAGTGGGAAGGAAAACTCCTTTTAAAAAAAGAAATTGTGGCTGCAAAAGCACAAAGACTATCAGGAGAATTAATGGACAAATGTACAATTTTGCACATTTTTACTTGCACTTGCCTTTTTATTAATCTTCTACCTCTGTCTCAAGTTTTCTATAATCACTTTAAAAAGGATGGTGACAAGCTCTGCTATCAGGCCAATAAAGTGCAGTGGAGTCAACAGACCTGTCTCTGTTGACTTTAAGCTTTAGATCGTGCAACAGAGAGTAAAAACAAGTCCCTTATGACAATAACAAAGTTGCTGGGGTTAATGTTTCCTTTTGATGTCAGAGATCTTTTAGGATTCATGTAATTCAGAGGAACAAAAAACTTTTTAAACTCCCAGCCATGCACTCTTTGATTCATTGTAATCCCTGTAAATTTAAGGCAAAGCCAGATGAGCTGTTTAAACTAGGACTCATGTGCCCCATCTGAATCCTCACCTCCAGTCAACGCTGTGTGCAGGCAAGAGGAGGGTGCTGCAAATGCATGGAGGGTTTTAAAGCTGCCTTTCATTTCTAAAGCATTATATCTTGGGTTCTATGCCAGTGCACACATTCCTCCATTCTTGGGACAAAAGGAGGCTCTTCTTTTTCCTGCCTTTCCCATTGGAAAGGCTGGCCAGGCACCCACACCTGGGGGAGGCTGCCAGGCAGGGACCCTGCAGCCCAGGGTGAGATGCTGAGTCCAGGAGATGCTGATGCTTCATCCCTTTCCTCAGCATCTCCATGTTCCGTTCCTCCTCCCGAGCTTGATGGGTTTTGTGGGAGCTGTTTTTAGACACCCACCCCTTCTCATGCCCTCTAGAGCTGTGGTGCTTAGCTTGAGACAGTGGGGTCTCTCGAGGACAGCAAGGCAATAGTCATGGTGAGGGGTGAGGCAGCACAAAGCCCCGCACACCTCCAGCCCAGGGAGTCTGCTCCTCTTCTGCTGGGAAGCTTCAGCCTCCACTGGAGCAGGGACAGATCTAAGGGAACCAGGCACCAGTCCTTGCCGCTATTGCAAAGCAGCTTTATCAGGAGGGTTATGTGATAAGGGAAATTATTAGCTAGCTGCCATGTTAAGTGGTTGGGAGCGAGTGGGTGCACAAGACCTGAGTGGTCCTGGCAAAGACAGAGATCAGTATTATCCCAAGGAAACACAAACCTGGAAGCCCTGGGGGATATTAATAGAAACTGTGAGAAATCTGCAGCCCCAGAAACCCTGCTGCTCTCTCAAAGTAATTAGCTAAATGCAAAGTGCTGTTTGCCTGAAAGCTGGAAATAGCAGCTCCGAGAGAAAGTAGAGACATTAGTGCATTCATCGAAGCAGGCATTGCTAACTGGTGTTCAATGATTAAAACGTTTTGTCTGGAAATGCCCGTGAGTGTTAACTACTCCACTGCTGAGAGATGCCCTCAATATCACTGCCAAATGTCTAACTCTGGTCTGTTGGGACCTGCCTTCTCCATCCAGGTGCTTCATTCATTCAGGTGGTGGCAATAAAGCAGCCAAACTGGTTTTAATGCTACATTTAATTCTGAAGCCTGTCACGTTGGCTTTATTTGGATGATAATCAGATAAAAATAGGATCCAGCTTTTTCCTCCTGACACTTCCAAAAACTGCACAGAAGTCCCATTAAATTGATCTAACATGGCTGGGAGTGATCCGTGGAACATAGGAGAGGTGTGAGATGGTGACTCTAATCTATAGGCTTCCTCTTCCTGGGGGGGAGCAAGATGGGAATTTGTCCCATGGTGTCACTAGCAGTTGTGGAGTGTTGGAATATTGGTATCACAGAGAAAATGTTTTAGGTTGTAGGGCCATTTTATTTATCTGATTCCTGCCTCCTACCCACAAAAAAGGACAGGGTCACCCTTATGCCTGGCATAAGGCTTGCAAAGAGAGTTTGTTAAATTTAGATGAGCTTCCATTCAACTGGAGGACATAGAGGGAGCTCTTGCAGGGGTCAAGCTGGCATATCAAGTGAAAGATCAGGCATCAAGACACCACTCCTGGGTCTGAGGAGCTCTCCTAGCAGCCATATGTAAGGCTGTATGATGGGCTTGGTTGAAGACCCTGGTTTATGTCTCATTGCATGGGGGTTCTTAAAGTAGCTGGGAAGCGCAGGCAGAGCAGTGCAGTAAGGCTATAAAAGCTTGGCCACACTGAGGTGACACAGTGGATGATGTGTGGGAAGCCAACGCAGACATCTCTGACTCATGCTTATGCTCTTGGCAACTGTCAGACATCAACCCCACTCAAGGTGTCCTCACCAGGAGCACAAAAATGGCTTGTGGTCCTACCCAAGGGACAGCCTGAGCACCAGACCTCATTACCTGGAAACTGAATGCCACAGGCAGCAGAATTCATAAGTGGAGGAGTCAGCCTCCGCAACCATTCCTCCCAGCAAACTGATTTGTCAGAGCATTTTCACCAGGCAAATGTAAACAGGCTGTGCAAACGCATCCAGATTACCTTCTTTTTTTTTTTTTTTCCCTCCAGATGTACTTTGGGAGGCATTTGTTAGACCACAGCCACAGACTGCTTCAGATCTCAGAAGGCATCCTTTCCCAGCTGGCAAACCAGGCCAAACCATTCACAGACAGAGAACCCGGTTTTGTTACTTCTAATTCTCACAAAAAGCAAAACAAGGAAATAATACCTGTTTTTAAGGCTTGATTTCCAAGAATTCAGCCCAGTCTTCAAGACACTGAGCCAAGAGTTAAAGTCCAGATGCCCCTTTGGATCCTGTACGATACATGGTGTCCTGCGAGACAGTACTCAGCTAGCCTGCTCCTTCTGCAACCCCAACAGCAAAACACCTGCTAATGACTCAACTACTTGAGGTCCACCTCAGCTTGAGCCCCTGGATGCTCCACCACCCATGGTGAGAGTGGGTCCACTCTGGAGGTTCAACCCACTGGAAAGCTGTGGACTCCACTTTAGGGGCTGGTGAAGTCAAGAGGTAATGCAGACGGAGAAACCTTAGAAAATCTGCAGGAAAGCTATCTGCCCAGATGAAACCTGTCCTCATACCATGCATCAGTCCAGAGCTCACCTTTTCTGAGGTCTGCTGAGCCCATGGTTTGTGGTTCGCAGATCCTTTAGCAACGTTTAGATGCCTCACTCCTAATGGGTTCGGTTGGGCGCCTAAACACCAGGTGGGCTCTTTCCCCTACTGTCCAAAGCTATCAGCAGGCTTTGGCCAAGGTAGGCTATATATACTCTTATAACCCATTCTGATAGGCCTCAGCAGACCCTGTGACCTTGCTGCGACCATTAGCATCTATTTTACACTGATAATGCAGTCCCTTGGCTATTTATTATTTTTAATTTAATTGCCCACGTAGTGACCTCATCTTCTACATGCCTGGCAGAGCTTTACAGTGGGGCACTAACACATCGGCAGCTTTGAATCTTCTGCGGCTGCTCTCAGTGATTTACTTTAGCTGATTTAGCAGCATTTCTTATCCCAGAAAGAAAGAAAGAAAGAAAGAAAGAATAACAACAAAAAAAAAAGCTGATCTGATTTTCTGGCAAATAACTTATCTTGACAGCACAGCTATCGATCTCCAACCCCCTCCCCAATGCTCCGGCTAGAGGCTCAGCTGGAGAAGCTGCCTGGGCTCCACCCGCAGAGGTCAGCCCTGAAGCAATTGAGAATTTGTGCAGCCATGGATGGGAAGTCTTGTGGCTTCCCCTCCTGTAACTATCCTTTTTTCTTTCCCTCCCCTAATTATCAGAGCAGACATACCAGAGCCACCAGCTAGACAAAAAGGCGGGCAGTGTTTGACTGACGTCATTTTTTCTTAGAGTTGTGGACCTCTGGGGGAGGGTTGGTTGAGCTTATTCCAAGGTAGGTAAACACTGAGTTGAAAACCTCTTTCTCTCTAGTCATGGGCTCATAACTAAAGCTCTTCTTCTCCTGGAAGGGTCAGAAATAGGGCACAAACGCAATACCTCAGAGCTGAGCTGAAGGGGAAGTGAGAAAAGGTGAAATTGTCACTGGAAACTTTCAGGCTCCAAACAAGCCAAGGACTTTCTCAAACCCGAGTTCAATGGTTTGTTGCTCTCTCTCCAAGTCCTGTTCAAGCCCCAAGCAACTACCAGCAGGGTGCTAACCTGTCCTCCCTGACTTTCCCTGCACCCTGAATTATGGGTGCAATTTTTCTGGAAAGCCTTAAGCAGGTACCAAGCAGCAAACTCTGCTTTGTGTACGGAGCTCTTTGCTTTCCCTTCTTGCCTAAATATTTTTGAGCCAAAAGCCACAAGAAAAAAAATCTAAAAATTCTTCCACCTGGAATAAGGCTCACAAAAGAGGCTCGTTAAACTTTGATGATTACCCATTCAAATGGAGCTCTGTTGGACAAAGAGATAGCTGCTGCTGAGGACAAGCCAGTTTTTCAAGACTCAACTCAAAGGGGCTGTTGGCTAAATGTGGGAAAGCTTGGCAAGGGGTTTAGCTCCACTGAGGAGCCTGATCAGAGAGCCAACCTTACAAAGGGTTCTGGCACTTAGAGAAATCAAGGTCTCTCCAGCCACTTAAAAGGAAACTGGTGTAGAAGAAAGAACAAAGAGGCAGGATTTTTTTTGTAACACAGACATCCTTTGAATTGAAGAACCTGCATAGGGAAAAGAAAGCTTCCTTAGAGCAGGGGGGAGAAGTGAACAGTTTAGAAGAGAAACCCTGTGTAGGAGGAGAAAGATATAGGACGTTTTTTGGGTATGTGAATAAAGTCAGCAGAATGTAAGGAAAAAAAACCTCAAGCAGGGAAGTGCCTGCAGATGTTGTATTGTTTTGTCTCTGCAGCTGTTTATTCCTTGTGCTACAGTGAAGAGTGACTGTGCTTTGAGCTCCTGCAAAGTACATGCGCTTGCACGATCCCTCTGCAGTATGACCTTAGGAGGGAGGAACAACAAACTTGCAATGTCCACAAAGGCTGGCCAGTGCAACTGCACCACAAAGTCCCATTTCTGGGCCACATCCAGAGCGGGTCTGGGGAGTTCCAGAAAATCATGAGAACTACAGCCTACTTAAATGAAGAGGTCAGGCCAGGAGACACCAGAGTTACCTGTCGATGGGTGGTTCAGTGGAGATGCACACTGGAGCTGTGCCAGGTGGCGATCCACACTGAGGTATAGCAGCAAAGCTTACACCCTTCCCCCCCAGAACCAAAAACCCCAGCACAGGTGCACTTATGTAAAAAAAAAAAATAATCCTTCTTCTGATCCATTTATTATATTTTAGCAACTGGTTTGAGAATGAACAGCAAAACCTCTGGTCCCCCTGCATGAGTTTGATGATAACTGTCCTATCACATCCCTGCCAGTGAACTGCTCCTCTGCAGTTGCTAGTCAATTACAATTAGCAGCAGTGGTTGGAAATTTTCTTTTAAAATCAATTTCTTTTAAAGATTGGGTTTTAAGTTATGGGATTTTAAAATTGTCCTTTTTCTGCACAGAAACTATAATCTGGAAACACTTGTTGCTGGAGAACAGGCACTAAATACCTTAAGTCAAAATATATCTATGTAGATGTGTACATATATATGTTATATACACACACACAGAGAGGTAATTACATTTTGTATAATGTGTGTGTGTAGTGTTTATATGTACATAGATATATTTCTTTGTAACAAGTGGGCATGCAGCTTTTCTCTGAAAAGGGGGAATTTTTCCATGGAAAATTTAGACAAAACCGAAACTCTTCTTGGTGACCACCATTTCCCCCAGGACACTCATGGGTTCCTCTTCGGTATTGTGGTGCCTGGGAGGGTAGAGGCACACGCGGCCATGACAGCTCCCCATCATGGAGACTCCCTGCACCGCGGGGAACCCCAGTGCTACACAATCCCCGACACCACAAAAACCTCGTGTGCTGCTGCATGTCTGCAGGGCTGGCTGGTGATCCCAATTTCAGGGCAACCCTAGTGGGAAGGTCCAAGTTGGTGGGTTAAACCTGTGGTGGGCTCCGAGGCTCTGCTTATGGCTCGAGAAGGGTCACCAGCTGTGGCCGCTGAGCAGCAAGGTGGCCAGGGGCTATTTCTGGGTTTAACATGAGTTTGGGTTGAGAAACACCAGAGTGAAGACTGTGCCTTTGAAAATTTAGCCCTGTAGAGCCCAACATGATTGTTAAGGTGTGAGTGCTCAAATCCCTACCCATCAACTTGATGAAAGGTAGATAGAATAGAATAGAATAGAATAGAATAGAATAGAATAGAATAGAATAGAATAGAATAGAAAACTATTTCAGCTGGAAGGGACCTGCAACGATCATCTAGCCCAACTGCCTGACCAATTCAGGGCTGACCAAGTTAAAGCATGTTATTAAGGGCACTGTCCAAACGCCTCTTAAACACTGACAGCCTTGGGGCATTGACCACCTCTCCAGGAAGCCTGTTCCAGTGTCTGACCACCCTCTCGGGAAAGAAATGCTTCCCAATGCCCAGTCTAAACCTGCCCTGGTGCAGCTCTGAACCATTCCCATGTGTCCTATCACTGGGTGTCAGGGAGAAGAGATCAGATGTCCTACTGCTTTGCTCTTTTACGGCAAGGAGGGTGGCAGCAAACGGTGAGGAAAAGAGTTGCAGGGGGAAGGGAATATTTAGCTCCTTTCTTGTGTCCTGTTTGCTTGCACAGTTGCCCTCCAAAAATCACTGGCTTTTATTAGCGATCCCTGCCTGCAGTACGTGATCAGATACCACCCATATGAGCACCACATCTCTGTTACAACCTGGCGCTGGCTCCAAGCCATCGTTAGATGTTTGTTGTGCAGAGCAGCCAGGGAGCCTGCAGACCTTATCAACATCGCACAGGGGTGGATGGGGACCCGGAGGGTAGAGTCCCAGTGCCCGATTCGTGACACCTAACATTGAGCAGAGGTGATGTGTGTCACGACAGGACCTTGTTAATTTAAGGGCGCATCCTTGGGAGTGAACACTGGGCAATGCTAACTTCACACCCACAATTTAAGGTTGTGGGATCCAGAATATTGGTTCAGGTAGTTAAAGTATGGAATATCACAAGAGGGCTCCGTTCCCAGCCCTGTGTATCTTGGGTTTGGACTCATTCCTTATTCTCCACTCTTATTCCTATAACGTCCAGCAGCCCGCCTCCCTGGGGCCGCTCCATGGTTCATGGCTATGGGAAAGAAAAGGGGAAGAGGTAGTTTTTGGGAGGAGGAGATAAATGGATATCAGTGGTGCAATGGGAAGGTCAGCTGGAGGAAGGAGAGGTCAGGACTGAGAGAGCACAGATCAGATAACGGGTTAGACAGGGTGAATAAAAAAAAAAGACAGGAAATTCACATTTGTTACAGGAGAAAAGGAGGAAGCAAGGAAAGGGGATTAAATGGGTGAGGATACAGTTAAGTTAACAGCCAGGGAAGATGCGAGGTGGAAGAAGGCAATTTTTTCCTCCAAAATATGCAGATGGGCTTGACTGCAATGTTTCACTGACTGAAAGCAATTTTAGGAAATTGTTCCTGAGTGAAAAAAAAAAAACCCACGATATTTTTTAGTAGAAATATTTCACTTCTCTTTGAAGCTTCTCTGATGTTAACAAATTATCTGAGCAATTTATAAAAACACTTAAGAAATCACTGTGTTCAGACAAAGTGCTTGTTGGGCCTGAAACAAAGTTCTTTCATTAAAATGTCACTTTCCCCCTTCCTAGCTGGAAAATGTTCGTTTCTGGTTACCCCACAGCAAATACGTTTATTTTTTCCGGTCTGGCCACCCCTCACCCCTATCAGTTATTTGTGCAGTTCTGCTTTTCAGCAAATTTACACAGCTGACAGCCAGGGATATGAGTACCTCAGATGGGTACGAGAAGGAAGTCCTGTTAAGCAAGAAAGGTGATCATTAGAGTCTGACCAGATCTATTGCCTGTAAATATTAGCAGAGCAGAGAGCGGCTCCGTTACGTGGGCAAGACCACGGAGAGGGAGGTTGCTTTGCACTCTCATCGGTATCATTTTAATCCAACCCGCAGTCAGCTGGGTTTGAAAGAAAACAGCTTTCTGAGCTCTTTTCCAAGTCTCGCGTGTGTGAATAAACACTCCAGCTCACACAGGAAGCTGGTGACAGATGGAGCAAGAGCTCGGCTCTTCTGTCGTTCTGGCCTGGGCTCCAACCGCAAAACCGCACTGACTTTACCCATCAGCTAACCTGGCTCACCCGTGCACAGGCAGCGTGCTCAGCCATGGCCTGATAGTGCCGAGCCAGCAGCCGGCTCTTGCCAACGCTTTGCATCCCCTGCACTTTGCTGCAGCACCGTGCAGAAATACCTGAGACGTCTCCAGCCTCGCTCGTGGGATCCGGAGCTCAGTGCGGGGCAAGGAACTGCAGGAAAAGGAGGAAAAGTTGCTGAGGCTGAGTGACTACAGGTGCCTTTAGGCTGGATTGCCCTGGTGTGGGCATCTTCCACTGTCACTGCTCTGCAAACAACAGACAAACACCACTTGTTGCAATGTCTGGGGTTTAAGGAGTGGTGCTAACACAGCTCGCATCAGCACAGGCCCACAGTAACGCGCATTTGCACCAGTTCTTCCTGGGCTTGTTTTCAGACTGGCTATAAAGCAGCCCATGATTGCTCCAGCAGCAGTTTATATTTGAGTGGAACATCACCTTTTGCTTTCACATAAACTGCCTGACTCCCAGCTGAACCAGGAAAAACAAACAGCACACAACAAAGTCATCGCTGCGCAAAACGAAGAACAGTCACGCAAGGATTTGCCAGGCGGACTTTGATTTGCATCTCTGGTTACAAACATACAAATTTCTCAGGCTGGCAAAACCTCTTTATTTGGTGTAACTGGATAGGAAGGGGGTTTTTAATCGTATTCAGAGCTGCGGCTCTGAAATGTAATGAGGAGCACAGTCACCGCAGCACAGGCTGAGTGTTTTTGAGCAGTGTGTTTAGATAAGGATTTACTTAGGAGTGGATTTCTTTGCAACCAAATTTCTCTTCCTTTATTTATTACACATCTGCGTTATCCTCAGCTCACAGAACCAGTTCATATCCGATTCTTAAAGGTTTTCTGGAAGATCGTGTGATTTCAATTACCTCCCTTGCTCCTGGGGCCACTCAGGTGTTTACCTGCTGCACCCGACGCAGAAGCAGTTTCATTTCTGCAGAAACGCCACCCAGCTTTCTCAATTCCTTGGACAATCCTGTCCTCATCAATGTTTTTTCTTAAAACCAAACCTCTTCAAAGTCCACAACTTTACAGGCTTTTATTAACTGGAATTTATTTTCAGCATGTTTGAAGCCTTTATGCCTAAAAGTAGCCATTTAAAAAAGCAAATAAGACTGTTCTATATGGTTTTCTTTCTCATCTTGGGAGTCTGAGGACTTGCCTCCTGATTCTGTATTAACTGGACCTGCATGTGCTGGCAGCTGTGCTTGAGGTGTGATTTTGTGGGGTGCTGAGGCTGGCTGTGGCCAGGTGGTCAGAGCAGTGGGGTCAGGACAAACACAGCCCCAGGAACAAGTGCTGCCATCCCACAGGTGCCCTGACCCCACAGCCACCCTGGTCCTGCTGCCTTTGGGAGCTGAAGGACAAGGTTATAGGAAATGGTTTGCCCTGGGATTATCCATCCAGCTGTGGCTGTGTTTGTGCATGCATGTGTGTGTCTGCATCGCACACACAGAGCATCCTACTGGTATCCCCATGGGGCCTTGGCTACACAAACAAATACAGAGATGCTCAGAGGGGATACAAAACCCAAGCTCCCAAGGCCTTAGGGCTGCTCCTGCTGCACACCAGGCAGCCTGTACCTGAAACTTGTTTTACTACTCTTAAAATCATGGATGAAAACACCCTCAAACTCTTAGCCAGCATAATTTTTCCTGCAAATAACCCCCGGCACATGGGTATTTGCAACTCTTATTTGCACCCTAGAGGGAAAGCAGCTTCAAGGGGATAGGATGCAGTGGTAAAGATAGTTTTGCTTGCTTTTAGTTATGTACCCTGGGTTACATGCATGCAAGTGATGCTGTGAGCAGGGTGGGCAGTGTTACAGGTCCCTGTTCCCCCTGCTAAATGTAAAACTCACGCCTATCAAGGAACAAAACCTTTCTGACAGGATAGTTTATGTTATTCTAGGAACTGCTCCAGACTATCTCCACCAAAGCTCTCCTCTGATGGCAAAGGCTGCACCTTCCCTGGAGGACTGGTGGTGTGCTGCTTCTCCCACCGAACCCTTTCAAGCGCACGTGAGTCCTTGAGGTAAGTTTGTTGTCCTGATACAAAACACCATGCTAGTGGAGTGGTGTCCCTCTGGGCTGCTCGGTAAACATCTCCTCCTGCAAACATGGCCTCCATGCACCGGTTTGTGATCCCGGCTGGTTTTAACTACCCTGACTGCGGATTCCCAGGTCGGAGCGGGGAATGGTAACGAGTGCCAAAATGAGTAAGGCATGCCAGGATGGCACTGGGGGTTAAAGAGTACACGTGTTGCTTCCCCAGCCAACTCCTTCTGCTCAGGGGAAAAGGAACTTCTGGCAGGAAGGTGGGGTAAGCATCTCCTCCACTGTGGGGTTGGCAGCTCCTCTGCTGTATCCATATGAACACCTGACAGCTGAAGAACCCATAGGCTGGAGATGCCCCTGTCCAGGACAGGGCTCAGTCCTTTTCCATCACTCATGGTCTGCACCTGCCAGAGTTGTTTGGGGGGAAAGGCAGGGAGTGTGCTGAGATGCCCTTGGAGGGATGTGCAACCCATGCTACATCCCTGGCCATAGCCCAGCTCCATCTCTCAGACGGACATGGCTGCAGTGCTGCTGCCAGGACAGTGCCTGTGCCCCAGGGTGTGCCTGCAGCAGCTGAGTGTGGGAAACTCCAGCAGCTTTTGGGTTTTACCAGCTCCAGCTGTTTATTAGGTTCAGCCTTTTCTCAGATAAGAGGAAAAGATAACACAACAACTTTCCCTGGCCGCTGACAGGAACTGGGCTGAACCCAGGAGCTTGTTTCCCAGAGCACTTCAGCCCTACTCTCCAAAACCAGAAGATTTCATAGGTGCTCAGCACTATCTGACCCAAATTATACTGCTTCACCATTCCCCCACGTTCCCCACCCCACAAATCTGCAAAAACAAACTTTTCTTTTCCTTTTATTAAAAAAAGAGAGAGAGGGAGAGAGGCAGTTCCTAGCCTTTCTGGTTGCAAACCAAGGTAAACTCTAGCCTTTGAGTCTGCAGCCAGGCAGACTGCAACAATAACACCCGCAGAAAAGGGTGTGCTCCCATTCATCTCAATGGGTGTTAACTTGGAAGGGTAATTATGACCCCTGATGCCAAGAGCTCTAACCGTTTCGCTGCTGAGCATCCCAGCCCATAAATAAAGCCTCTGGCCGGCTGTGCAGAAACCTGGGTGGGAGGGAAGCCGTGTAGCAATGAGGCGTTGACTTTTGGATGTGCCAGGAGTCTGAAACACTTTGGCTCCTGCAGAGGCTCCCAGCCTTTCTGCAATCCCGTTTCAATCGACACTACGACATACATGCCCCACCGCCCCAGAGGATCAGCTGAGGGAGGGGAGAAATAAGCCCTGATGAATTTACTGGGGTGTCTGCAAAAACAGTCCTGCAGCAATCCATTCGGCTCAGCTGCACAAAGGAATGAATGTCTGACAAATGCCTTGTTCTGGGTTTCCCTGGGAAACTCAGCTGGCGTTAAGATAAACAAGGTCCCAGGGAGCAGGCGAGAGAGCGGGGTGGAGGTGGATGTGGGGAGCTCGTCCCTTCCTCCTGACCAAGGGTTTGTGCTGGAGCCCCCAGCTGGGGTCAGGTCCTGACCATCCCTGGAGCTGCACAAAAGGCACATGTTTTAATAATCTAATTAGCCAAGGCAGGCAAATAGTAGGAGGAAAGGAAATGTATAAAGAAAGGGAGTGGTTCAGGCAGAGTCACGCAGGCTCTCCTCCATCCCCCTACTTCTGCAGGGCTCTGGCCCTTATCTCAGTGGGGAAAAAAATCCTCTTCAAAATGCAAAAATGAAAATAGGCACACAGCCTTCTTCTGAGCAGAGACGTGCAGCAAGGGGCACGATCTGCTCCGATTCATTAACTCTGGAACCTACTGATAACAGCTCAAACCAAGGCTTTCTTAGTTATTTCTGCAATAAAAGCATGAGTAAAGAAGATAAGCTGGCATATCACTGATGTCTCATGTCTTATAAAGTGAGAGAGGCTCACCCCTCCTTCTGACACCCTACAGATGGAACAGCAAAGATCTGGGGAATTGACATTTTCGTTGTGTGCTCCAAAGGCAAAAAATGGCACAAGCCCTGGGTGATGTTAGTACCAGAAATCATCCAAGTGCCTTCAGCTGCTTTTTTATATTACTCTTGGTGTTTCTTACGGTATACCTAAGTGGGACACAGCTGTGTCTAATGTAAATAACTCTGTGCTCATCTACTGAAAGTAAAAGGAAGGAAATTAATGACAACAATAAAATAAAGCTCAAACCTCCCACTTACAGTCAGTGCTGGCTCTGCCCAGTTAACCCTTGTTTGGTTTTGGTTTTCTGCTAGCCAGGGAAGGTAGTTTCATCTCAGTTTGTGCTGTCCTATTTTAGTTTTCCCCTCTGAAATTGCCTCTGCCCTCACAGCAATGGGGATGCAAAAAGCAGCCACTGTCCACCCTGCTTTTAACTCCACAATTATCATTAATACTTTAGCCTATGCTACGGGGGTGGCAGACACCCTGATACACCACTGCTATGGCTTGAGCCGTAGAGGTCTAAAACCAGTGGTATGTTGGGACTAATGGACCAATGTCAGGATTTTAATCATGTTTAAGTCCCACACATGCTAAATATGAGGGTGACCAACATGTATTAAAAAGGTCCTGATGCATTTTGTCCTAAGAAAGATAGATGTTGGAAATAAGGCAGTCTAGGTAGGTGCCTGTTTCTTTCCATAGTCTATTACTATAGTTTAAATGACAAGCTACTGTGTCTATACACAGCCATCCAAAGTGAGGGAGAGCTTGATGTCCCCTCCAAAGATGTTGGTCCCCTTCCCACTGATGCCCTTCAAGTAAAGCCTGGGGATGCACTGTGTGCAGGCTTGGTGCAGCTGCTAAGTGCTACTTAAACTGAAAAATGCATAAATAGTATCACCCTGATTTTAAAGAAGAGGAAATGGAAGCCCAGAAATTAAGCTGTTTCCTCTAAGTCATACAGTAAACGCTCTGGAGACCTTTCTGTATGTAAATTTTGCACCAAAAGAAACACATTTGGTTTTCGCAGTGTTTGTCCCATCAGTGCAAGTCTTGCAAATCGGTTTGAAAAGCAGAGTTTTGTCCTGCTGGTGAAAGCCAGCCTTAAATAAAACTCAGTCATTTTTATATCAAAATGAGCGTCCCCACACAGATCTAGGCTTAAACAGGTGCGTTCATTTTGCAGCAAAGTTGGACATAGCCTATCCTTCAGAAAGGGGAGATAAGTTCTTCATGGGTTGCCCATATAAAAACTTCCACAGATAATTAAAGCCCTTAAATTAACATTCACATCTCTTAGGCTGTTAATAGGCTTTTTTGGGAGGGCTGGAGTAGGGGCAAGCACTTGGACTAAAACACATGTGCCAAACTTCAGGGAATGGGAGGGGCTCGGACGTAATTTGGTGACAGAAATCTCATTTTCTTTCTCGGCCAAACCGGCTGCTGTGGAAATTTTGCCCTAAGAGGTGTTAGTCCCGTATTGGCTCCTTTTGGGCTGATTTCACAAGAAGACTACCTCTGGCCTTGAGTGACAAGGGAGGATAAGATCTGCACTTTGTCTTGCTTTACATCATGATGCTGTGGGTCTGATCAGCCCAAAGATGGCTTTTGCTGTGACCTTTAGCTCTACATGCTCAGCACTTGGGCTTGCTTTACAGAGAGGCCAAAAACCTGCCTAAATATGCTGCTGTCTCATGCAGCCACAGGCCTTGATTGTCTATAGGATTTGTGTGACTTCCCTGTTTCTTTTCACCTGCGGGACCCAGCTGCCAAGGAACCCAGCAAACACCAGTGTGTTCAAGCATGTTCATACTCAAATTTCTCCATGAAATCCATTTGCACAACTTGCACGGGGGAAGCTAAACCTCTGTTGAGTGGTTGATACTGCTCAAACCTCACCCAGTACTCAGTAGGTGGAAGAGGGGGAGCCTGGTGGACGTCAGGCTGCTGAGAAATACCTTTTAATTCTCTTTTCTGCCTTTGTCCTGACCCAGAACAGCAGCTCCAATATCCTGTTGTAGCACCTGTGAAAGCAGCCCTATGAAGAAGAGAAATCCCAGAAATGGAGCAGATATTGCTGCAAGCAGCAGAAAACAGCTCCTGTTTCAGAGCTGTTTTCCAAAGCAGAAGGGCAGCGAAGGGGGGGCAGCTGCCCAGGTCACTTTGAAAGACAAGGAGCATGAGGTGTCCAACAGCTTTTCATGCCAAATGCAAAATCAGCCCCTTCTGATGCTTTTCTTCCCCTGTTGAGTCAGAAGAGAGAACCTGCATGCTGCCCCTCTCTGCCTGCACACCCTTTGGTGTTAAAGAGCTGGGTCAGTGCCGAGCAGCTGCAACTTTATTTTAGCTTTTATCTTTTGTTTTGTTACTTAAGAAGCCCAAGAAGCTGGCAAAAAACTGCAAAGAATTGCACAGCCTTCAAAAACAAGTCAGAAAATGTAAAGGAGATCTGAGGTTTGGCTCCCAGACTTGGCAGTATTGCCCTGGTTTGACTATCTCATAGCAAGGTGGGCAACTAGAAAGGGGAGTGCAAATAGCCCATCACACTTCTTGTCCTAGTAAAGTGATTTGCAAACCCATTCTGGATGGGGGGAAAGGAAGGAGTTGACCCTCAGGTCCACAGACGTCCAGAGGGGCTCCCCAAAGGAGAAGGTGCTTCAGAAAAGTTGTGTGTGAAGGAAAATAAGACAAAGGTGCTGCAAAAATGAAGCAGCGGGGTCTTTGAGGTGAACTGAAATACACAACTGAAACTGCTGTGTTGACTGTCTTTGACAGCTCTTCCTCATTTCCCCTCCCTCCGCAATATCCAGAGAGGCAGCTGGGGCTGTCGCACAGGCCGGACAGTTAGGATGAGAAACCATCAGATGTAGTCCTGGCTGTCCCTTCTTGCCCTAACCCCTCATCCTCAGTTTCCCAGGCTGCCAAATGAGGGATGGGACACCCTCCAGGAGACATGACAAGGATTTGCTTATCAACTGGCTCGGACCTTGTTCCCAGCAAGACAGACAGGATTTTTCTCCTAGGTGTCAATGGGAAGAGGTCTTCAGGAGCGGTGTCCAATAAAAGACTGAGTAGCTTGCTGCTGTCAGTGCAGAGCTACAAATTGGATGCACAGTGTGATCGGGCAAACTGGTAGGGAAAAAGTAGTCTGTTTTGTCAGGGAAATGTTTGTAAGTATTTAAATGGTGCTATGTTTGATCACACAAAAATAAAATGTTTCCATGATGCAGGAAGCCCAAAGGACAACTATCCTGGGTTGTAATAAGGCCTGAACAAGATCAAAGAATCCTTGTAGTAATTCCTGAACGTACACAAAGAAAGAGGTGCTCCTGATATGTCTAGATGGACCAAGCGGAGACAAGAAGCATTGCATAATTCTCATTTTTCAGGTGACAGATCATATGGGTAAGCAGATTAAGGACTTTTTATCCAGGGAAGTGACTTTTGGTGTAAATTTAAAATTCCATGCCTCTTGTATAGCTGGAGACCATATTTAGACCAAACAATGGATGTGTTCCTTCACTTTAGGTCCCAGTTGTCCAAGGGTTGGGGTGGGGGGGCCAGGCTGGAGCCTGTTTTTAACCCACAGAGGCTGCCAGCCTGGAGACATGGAGGGCAGCAGCGTAGCCATAGCCTTTGTGCATGGGTGTAAGCTGTTCTCAGGTTGGGCCAAAATTCATCGCACCAGATACTAGAAGAGGGATTCATTACAGGAATGTTGGACATCTTCAGCTGAGGTGCTCACGTTGGGCTCCTTTTGCAGTCAGCATAAAGGAAGGTTCATCTGACCTCAGCTGACATTTCACTTAAGGAGAGATAAGAGAGTTTACCCTGGTAAACTGAGTTTAGGGTGAGTGGCCTAGGTTGGAGAACTGCTGTAGAGATTAATTCACTCTTCATATGGAGTAAATGCATGTACTCTGGGTGATCACAAGTAGCTTTTCCAGACTCTTTCCTTGTGCACTCAATTCCTAAGTGGCTCGCCCAGGGCTGTGGTGGGGCTGGGAGGCAGACCAGCTCTCCAAAGTTGCAGATTTGCCCAGAAAACATGGTTTCCTTCTAAACACAGAGGTAGAGTTAGCTGGAATTTAGAATTTTTGTCCTCTGGGAAATGTCCACATTTGCTTCCTATTTGCCATTTTGAATCTGAACAAAACCATAAAATTTTAAAATGTTTGATGGAACAAGAATGTAAAAGCCATTCAGTCTGACACCACTGAAACATTTCACTTTGATAATGTCAAAACCAAACATAAGAAAGGCACTTGCAACGTAAATCCCAGCACGACGAAATATAACACACATCAAAAATGTTTCAATTAATATTGCAATACAATACGAAATGAATCAAAATGAGTTGAAACAATATCTCTCTATTTCACCAAAATGTTTTAACATTGCTGAAGTGAAACTGAGGAAATGCAATTTGTTAAAATGTTTCAATGAAAGCTTTGAATGAAAATTTATGTATCCTTTCGAGTGCATTTTAGGATGGAGAGTGATATTCTCAAAAAAGTTGAGCAGCTCTGAGATGTGTGGGTTTTGTTTTTCTGCAAAATAAAGTAAATTCCAATAATTGGCAAGACCTAGAAGTCATCAGGTATTTACACCTACTCAGAGCTGGTAGAAACAATTTCTTAGGCCTCTTTTTAATGCACATGACAACCCTTCTTTTATTACACGCAGGTGCTTTTTGGTTGCTGGATAGATTTCAGAGTGAGCTGTTTTGGTAGCATTGATGGCACCATCTAGAATGGGCAAGATCATCCTCAGAGCTGGAAAATCCATCTAACCACTGTGACGTTATGCACATTCTTTCCCCCATCACAGACAAGTCATGTGCCATATCCCTCCTTCCTCATAGCCTATTAACAAATGAGCTAACTAATTATTACCTCTGGCTTGGCTGGAGTCATCTTGTTGTTATTTACCGTTGGTGACTAATTGTCATGCTCCAAACAATGGTTGCATTGTTTGGTCACATGGTCACATGGGCTCTGTGGGTCCCCACTTGGACAGGAGTTGTCTCTCCCCTCACCTTGGCTGACTAGGACATCCCGTGCTGTTCTCAGGATATTTGAAACCCAAACAAAAAGCAAGTCAGAATAGAAGAGAGGAGGGAAACTTGTGTTCATGGTAGTGTTCCAACATGACAAAGTCACAGTCTTTTTGCAGCTCCCAGCAACAGGGTTAAAAAAGAGAGGTTGCCTTTGTGTGTTGGACCTCCCTGGAGACATTCACACCCCGCCTGGACGCGGCCCTGTGCCCCTGCTCTGGGGGTGCCTGCTCCAGCAGGGGTGGGACGGGATGAGCTCCAGAGGTCCCTTCCAGCCCCCACCATTCTGTGATTCTGTGATTCTGTGACCTCGGTGCTCAGCTGGGACCTTCCTCACCATTCAGTCTCTCACTTGCCTTGGTTCCGATGATGCCCACAGCTAACAAAATGCCTTCTTTTCTTTTTCAGAGGCGGTCTCATTTCTGTGTCAGGTGAAGCAACTGCTGTGTATACCATGGGTGAGATTTGGAGGGGAAAGGTATTTCAACCCACTCCTGGGCCAGGTTTTCAGGGGGTGAGGGCTTCATCACTTCCATCACTTGCAACAGGAACAGCTGAGTCCTAGTGTGGCATCAGAAAAGGCAAAATGACACATTTTTCAGCCTTGATAAATGTGGCGTGAGGATCTGCAAATGCCATCCTGTGGCTGAGTGTAATGAGTCTGCAAATCTCATCAGACAGAGGCTGTGATGAGTTGCCAGGTGGCTGGTGCTCACCTGGAGCAGTGGGCACAGTCACATCCTCTCTGAAAACAAAAGGATTAGACTCACATAATATCTCCCATGAACTGGTACCCAGGCATAATGGGTACAGAGGGAACGGGAGCTGTGGTCCATGTTATGCTGTGCCTGCTCTTCTCTCAGACCAGTGATTTTGACACCCTGAGCACTGCTCTTCCCACAGTAAGCATGCACTGAGCATGTGATATCATGTTATGGATTGACACAGCTCACCATTCAGGACTGGCCCTGCTAAAGCCCTGGTGACAATGAAGCAGAGAGGGCTCTGTAGAGTCCCCTGTTCCCTTGGAAGGCACAAGGAAGGTTTATATTTGGTTGAAAGCTGTCCCCATAGAGCAGCCTTAAGTTCTCAGTTCTTACTCTTCAGAAGAAACCAAGCTGGAGCCACCAGGAGACGCAGCCTCCAAGGTCATGGTGGCCTGCACCAAAAGGTTTCAAATGGCTAAAGATAGCTGGCCTCTCCTGTGATATTCATCCCATCATTTCAGGGGCTGACCTGTGCTTGCAGAAGTCAGTCCTATGCTACGTAAGCCCGACCCTGAACTTCCTCCAAGCTCATCCTTTATAAACGCACACCCATAGCACAGCCTGACAGCAGTGGGGAGAGGAGCGGAGAAGGCACCACATCACTCAGCACCAAGAGCACTGTGGGAAGGCAAATCGGTGCAAGAAGCAGTGAGAGAGAAGCCAGTGTCCAGGAAAAAAACAACACTGTTTGCTCCATTTCCCTTCTCAGTATGTTCCCCTTTTTCACAAGTTCCATGCTGAGGGCTGGAAAGCAGGTAAATTTTACCTGGAGTCCTTCTCTTTACTTCTGGAAGCACTCTTTCTTTTCTCTCTGCCTCTCTACACCAGCAACACAGCACAACACCGCAGCACCCTCCTTCACCCTACCATCATTTCTCCTCCTCCCCTTCCTCCTTTTGCTGTGGCTTGACACAGAGGAACCTGAAAATTCTCTGTGATGTTTGAATCCCAGCCAAAACTGAAAGTGAGATCCCACGACTGGTCCGAAAGCCTAAAAAACATATGGCATTAATTCTGCTTTCCCACAGTTCCTAAAACTGCAATTAAAAGCAACCCCCACCAAACAGAGCCCCATAACTCAGCTCCATGATTTATTGGAATAACGAAGTTTTAGGGGAAAGTTGGCGAGGACCAGGAATTCCATGTCCGGGAGCTGGGCTCTGTGCACATGGCCCACGCACAGCCGAGTTTATTTTATTAGTGTGCCACTGGTGGAAGAGCAGGATCAGAGAGGGACATTCCTTTCAGAAAGCTTATCTTTGGCTTCCAACAATAAACCAGCCCCTGCATCTGCAGGCTGCAGGAGATGCTGTGCGGCAGGAGAAATCAAACAAAAGCTGGCTCGGGATAATACGTCTCCATGCCACAGTTGTCCAGTGGGTGAATAAAGCGCCTGCTTTTTCCCACCCGTAACAAAAAAACATGGCCCGTGAGATTCCAAAGACTACGAATCTCCTCTTGCCTAAGGAGGTGCTTTATCATACTTGCTTTCTCAAAACCAAGGCCTTTCAGCTCTTTAACTGTGAGCAAACATGAAAGTCAAGCTGCGAAGCTCAGATCTAGGTTTTTAAATGTAGCTCAGTAGACTGGGAGGGGAGGTGGGTAGGGGAGAGTCATTCTAGCTAAGGATGCGGATTTCTGCCTGTCATTTTGCTAATGCCTGTTATGATGATCCCTGTAATGGTTAAAGGCAGTAGCTAAGTATAGACAGGATCAAACTAATTTCTAGGAGACATTTTATAATATCTGTGACCTGAGACTTGCACATCACTCTAACTTATGTGATAAAGGCAAACTTTAGCTAAATCGAGTCTGGAGGCAATGCCAGGAAAGAAGTACAGTTGAAAGTATCTTCTTAGTTTAAAAGAGGGTACAGTAGTGAGACTAAACACAACAAACCTCCATCTCCTTTGCAGAACACAGCCTCTGCCTGTTGTCCAGCTCGGGTTTACACCTTCACACTTGCTGATGTAGCAGTGTGCAGGAGCACTGCTCTATCTGGTGTTTGCTATCACACTCCTCGGGATGGTTTTTACTCACCACACCACTGAAAAAGCAACCCAAGGCACCCTTCCACCCGACTTCATTTGGTAAGCAGGAGTATTTTGTATTGTAGCCTGTTGCCACACACCAGTTTGTGCAGATGGCTGACAACATTTTTAAAACAGACATTCAGGTGCAGGAGAAGATTATATTCACCCCATGCAGAGCCTTAAGCTGCAAAGCCTTGTGTTGCTGTGTTGTACAGCTCTTGTGCTGGCAATTAGAAGAGCAGGGTACTCCCCCTACAAAGAGACCATTTGCTGAACACCTGCCTTGATAGAGATCTCCAAACATCATTGCTGATCGGGAATTGTCACTATGCAACTTTATACCGGAGCAGGTGCAGCGGAAAGCTGTCCGCAGAGTCTGGTGACAGGAGACTGAAGTTGTTTGGTTTGCAAAACAAAAGTGAGGCATAAGTGGAAATAAGAAGCCTTTTTTTCCTAATTGTCTCAGGAGTTAAGTTCTGGCTGGCTCTTGGAACCTTTCAAGCAGAAGAGTTGAGGCAAGAGACCTGCAGGATCCAAGGATGGACTTTATGGAAGGGGGCCGGCTGACAGGACGGGGATGAACCTGGGGTTGGTAAGAGTCGGTGAAGATGATATGCACCCCATCTAAGGTCAGACATGGCCTCAGCTGAGTTAGTCCCCCAGGGTCCCCTTCACAGTCAACAGACAGAAACAGACATGTGCAGGGCATGATTTATCTTAGCTGCTGCAGATGTCTTCTTTAGGCCAAGACACATCACTCCCTACAGCCCCTTGATTGTATTGATTAGATGTCCACTAACAGCAACCTGAGCAGAGACTACTGAGCTTATTGTTACTGCTGTCTAAATGGGTGCCCAGTGATGCAGGCAGCCTTTGGACCTGCCTCCTCACCCATCTGCTCTATCCTATTGTGACAGCCCAACTGTGGTCCCTATGCAGAAGTCCAGACAAAGTACTACATCTTCAGATCCACTGGCGAGCTGTATCTAATAAAGTTGAACCACTAAAGATAGGAGTGAAGAGAAATGCTGATGATTGCAATGGTATTACAGTTTCTCAGATACGTGGTCAGCATGCCTTGCTTGCAACCTGTGGAGAAGAGAAGGCTCTGGGAACACCTTATTGCAGCCTTTCAGTACTTAAAGGGGGAGTATAAGAAAGATGGGAGCAGACTTTTTAGCAGGGTCTGTTGTGATAGGGCAAGGGGTGATGGTTTTAAACTAAAAGAGGGTAGATTCAGACTGAATATAAGGAAGAGATTTTTTACAATGAGGGTGGTGAAACACTGGAACAGGTTGCCCAGAGAGGTGGTGGATGTCCCATCCCTGGAAACATTCACGGTCAGGTTGGACAGGGCTCTGAGCAACCTGATCTAATTGAAGATGTCCCTGCTTACTGCAGGGGGGTTGGACTAGACCTTTAAAGGTCCCTTCCAACCAAAACTCTTCTACAAGTCTGTGATTCTATAAAATAAGTCATCAGATATGAGGACATGAAAGGGAGCCACATTGGTAAGGACTGTTGGGCTTTTAAGCCTCCTTTGTGGTCTTCATCCCATGATCTACAAGGAATTTCCCTTAACTTCCCTCTTGACAGTGGAATATCCTAGGATAGTGTAGACACCTGTGCTCTCTTCTGTTCTCTTTATTTAACACATTAGAAATATGACTTTTCATCTTTTCCTCCCAGTCTAGGGTCTAGTATTGACAGCAGAAGGCAAGTGCAGCCAGTATTGCATGGAGGAGCTGCTGCAGCCGTTTGGTGGGTGCTGTAGGCTACAGTATTCACTGCAAATATGAGAGACAGACTGGGACGACTCTAGGATCTAGACCACTTCTGTCAGATAATACTACATTGATTGGTGCAAGGATGAAGAATAAGGACAGTCAAATTAAAACTGAACTAGCTCTGAAGTTGACTCATTGGACAATATGTGCCTTACCAAACCAAAGGCAAGCCAGGATGCCAGGGACATTTGTTTTTCATCCACTGCAGGTCAGAAGCTCCGTGAAAGTTCATGATGTCCTGCTGCTAGTCCACAGGGTGTGAGTTTATAGTGGGATGTTGTGGTGAGGAGAGCTGGTGTGATCTGTCAGTGTAGAAGGAGTGGACCTGGTCAGGGAGGAGGCAAGATCTTACTGCCTCTGTAGGCAGTGTCAGTAAGGCATAACTGAAGCAATACACCCAGTTATAGTGCCTGGAATTTTAAAAGGATTTTCCAAATCTGGAAAGAGTTCAGAAAAAATGAGCTGAAAACTGCTGAATCTGCCACACAGTGTGACTCTGAAGAAGCTAAGATCTTTTGTTTATCAAAGACAGATGCTTTCCACCCTTTCTTGACCTATGGTCCCTGTGAATTGTCCCTTAAAATGCGAACACTGTCAAATTCCAGCCTGTTGGGAGCTGGTGTCCTTTTCCCAGCCTCTTCCATGAAAATCTCAGAAGTCATAACTGTCCTGCCAGGCATCCTAGGGCTGTAGGCTGCAAACTGCCTCTCTAGAGCAGCACCCCTCTCATAACACAACGCTCTCCTCTTGGACAGACAAAGCCAAAGTGAAATACAGAGGTCTAGAGAGAAAGAGATGCAATGGAAAGCAAGATGCAAACGTGGTGGCAACAAACACAAGGAGAGTCCTGCTCCTTCACGTCTTCAAAATAGGTTTCAATATTTTCTGAGGTATTGTCTAAACCAGTAGCTTGTGGACACCTCTGAAAAAAAATTCCCTTCACTCTTCTTAGTCACCTTTAGAGATCCTTCTGAAATAGCCTCTACACCCACCATTACTCACAGACCACAAATGGAAAACCACTAGTTTGGCAGGAAATTACAGGAGCAAAAGGGTGAAGACCATGACTCTTCTCACTTCAGGTCTGTAGCATAGTGGAATAGCACTTGCTTTGCTCAACAGAAAAATATACAAATAATCAGAAAAACATGGCAACAGGATGACAAAAGTATGGTATAATATTTCCCAGAATGACCTCAAAGTCATAAATCAAATCTGTGAATTGTCAGCAGCAATCCAGCTGAACAGCCAAATTGCCCCACCATCCAGCATATTTTATTAACTGTTATTACTGGGCATTATTTATTTACAGAGTGCTGTGCATGTACACACTGCTTTACAGGTACATAAAAGACCCAAGGAGTTCAGTTACATGCAGGCACACAAATATGATATTCATTGCAGCAGCACTGCAGGTTAACGATTGTAGTACTGCTTCAGGTTTCTTGTTTCCTTTTTGATTTTATTGCACTGAAGTCAAAAACATTTTAAACTCTGGACTTTGAGTCAACCTGTCTGTCTGAGGCAGTATATGGCCGTATTATCTTAGGATCAGAGTGTCTAATGGGCTTATTTGTTCTACCACGACAGCTAAACTCAGGGTTATGAACTGACACTTGAACTGGCTGGAAAATTTCCACCAAACTTTTCTGTCTTTGATTGCTACTGAGAGAAAATATCTTAGCAAAACAGGTATTTTTGCACACAAACAGAGCACCTCGCTTGGGTGGAAGGCAGACTTTGCATTTGCTTGTGTGTAAAACTCGCTCTCCCTTTTTCTCTATTCTAGGAAATGGAAGAGGGGGTTAAAACAAAATACTACATCATGGGTTTTATTTCTTGTCTTTCTGCATGAGGGGAAAAAACCCCTGATATTTAAAAATTGTGATTATCTCTGTATCACTGAGTGTCTCCCAGGCCAGGAGGTGGATGCATCAAAGTCCCCAGAGAACCTTTGTGCCCCGTGCTGCACAACATGTGTCGAGCTCCAGATGGAAATATTTCTCCTTTGGGCTCTGCCATTCTCCCCTGTGCTACAAGCTGATGGGTGGTGGTATTGGAGGTTGAGTGCTCAGAGGCTTCTCCTCCAGCCCATCGACCTTCCATGGACCTTTAAGATCTTGAAGGTCTACATACCTGGGTCAGGACATGACTTGGTGGTGAGCAAAGCTCATACCTCAACATTTTCCAGCTCTGCCTGTGTGTGGCAGGAGCTGCGTTATAATAAATAGAAACAAGGTATTTTATATCCTCATTTGCCAACATACTCCTTGTTTCCTAGGTATTTAGAGTCACTGCTGCTGCTCGAACCCATTAGAGGACTCAAGTTCATGTGGTGTTGAGGGAAAGCAAAGTTGCTGAGCAATTAAATCAATAGCAGATTTACTGGCAATATTAACGGATGATATTTCCCCCCTTTGCACACCCTGATGCAGTTACTGAGCAGCATTTCTGTCCCAGTACATGATTTCTTCCAATCCCAGTTACTGTTGGGAGGAAAAACATGGCAAAATCACTGTCTCAGATAGCAGTGGTTTCTCATCCAGCCAGAGCAAGCCAAGAACATTTCCCACTGCCAGCATCAAAGCACCCTTCTCCAGATGTCTGGAGGAAAGACAGCATCTGTCTGTCTGACGGGAAGTCTCCACATCTCTCAGGGATGTAGAAGGGATTGCCTCTGATTTTTTTCTTCTTCTAGAATTATTACTCTAGACTCTAGAGAAGATGCTTTAATGATCCCAGCCATTGCAAAGTGCTTCTCGTGCCAGTGGAAATCCATGTGAACTATTAATTAATAACTTAATTGCTAATTATTTCAGTACTGAAAATATGCTAGACCCTTCCAGTCTGCCCAAGTACAGAGCCCTGCCCTGGGGAGTTACTGGCTCATTTCTGATGGCATGGAACAAGGTTATAATGAAGCGGTAAAAAGTTGGGGGAGTGAGAGAAGCTGGGGCATCTGCTCAGGCTTAGCAAGGGCCAGTGCCCAGCCTGGCATGGCAAAGAGATGAAAAATTAACACCCAGAACAAGGAGGCATCTTTTCTTACTTGTTTCTCGCAGGCAACATGGCTAAAGGCATCTTGAAGAGGAGTGTAAATCGGACATGGAACATAATTTTCTGAGATATGAGAAGTGAAAGAAGCCTGGGATTAAATTCTTCCTTGGCCAGAATCTTCAGTATGACCATGGGTAAATCACATCAACTCCTCAGTACTTGGGCTGCCTAACTGGGAATACCAATGTTTCCAGAGGGGCAGCGCCAAGAGAAACAGGAGCCATACTGGGAAGTGCTGGTAGCCAGGGCTGGCAAGAGCTGTGGGAGGCAGCGCTCCACACATGAGCCGTGCTGTGACTCGTACAGCCTGCCTTTTCCTCATACCCAGAAACTCAGTGATCTCCAGTCTTGTCTGGAGCTGGAAAGGCTGCCAAAAATGCAACCCCAGGCGTTCCTGGGAGAGCTGGGGAAATGCAAGCAGATCTGGGAGCAGCCTGGAGCTGTCACTCAAGAAGTCATCCCAGGCTTTTCTTCTCTAGTGCTCTTCATTTTGTGGGATAACTTTTAGTGGTGGTGGTTAACATGTGGTGCTGCTGCGGTGCTGCTGCTGCCAACCCTGCGCCCAGTCCCCAAACAAAGTTGTGGTGGGGTGCAGCCCTGCAAACAAACCCATCCAGATTTCTGCTACTGAGTGATCTTCCTGCAGCCCTTACCCTTCCCCATGTGTCAGAAGCTAATGAGGGGTTGTAAAAAGCTGGCCAGGATCTGCCGTAGCACTACCAGCACCAGAAGCAACAGGTTTTCCTGGAGGTAGCATCTCCTCACTCTTGAGGGCTGTGATTTAATAAGATGGAGGCAAGAGTGTCTCTTGTACAAAACCAAAGAGAGGTTGACAAAAAGTCAGGTCTCAGCGTATCTGAATTCCCTTGGAGCAGGGAACCTCCTCTGGGCTGTCACCTGAAAAGCCACATCTTGGCAAGAAGCAAATGGGACGTAGCCCCAGAAGCCTTGATCTTTTAGGCTCTTCGATTTCCTGGTGTGAGCAGCCTTTGAGAAATCCCACAGGTTTACAAAATTAAGCCTGCATCTATATCTTTGAATGAGGAGGTGAGTATTGGCAGTCTCGCTGCTCAGAGCATGGGCATGCATGTGAGTTCAGTTTTTCCACAGCCGCAGTAGGAAAAAGCTGATGTCAGGCCAGGCGTAAGTGATATACATCTTAACAGCGAGGCAGGAAACATATCTCTGTGTTCCTGCTAACCTTAGAAAGCAAGTGCTTGGATTGCTACACAGAGGATTTGTAGCAACAAGGAGAATGCAATTAAATAACAGGGATGATCTCATTATTGTAATGATGAGGTGTCATTTAATAAGGAGAATCCAGGACTGGGAGCTGAGAACTGGAGTCCTAATCCTGGCTCTGGCTTCCAGCTCCAGCAGGTCACGTAAGGCCGGCACCCTTTCTTCAATGTGTTTTTATGAAACATGAAGCTCTGGCAGACCCTGGTCCTTGCAGAAGCTCTTGCAACAAAGAAAAGAACAACAGTAGCAATAAAAATTGCCTTGTCCCTTTACCTTCCCTATAAAAGCGCAGATAGTACAATTTTCCATTATATAAGGACCGTGAGGCTCTCTGGAAGATGATGCTTATGCAGAGCTCAGGACCAGGAGGTCACCAAAGGAAATGCTAAGGCTTGCTCTAATCCTCAGGCTCTTCCAAGTGCAAGCCTGGGTGATCGATTATCAGATCCTGCTGTGGCATTCCTGGGGTAATACACCTTCAGAGAAATAATTTCCCCAAATAAGTAGTTTATATATTTATGTGTGTGTGTGTATAATCAGGAGAATCAGGATGGTTTCAAAGCCATATCTCAGAAAAAGTACAGTCGATTTTAACTGGGGACCTGGCCATACATTGTGTGCATCAAAACTTGTTTCAATCCAGAGGCTGGATCTCCTGAATCTAGCCTGCCCCTCCATCCATCCATCCATCCATCCATCCATCCATCCATCCATCCATCCATCCATCACTTCCTTCCTCCCTTCAGTCAGTGCCAGCATCCTTTATCCTCATTGCTGATGCTAAGTTTGGTAGGTTGTAAGTCAGGTTTCCCTCTTCCCCCCTTATTTTCTGCTTTCAATGTGCTGCACATTTTAGTTTTGAGGCTGGGAGCCCTGAGGGGTGATGCAGGCCATGCCAGGCAGGGGGGCACTGGGCTCTGCAGTGCTTTGAGAAGACCTGTTCACACCTCTGAAATGCTACTTCGGGTTTTCTTATTCCTTATCACTCAGCACATTCTGCAATGGTTATCTGGCCTGGCAGCTTTGCCTGGTACCAAGGCTGTGGTGCCAAGGCTGTGATGCCAAGGCTGAGGTGCAAAGCAGGGTCTCCTCAACACCCAAAATTTGCATCCCAGATGTAAAAAGCTCAGCAGTTCTCATCAGCCGTGGCGGTGCTTCTGGGCCACCTACAAGACTTCAGTGCCACCCCACATCCCAGCAGCCCCATGTCCAGGCTGTCGCCCTCCTTGTGCCACCCTACCCCACCTCCACGCTGAGACACTCGTTGGAGGGCAGCATCCTCTCCCACAGGTCAGAATGGAGAAATCTCCCCCCGTGCAGTGTGAGATGTTGCTCTCTTTTTCCTTGCCGTAAGAAAGCTGGAGCATGGAAGGGCTTTTTCCCCACAGCCTGATCTGCAAACACTTAACAAAGTCAACAGCTTTGCTCTCTGATCCCTTCCAGAATTACAAAAAGTTAAGACTAGAGCAGCATGTGTAACAGATTTCATCACGGTCCCACAGCCTTATCCCAAATCAAGGCTTTGCCTTTAAATTTTATCATTTGCTTCTGAGCCTTACATGATGCTGCTGTTTTTCCTTTGTTTCTAAATGATCCAAACACAGTGGATAAAAACGCTGAGCTGCTTCTCCTCAAACGTGCACCATGCGCACACAGAGCACTGGGACACGTCCATGAGAAACTCTCCTCCATTCAACAAACAGCCCGCAAGACAAAATAAACCACTGGAGCATCCCGTGATCAAGACCACATTACGGGAATCCAGTGTTTTGATCTTTTCTGTGGCAGGATTCAAGGCTCCCAGGCTGCCAGCTCTCAGGCTTTTTTTCCATTGCCTAGATCCTGGAATCTTTGCTTTCATTTTTTTTTAAAGAAGCTTTCTAGCCCTCACGTCTGGGGAGAAAAGCTTAAAAGACTTAACATGTAAGTTTTCTAATCTTTAAGCAAACCTTGCAATCTAGGAAAGGACCAATGACTCATTTTTGAATTTCCAATATTAAAATATCGGTAATGTCATTAATCGCTCATATTAATATCACCATCCAACAACGAGTTTAATGAGGATGGTAGTGAGCTGCTCACTGACTGCAATCCACAAATCACAACCATAGCAGGTCTTTCCTTCCGCTTTATGATGATACCATAAAATACTTCAAGGAAAGTTGATAGCAGCTCTCATCTGCACCACGTAAAGCAAGCAAATGTCAGGAGAAGATTTTTGATCTCCTGGTTTCTAAGTCTTGACCCGAGACCTCGATCAGGCATTACATAAATAACAGGCATTCCGAGTATGTCCCAATCCTGCTAAACCCTAATCATAGAATCATAGAATCACAGATGGCTTGGGTTGGAAGGGACCTTTAGAGCCCATCCAGTCCAACCCCCCTGCAGTGAGCAGGGACATCTTCGGCTACATCAGGTTGCTCAGAGCCCCATCCAGCCTGAGCTGGAGTGTTTCCAGAGGTGGGGCATCCACCACCTCTCTGGGCAACCTGGGCCAGTGTTTCACCACCCTCATCATAAAACATTTCTTCCTTATATCCAGTCTAAATCTCCCCTTGACCTATCCTTTTTTAAAAAAATATTATTATTTTTATTTTTTTATTATTATTTTAAGGACTTGGAGGTATTGGTGACTACCTGACTACTACTAAATTACTACTTCTGCTGGTCCCAGAGCCCAACAGCTCCAGCAGCGCCTGTGCCTGTTCCCATACCTGGAGCTCACACCCTGGAAGCCTTGAACAGAAACCCTTGTGAAACCAGGCTGCAAAACACAAGGTTTCTGTGTGCAGCACCCCAGGCTGCATTTCCCTCTCCTTTCCTTTCTGCAGTGCTTCAGGAAAGTTAGATATGCGCTAAACAATGTCTGAGTGGTTTGAAATATTTCTAATGACTGATTTCCACAATCTCCTCCTCAACAGCCCTGGCGGAAAAGCAGACCTTAAACCACTACATTTCTTTGCAAAACTTGTCATGAAAAATTCATCCTGTTGTCTGGCTTCCTATAAAACCACCAGAATAAAACTGGTGTTTCTATTATTGCTGTTGCTATATGAAGCGTAGCTGATTTCTGACAGCCTCTTTGAGTAGAGGGAAATGTCTAGTTTTCTTTAGTCAGGAGGCAGCTCCAGGACTCCCCATTTATGAGATGATCTGGTTAAAACTTTGCAAGAGGGAACCCAGAGAATTTCCTCTTAGGCTTATTTCGGTTTTTCCTAAGTGGGAAGTGCACGAGTCCCACCTTCTCTATTAATCATTTGAGGAACCACAAGAGAAAGAAAAAAAATGTCAACATGAGTTCCTTTTCCCTCACAAGCTGACTTGAAGGTGGCTGTGGTTGGAGAGAGGGGAGTGAAAAAGAAGGAAAAATGACACAGCAAGGTGGTTTAATAGAAATCCCAGACCAAGAGCTGGTTCCTAAAACCTGACCCAGCAGACCCTTCACCCAAGAGTGAAACCACTGCGTGAGATGTATTTGGTACTGCCTTATTGTTGGAGGTTAAAAATAGTGGGAGACGGATGCCTCACTGCTCCTCATGGGGCAGGGGGACATCATTCCTCTGTGTGTGTGTGGAGGCATGGAGAGGTGGAGGGATGGAGGGGTGAAGGGGGAGTTACATACCATGCTCCCAAATGACATCCTAACAGTGCACCCACACCCCATAGTACCCTGTCCTGCTGCTCTCCCTTCTCACCTTTCTCACCCCAAAATTCATATCTCCCAACCCTCCTGCTCTGAAACCTTTCCCAGCTTGGTCTGTCCCATCCAAGCTCAGTCACATCAGTTGCTGCAGCCTCCCTTCCCCCCACCAGCTTGTTTCCCCTTTCCCTACAACCAGAGCAAATGAAAAATGTGCTTGGGCGAGAAGGGAGAGGAAGACATGGAGGTGGGGAAAAAACCAGACACATGGCAGCCTTATGCTTGCACTATGAAAAAATGCAAAACTCCCCTACCCCAAACATCAGTGGAAATATCATTAGCACTGGACACTAATGAGGGTGATCTCTTGCCTCAGATGGAAGCGAACCGGGGAGGCAGAAGGGGCAACCCATGCTGCTTGCGGAAGGGACGCCCTGTACCCGCGGCTCAAATGGGGCACGCTGCACGCTTATTTGAAGTGCCTGTGCTTGAGTGACCTACATACTGAGCAAATGTGACGCTGCACTGCCGAATCAATACCTGTCAGGTCGCATTACCTGTTATTGATGAACGTGATTGTTAATCCCAACATACTGTATTTGCAGAATTTCCTGGTCTCCTCAGGGCTGTCTGGGGTGAAGCTTTGCTTGGCTTTAGGGGAGAGAAGCTTCATGGAGGAAAGATCTTTGTGCGTGAGGCCAAATATGTAATTTGTTGCTACTGGCCTACTCTTGAGGTCTCCTTGCTTCTCCAAAGGCAAGCTTTAGGAGAAGACTTAAAATCTGCTTTACAGGCCACAGAGCCTGGTTTAGCCATGCAGTATGAGCACTTAACTGAGGGAACCAACTGTAAGCACGGTCACCACGGGCTGTCCTTGTAGCCCATGCAAGGCAAAAAAACCGTCCACAGCAGGCTGAGCTCAAGGCTCTGAATCACTCTCTGCAGGGACCTGTCTCCTTCACAGCCATCGATGTTGACTGGGATACTGGACTCCTTATGGCAATGCTCACAGCAAGGTGGGATGGATCAAGGCAGAGAGGAACTGTGGCATCAGCATGTGGGAGACCTGAGGGACAGGAAGGCAAGGGAGGTGTTCAGAGTCATGCTGTTAGTGTGATCTGGTGCTCTGGGCTGTGTTGAGATGGTTCCTCCTGTCCAAGGGACTTTCCTTCTTCTCTCACATCCCACATAAGATCAGCTTGTCACTCTTCAGGTAGGATTCAAGCACACAACCCCACACTGTGGCCTTTGCTACCCCAAAGCCCCACTCCTCTTCCCTTCCCTGGCAGAGAGCAGGGCCATCCTTGCAGGCTGCACCATAGCTCAGGGGCTTCGGCATCTGGGCATCACAGCCCAGGATTTTGCTCTGTTGTGCAGCTAGCAGTGTTTGCTGCCAGGCTAAGAAAGGCCCCAATAAGAGTGGTTTGACATTGGCTTGAGGTCCTGACCAGGAGGAGAGTGTGTTTGTGTGTATGGGGCACATTTCCTGCTGTGCTCTTGTATGCTCCATGGGATCCTGGCAAACCCAGCACATCCCATGCACAGCCCTTTCATCTGCAACCATGCAGCATTCTCCTTGACACTAGTGGGAACTTTGCAAGGCAGGCTTTTATTTTTCTTTTACTTTGCAGCAGAGCTAGGTCTTCTTCACTGCTCAATGAAGGAAGGGAGACGGACCCTGCAGGTGGGAGACTCTGCCCCAGCAGTTAGGGCCCTTGCCAGGTTCCTCTTGCAGCTGGCTTGAAAGAGCACCCAGTCACCATCTGTTCTCAGAAACAAAACTGTTGTGGTTTCAAAACACATGCACTGACATTAAAAAGGCACACACAGAAAATCCCACCCAAAGAACTTCATAAAAAGAAGTGGCAGCAGCAGCCTTGCTAAACACACTGCCAGACTTAGTTTGATTAATATTGTTGGGTCTAATTGGAGGCTGTTGCTTCAACCCAACAGTCTCGGTTTTGTTTGGGCAACAGCTTATAATGTAAAATTTGTTCATAACAGGACTCTTAGGAGTCCCATTGGGAGTGCTGAAGTCAAGGGAAGAGAACAGGTGACAGTGGAAATCAGATTGTGGGATAATTTTGGTGACTGGTAGCTGGTGTATTTGTGTGCACAAAACCCAGCCATGACCTGGATGGACTCCACATGGCTCATCCGTGTGTCACAAGCCCTGCAGTGTGTCTGCTTAAGAGAAGTCAGGTTTCGTTTGGGTAATAAAGGGGCTGTGCTTCTAGCACAGGAAGAGCTGGATTTAATCTCCCTGGCTGCTGTAAAAGTGGCTAACACATGTGGCTAGAATGCCACAGATGAACCAGATCCACTTTCTGTAGAAGGGGAGCTTAAGGGAAGCGCTCACTTAAATATTGAAATGTCCCTCCCTCCTTGCTGAGCTTTCTGCCTGGGGCTCTGGTCCAGAGCAGCTGTGTGCCAAGCACCTCCAACTGCTACAGGGCATTGTGATTTTGCTTGTGTGCCCTGGAAGAGTCTGTTAGCTGGGCTATATATTTGACTAGTGTCCATAAAGCCATTAGGCTGCTGCTTTGCATGTGAACCGCTGCCAGATCAGAGGAGCAGAGCCCAAAGCTGTTGGCCTCGCGCTGTGGTGAAGCCAGGCTGAGGCTGTGCGAGGAGCAACGTAAGCCACCGATGCGTGATAGGTCTGGGTTCAGAGACAGGACTCAAGCAATCTCTTTAGCTGGCTTTTCTGCTTTGATTCATTTGTTACAAGAGGCACAGATGGAGAAGGAACAAGGGACAGTCATTTGGACTCTACAGAAAGCTCAGATGGGAAGTGTTCATCCCTCTGCTCATCCATTCCCTCTGTCCTGCAGCCGTGCCAGGAAAGCCTGAGGAGTCACACCAAGGGCTCCTATCTGCTCAGTACAGCTCCATCCATCACCAGGCAGGGGAACGCAAAAGCTTTCTATAACTATACAATGCTAAAACACCAAAGGGCAGGTGGGATGGGATTGGAGCAGTTCCAGGGGAGCTCCCTGTGTGTATGAGGCGAAATTAAAGGAAGAAATTGTATTAGAAACTCAAGGAAACCTTCCAAATGGTGAAATATATTGGGATGATTTCTGTTGCACCATGAAAAGGCTTTCCCCTTCTCCACATCTCTGAAAGCATTAGGCAGGCTGTGTGGATGTGCTTGTGTGTATGAGAACCACATTGCACACTTGCCCTCCAGAGTTTTCCTTCTCATATTTAAAATGGGCAGAGCTCCAGTTTTTAGGATCTGAACAAACCCTAGAGCGTGATACTGATGTGATACCTGAGTTAGAAGTGAGCCAAGTGAACTCCTGCATTCATCCTCCAGATCCCTCCTCTGCTCTGCTGGCCATGGGACAAGGCTGTCTGCTCTGTCTGCTGGGGTGGGCACTGCCAGCCAGTGACATCTGTATCTAGAGGACACCATGGTGACAAGACAGGTCTGACCTGGGGGATCAGGAGCTTTCTCTGTAGCTGTAATGGGAGGAGTTTGGGGGAAATCACAATTTCATTCCATCTCTGTACTAAAATGATTCAGGTTTTTCATTAAAAACCCTGCCAAGTATATGCTACTGACAGATGAAGAGGTAAAAATGCAGCAGCCAGCTCCTCTTGACCTCTGGAGAAATTCCTGTTCTGTACTGCTGCTACAGGTTAGTTTTTGTCTTTAGAAGCAGACCCTTTCTGTTTCGGATGGGGCTTATCCAAGTACTCACAGCTGTGGGTTACTTCAGGTCTACGGCTGCACTTTGCCTCTGAAGACTATCTCTATCTGGATGAGTTTATACTGTGGAGTTTAGAGATCCAAAAACCAATGCTGGGGATAAGAAGAGAGGAGCATAGTTACTCAGGGGTTGTTGTAACTTGTGCAAGATCTGAAACTCACTGGAGGAGAAGCAGCTCAGCAGCTTGAGCCTAGAGAGCTTGATGAGACTAAACTGGCCCCGGATGTGTCCCACTGGGTGTCCTAGTGCTCTAGAAACCCTCTTTAGGCCACAGTTATCCAAGAAAACACCGATGCCTGACTCTGTTCCTTGCACTGACACCATTCCCCAGATCTCAGTGAGCAACTTCTCCCCAAGGCCTGATCCAAGTCCCCCAAAGTGACTACAAAGACTCCCACTCTGCCCTTTCCAGTTGGCTTCAGCCTAGGTGGAAGGCTTCCCCGCAGCGGGGTGCATTAACTTGCCAGGCAGCTGGGGGACTTCACTCCTGCAGGTCGAGGTAGCAGGACAGGGTGAAGCCCATTGTGCCCTGCTAGCTTTTGGATATTCCACAGGAGCCCTGGCAGGTATCCCAGGCGTCAGGCTGCTGGGCAGGGGTGATACGGTGCTCACTCCCTGCTGGGTTATGACGGTACTTTGCACACTCCCCCAGGCTCTGGACATGTGCCTGGTCTGCTGCCATCCCCAAACAGCAACCAGGAGAGGTGTAGTAAACCAAGCTGCCTGAAAACACTTACATGGGGGTCTAATATATGCTGCTACTTCATGTTAATTTGGTTACATCTGGGCTTACCTCTGGGATGAGGCCAGATAACCTCAGATAACCTGTGCATTGGGGACAGGAACCCCTTTCCTGCAAGGGGAGGAAGGAAGGAGTTATACAAACCCCCATATTTGCTGCATCCCAAGTCCCCTCCTTCCTTCCCTTGCATTTTGATCCTCCCCTGGGCAACCCACAGCTCCCTTCTAGCACTGTAGCTCCACGTCACAGGTAATATGGAGGGCAAGGCAATGCTAAGGGGATCCCAGATGCTTTGGCACTGAGGCAGAAGTGACAATAGGCTAGGGCAGTCCTTCATTTAACACCCAGCAACTCTATCATCAACCAGCTTTCAGCTAAGCCCAGGCTATGCTGGGAGGTCACCTGCAGTCAGGGCTCCCCATGAACAGCCTTTGCCTGGGCCCACGAGAGCACACAGGGTTCTTTCTGTGCTGCAGGCTGCAATTTGCACCCTGGCTGCAGGGCAGACTCTGGGCAGTAGTAGGAAACCATCCTAAGCAGGAAAAGCAGACCCATGAGCTGGTTCCAGGGAAATACGCATACGGTGCCCTCAGGACAAAAATCCTCACCTTCAGTTATTCCTGGGGAGCAAGTCACCTTAAACCTGGGGCCCAAAGATGTTCTGGGATGATGTTAACCCTGGGGTGAGTCATAAGCAGACCTTGAAAACAGTGGGTAGTATTCCTGGCATCCACCAGCAAGCTTTACTGTGATTTAAAATCATATCTGACTCCAGGATTCATTACTAAAGGAGTTTTGGCAAGGGGAGAGGCTTTGTTTTTTGCTGGTTTTCCCAAAGCCTCCTGTTGACTACAGCGCAGGTGATACCCCAGTGAGGGTTCGCACTCCCCCATCCGCAAAAATGACTGTATGGACGCATTTGCAGGGGCATTCCTGCCATGTCAAGAGGTGGATAGATCACCAGTCCGAGGTGTCCCTCCATCCTTGTCCATTGACCCAAGACCCAGATGCTGGGTACCGGCGATATCACCTCCATCCCTGGGCAGGAGAAGCACCTGGCTTTGGTGCTTGCCCACCTCACACTGCGTGGCACCACAACTCAGGTGTTCAGGTGTGCTTATAATTTATGTATATATACACTTTTTATATATATATGTATAGGTATGAATAAAGCATACTTATCAGTATTCTAATAAGTATAGTGACATTGGTAGTGAGACGGTACATGCCTCATATACTGCTGTATAGTCTAAGCCTTAATACACATCACATACATATCTATTTACTTAAGGTGAATTCAGAGGGAGAGAGAGAGAGGAAACTTTGGTCCAGAGATGGATAAAAGCCAGTCAAAACCTGAAAGTAGCCAGGAAAAGCAGAACGAAAGAACAGGCCTGCCCAAACCTTCCTCTTCTATTGCACTGCTCACTAAACCTTTCTTTTTAAGTACTGCCTTCATGCCCAGTGCAGCACTTTTAAAAAATGCGTTTGTGCATTGGGGTGAAGGCTCAGAATTTCCTTTGATGGCTACAGGAGCAGGCAGAGGAGAAAAAGCCTTTTTGAGAAGCTGGGGCAGAGGTATCTGGGTTGCGAGGGAGCGTGTCTGTGCATCTGCAGATGCTGGATGAGGCTGTGGAAGAGCCAGCTTGGGTCAGTTGAGGTCACTTCAGCTCTGATCAGTGCCTCTGACTTGCAGCTGAGCTCCAGGAGCCAAAGGCACAAGTGCTGCTCTCCTGGCAGTGCTCAGAAGAGATGTCTTGGTTGGAGTTGGACCCGGGGAGCAAACCTCCACGTGAGCATTTTCCTTGTGGCTCTGAAACGAAAGGAGAAAGAGAAACACCCCAGGCTGGAGGACACCACAAGAGCCTTGCCTTGGGCCAAGGGCCAAAAGAGGCCTCACTCACATGGAAGATGTTACCCAAAAAATGTGACAGAGTGTATGGGAAGCCAAAAGTCACTCTGTTTTGCCTTCCATAACAATGTTTTACTCCACTGGATGGTAACCGAAGACTAGACGAGGGCTGTGTGAGGTCTCTGCCCTGCCACAGACCATCTGCGTGAATGCAATGAAGGTATTTATTTAGCTCTTCTACACTTCAGTCTCCCAGTCTGTAAATGAGAAAAGAAATAGATGTCCCTATGCTGTGAGATTGATGTGAAGATAAAAGGGTTAAAAGGCAGGTTGCCTTAAAGAGAGCTTTATAAAGTGCTGTGGAAAAGTGCAGAGAATGAATTCTTCTCCCAGGGTCTCATCAAAGTCTGGGTTTCACAACTGGAGTGTCTCAAATTCGGGCTGAACCTTTCTTTCTTTCTTGAGGGTGTGGGTGGTGGAGACTCAGGCTCCTGTCGGTGGCAGCTCCCCAGCCCAGGGCTGAGCCTGTCCAAGGTGATGCTCAGTGGGCAGAGGGAGTGGCAGCCCTCAAGGTGCCCCCTGGATTGGGAGCAGCAGTGAGATAAACCTCTCACCTTTGCCATTGGGAGCCTCATGGGCAAAGCTGGGCAATTTTGTGTCCTGTTGCAAACAGCCATGGGCAGGTTTTACTAGCCTAAAAGATCTGCTCATCAACCCCAGCCTTTGTAGGGTGAAAAAAAGGCAACCTGAAGGCACTGTTAATTTCCTGCATTTCCCTCTCTTTTAGATAAATCACAAGGATGCTCTGGATTTCAGACCCTGTAGGCTTCTGGGATTCTCATCAAGGGGTTTGGAGGGAGAGCTGTCTCTCATTAGCAAGGCTGTTTGCATAAAAATAGGAGCATTGGGTCTGATTCCTCAAGCTGGGAGCTGCTCTCATGAATATCCGAATGCCTTCAGCTCCCAACACTGCACTCAGTTGCTCTGGGGGTTAAGCCCTCCAAACTCCTTGCAACTCTGTGCAGGCATTTTGGGTGGGGATGGGGGAGGCTGTGTTGGAAAGAAGCAGCAGGGCAATTGTAAGAGGCAGGAGGTAATGACCCACGTTGGGAAGCAGCCAAGAGAACAGAAATAGCATATGGTAAAGACTCTCTGAATGTAATGTATGTTGCTGATTCTTAGGAATTATCAGCAACACCTCTTTACACACTGTATTTTTTAGCACAAACTGAGAATAAAACATCCTCTTTGCTGAGACAGCAGAGTCCTTTCCTTCACAGACAGCTTCCATCGGTGTTACAGGTATACTGTAAAATATTGTCACACTTCCTTTGCTTGGAAAAAACGCCACGATCTTCTTTTCAGCAGTGGGGAAACTGAGGAACAGGCAGCTCAGCTACCTTGCCCTTAGCCATAGACACTGTCAATGGCAGAGCTGAGACGAAGGCTCAGGAGCTACATGTACTGCTGCAGCTTTATTCCTGTGCTGTGTCAGAAAATTTTATCTCTCTCTTTGATGCATGCAGATTTTCTTGACATAAATTGCTGGAATTGCTGAGAGAGGCATTTATTTCAAAGTTCAGCACATTATATGTAGGGAGAGAGAAGTTGAGTAACTGGAAAAATCAACTTGGAGTTGCATCACCGGGAGCCAGAATGTTTGTTTAGTCCTTTGTGAGATGAAGCAAGCTCCAGTTTGGCCTCATCCAGGCATGATTAGTCAAGAGATAAGGAAAGGTTTCTGGACAGGTCCCTGATACTGAGCAATTTCAGACATGGATATATTCTGTACAGGGGGAGGAGGGGGACAGTAATAGTCTCTTGCCCATCTGACCCAGCAGACAGTCATATGGGCTCTAAGACACAGCTTTCAAAATGACCAGTCCCTCCCACAAGCTGTGTTGCTCCATTTCCCCCAATTCCCACCCTTCCCCAACCTACGATTGCAGTAAATTATAAACGGAGGGACTTCGCAATAAAAACCCAGCCCAATAAGATCAAAGGCAACTTTTATCTTCCATATTCTTTGGGGTCCAAAACTCACAAGAGCACAGCTGCTGGCCTGAGGTTGCAGCTGTATTGCTCCCAGATGATAAAATAGCCGTGGCTTCAAGGTCCTTTCTGTTAGCTTAAGCCGAAGACGCTCACCTCCCTCCAACACAAGCAAAGCTGTTCACTAAGCTGTCCATGCACCCAGCACAGGAGGATGAAGGAGAGCAAACCATAAGGATTAACTCCCAAGACTGGTAATTGTTTCCTGCTGTCCCACAGTGACAGCTGACCTCGCTGGTACTTCTAACTTCATTTCACTTCAAAATCTCACATTGTGCCACCCAATGCATTCTGCACCAGCCAGAGCAAATCTTGGTTGGCCTTTAAATCACTTCTGGCCTTTAAAGACCTGCAGTGTGAGTGGAAGAGTGAAAATCCTGCTGTGAGGTCTGGAGTTTCAGGGGCTTGTCTTCAAAAGTTGAGATTTTGTTGGTGTCTAAGAATGTAACTTCTTACCCACCCCGTATCTAGCCTGAGCCTTACTCAGGTTTGCCAAAGAGATTTCATCTTGATGCAGGTGAAGAGTCATAATGAACAAGGCCTAAGCAGTCCTAGTCAAAAATCTACAGGGCTGGGATTTAAATTAATCTCAGAAAAACACAGCGAAAGAAAAGTTACCACCTGTCATCTCTTTGGGGATAAAACCAGAAGAAACAGAGTTTTGGCTTCCAGGAGAAATCACAAGTGAAAAGTGCTGCTTGGGACTATTTAGCCTTTTACAGCCTGCAGCCTTGGCTGGGGAAATCAGTGGACTTGGCAGTGTGGCTGAAACCACGCCAGAAGAAGGAGTCCAAGAAAACAAGCAATTAAAAACCAAGTGGTCCTGTGCATGGCTGCTGGAGGTTGGTTTCCTCTGGCTCTGTGCATCATGGCTGAACTCTAACACCAGTGCCCACCCTCCTGCCCTTGCACCTCTCCGAAATCCTTATCATCCTCGTCACCCCAGCCACTCTGTCTGCCCCTTTGAGGGACGATGATTGCGCAGGCTCCATGTCCTAAGGAAATAAAGATAAAAACAGTTCAAGAGTCAGAGAAAGACTGACATTTAAGAAAGAAGAAAATGCAGACCAGATTCATCAAAACTCACAGTTCCTTCAAACTGTTTCAGCCGTTTCTCTCATTGCACTTTCTTGCTCTGAACTCTGGTTTTACAGCCAAGAATTGCCCTCCTTGTCACAGGTCTGGACATCAGTTTTTGGATTTCAGGGTGGCTGTAAGATGAAACTGCTACCAGATATCCAACCACTGTCGCGGGATAGCAAATGGGCATTAATCTGAAACAAGACCTGTTGCTGGTGATCCTTCCCCACAGATATACCCTCTGTTTGGGAGCTCACATTAAAAGGAGGCTTGGAAGATGTCAAAGTAACAAGGCTTTGGGTTCTTGGCTCTGATGTAAGCAAACCCAGCTCATTTTATTTTGCTCAGCTTCCTAGCACTCATTTAAAAGTGCATGTTTCAGATTGGGGAGAGAAGTGTCTCGCCTTCCCAGAAAAATTGTTGCACCGACTTCTTCCTCCTTCCTTGCACCGCTGACATTTCTTAGCAGCATTTCCTTCCATGACAGGGCACAGACATTCGTGGCTCCAGTCACTTTGCTCTCAGCAAAAAGCAGGGTTTTGTGGACTGATGAGGGCTGATGTGGTTTTGAGGTTGTTCCCTCTTCGGCACAAGCACCTTCATCCTGTGCAGCACCTTGCATGGTGGCAGTCCATGAAGGGAGCTAATCTTCATTAGCCTCAGACTCATACAAATAAAAAAGAAATGTAAATTCAAAGAGCAATAAAGATCACAGTGAACTTGCTCTGGGCTTTCTGAGGTGGTTGGCTTGGCCTTACTGTGCCATTGCTTGCTGCTTAAGGGAAGGCTGTAGGGACACAAACTGAAATCACAGCTCCTTGCTGGCTCCGCAGCACCCAGGAGTCCCTCCTCCCAGCTCTCTGCTTGCAGAAGCACTGCCTCCATCTCGGCTCCCGAAGCACGTGAGGCACCTCCAGGCTCTACTTGCTCCCAAAACTCACCTTCCAGGTGAAAGGATGTGCTCCAGGCAACTTGAAATATTGCTTTATTTCTAAAGTTTTTAATTGATGAACCTATCTATCAATTAAACACAAATATTAGCCCCCATGCAGTGAGCAGAACCAACCCAATGCAAATGGAGATTGTTCAATCAGGAGAAGGGATTTTTTTTATGAAAAGGAAGCTGTGAGTATGATTTGTTTCTCCTCTTGACCTTGGGAGACCTTTACCTACATTTATTTCTCAGACCTGAATTAGCACCATAATAACACAGGGCTGGAAAATTATACTTAAACCTCCCAGCTATTTCTGGGTTACAGAGGCTCTTTCTTTTTTTCAGTCTAACCTAGTTTTCCAGTGGAACATTCCCAGTTTCTACAAAGAGACATCCCAGTTTTCCTCCCTATATAATTATATAAAGTCTGGCCTATATTCGTGCCCTTTCGCTCAGTCGCCTTTAATGTCAGCGAGGGACGATGCTCCCTTTGGAGAGGTAAAGAGCAGGAGAAAAGATTGACACTTCACCCCTGTTTCTGCCCTGAAAATGGGCTGGATAAAAGTCATTACCACAGTCTGTGAAGACTTATTAGTGTGTGGTTGGCTGCAATTCACTTGCCAAAGTTAAACTATGTCCCACTACCACGAGGGTCCCATGGCTGTAAATATGAGAGAACCATCACTGCTCCATGGGATGGGGGGAAGATCTGGAGAAAGTGCTTGTGTGAAAGAGTGGTGCTGCCAAGGCACAGGATGAGCCTTTCTCTCCACTGCAGAGACAGGGATGGGGCTGATGAAAAAACTTAAAATTCTCAGTAAGTCTGTGGTGATTTGTTCCCTGTTTTTGCAGGTTGATTGGCTTAGAAAAAAAAAGTGGGGAGAGCTCTGCGTTGCTGTATCTTGTAGGGCAGAGAGCAAACCCAGGGTGCTCAAAGCTGCAGTCCTCCAAGAAATGTTAAAAAATGCAGATCTCAAAACCCAGTTCAATTCCTGTTTAACCTTGTAGGTGCCACCAAATAAATATTTATGGGGGTGGTGGTGTGGGTGGGTTTGTTTTCTTGTTTGGGTTTTTATTTTTGCTTTTTTTCCAGGAGAATGAAGAGAAGTGCAGGCGAGGGGAAATTCATCCACCACAACAACATATTATCCCACTCCAAGGAGATTTGCATTTTCTGGGCACACAGAAACTTCTCTGGGGGAGAAATCCCAGGGGAGGGACTGGGTGTCTGCAGACCTCAGCATCAGTTGCTTCCAGCTTTGGTCTCATTTCCTCTATAGCACCAGTGTCAGGAGAAAAGTGGATTCAAACCACTGGCTTTTCCAGCCTCAGCCAGATCTTTCTGCTGCTTTCAAAGGGCTTTGAGTCAGGCCGTACTCTGTCACATCAGCAAAACTGAAGTTTGACAGCATTGACACCTTGTGTGATCAAAAAATATCTGCAGAGTTAGCGATGACTAAAAAGTCTGCCTGGTCCCTTGCCTTGCCAGGCAGAAGCAAGAAACACCGAGCTCTGTGCTGGGCAGATGGGAAGAGATGGGCACATCTGCATGGTCAGGGTGGCTTTTTATTTTGCCAGGCTTTTGCTGAGTGGTCTTGAACTGCCACCTCCATCAAGGAGCACCACAACCCTGCACTGGATGAGGGGAGTGGGCTTGCTTTGCCATGCTGCTGACTCTGCTTTGCAACTCAGCCATGGGGCAAGGAAAGCTTGTCTGGCTCCAGGGTCTCCTGAGTCATTTTGTTTCAGTGTCATGAGAGACAGTAAAACAGGACCCAAACCACAGCTGTAGTGCTGAGCCTGGCGCCCTCTCCAGAAACACTGGGCTCCGCTCACCCTTGGCCAGGGGCCCAGGAGGTCTGGCCACTTCTACCCCGGGTTGAAACAGCCCTTTCCTAACTTGTTACTGGCAGCTCCCAAAAAGTGAGAAACCATGAGTCAAAATAATGGACAAATTATTCCAACTAGCTGTTTTTCATTAAAAAAAAAAAGAAAGAAAAAGAAAATAGGATTGCATGGTGTTTTGCACCTTCTGGTTGCTGCCCACAGCCACCCTGACTTGCACAAGAAGCCCAGTCTGATCCCAGCCCACCTGAGGTCAAATGATATGAGTGGAAAATGTGAGGTCTACTTGAGGATGGAGAAGATGGGTGAGGAACACCCTTTCCTGGAAGGGACACACCAGGCTGTTTGGGACTGCTTTGCTATATTGCACAGTTCCCTCTACAGGTTGCAGCAAGAAACACTGGGCACCCTGGGGATGACTGATGTGGTGAGAAATAAATACAAATAAAGGCAATAAAAATTGTGGCTGGCTGAGGAAGGGGCTTTGATTCTAGCTAGGAGGAGGTTTGCTCAGCTGGTGCCTTAGTTTCAGGCTGACTTGGAGAAATCCCTACCAAAGCTTTAGGTTTGGTTTTAGATTTATAGCATCACTGATTTTTATAGATCAGACTGGTTGCTGAACAGGGCATGGTGATCATTTAAATGGAGCAATCAATGGAGACTCTTACGCCTCAGGTACTACCATAACACAGAGAATCATTATTATGATTAGCAGTAATAGTAATAATAGGAATCATCTCTGAGGCTTTTGGCCATTGCTATGGAACAATTAATGGGTGGCAATCAGTTAAATCCCTTTACATGTATTTCCCTCCTGCAGGCAGACTCACACTTTCATGAGGAATTTAAGGGACGCACCAGCAAAAGACCTGAGAAAACACAACCCCATCATGGAAGCGTGAATCTTTCCACCCAGTGCTTGATGGTGTGCCTGTGTTGCCACCTCCATGGCCGTCTCAAGCTTCAGCAAGGCTGTAAACTTGATTGATGACAGCAGCTGGCAAAATTCAGCCCACACAAGAAAAAGGGGCATCTTTGCAAGCAGAGAGATCAACATGAGGCATGCATCTGGTTCTCCATGGGTATTTAACTGTCCTTGGACCCGTTGAAAACCCCAGCCTTGTTGGGCAGCAGCTTCCACCAAACTTCATCATGGATGAACAGAGAAGTTTGTGCTTCATCTGACACCAAGGCATATATTGCATTTTTACATTGGGCAAGTTGTTCAATGGACTTAACCAGCACAGAGTGCACAGTCATAGGTTTGCATGTGTTTTACTCCCAGCCATTCTATAAGACAAGGAACGTCCCTCCTTCAGCCCTATGCTCAGCATCCTTCAGTGGAGTTCTACCTCGCAGAACATGCATTTCTCAGGGTGACAAGTCCTGTCTAACAGCTCTAGGGCTCTTTAGCATAACCATAAAGTTATTCTTTCCCCTCCCTCAATGGAAAATCAGATTTAATAATGCTTTGGCTGAAAGCAGGTGGAAACTAAAAAAAAATAATCTAGAAAACATCCTGACACCAGCAAACAGGAATTGGTTGTACTTCAGCATGAAGTATCTGATTTCCCAGCTGTTTTGGCAAGTGAAGAGACACATAGCCAAAGAAGTATCATCCCTTGAGAAAAAGGGTCATTAGAAATTTTTGGAGTAATCTTTTCCACCTATCTGTCCCCCAGCTTTATGATCTGGGCTGCTGTCTAGTGTACACAGAGATCGGCTCTCGGGGAGGTTAAGAAAGGGGAGGTCTGCCCCCTTTCCCACCACCCCTCGTGGTGTGGTTTCTGTTAGCCGTACAGCAAAGCACCAGCTGCTCGGCTCCAACTCCTCCATCAGACCTGGGTCTGGATACCTATTTCTGTACATGAACACCCTGTCACTTGGGCGAGGGCCTGTTTAGGGAGAGGTATAATACATAAAAAGTGTCTCATCCATTGAGTTATCATCTGACAAACACCAGTTTAGAGATGTCCTCCACCAGGTCTGTGCCCAGACCAGTATGCTCAAGAGCCAATGCCTCACTCTTATCACCTGTAAATTTGTCTTTACTTCGGTCCAGCTGTACTCCGTAACTCCACAAGAGCTGGCACTGAACTGCACAGGTCAGTTATTTTCCTGGTGTTCAAAATCTAGCCTGGTCCTTATCTGCACTTTGCTAAACCGCCTCCTAATCGTAAAACCCTGGCAGTAACCAGCCGAGCTCTTGCGGTGGTGTTTGGAGTCGGCTCTCCTACTACAAAGGGCTCATCTTTCTGCAAGAATGACCACAGTCTGTTTAGAGAAGTGCTATGAATTTATACCACAAATAATTACAGTGATACTATAACTTTGAAAAGAAATGCATGAAGTGTATTTCGCGATGACATTTCTTTGATTATTCTTAATTGCATTTGACTCACCAATGCAGACTCCAAATTAATGAGCTCTTAGAGTACCATGGAGCCTGGATTATAAACTTAGACAGCAACCAAAACAGTCATGATAATGAGCCACACGACTGTGACGCTTTTTCCCCTCAGGTCTCCCTTCTCTTCCAACCTCCCTCCTGACTTGCAGCAAGAGCAAGGCTGTCTGCTTGCCTTGCTGTGATGGATTTCAATTCCCTGGACCATCCTTAGTATTTGCTTTCAAAAGACTAATGCTTTGGAGGAATTATTAAAGAAGAAAAACAGGCTGGCTCCCACTTGCCATCTCTTGCCTTGCACTTTGATGGCAGGCCTTTTTTAGTAGGGATTGTCCTCTGAGTGTGTTTGTATTGCTGCTGGCACGCTGCAACCCTTGCCTAGGATGGGACACAGGCAATTAAATGCAGTCAGTAATGCCTACCCTGAACTTTAAAGCATACTTTATTCTTGCAGAGCAGGACAGCACAATACACACTGATAATCCCTCACAGCTGTTGCACAGCCTTTCTTTAGTTTTCTTTTTTTTTTTGCTTGTTAAAAACTGAAGCTGGACAACACCCCGCGTTTGCCAACAGCAGGGCTGAGCCATGGGAAGGTGAAGGGTGCCACCGGCAGCTGAGGAGCAGCCCTGAGGTCCCAAGCCCTCCACCTCCCGCCACTGCTGGAAGCACCAGCTGATGGTGATGTAAAAAGTTGCATTTTTTGCAAATCCTTTTTTTTTTCCCTGGAGCTCAGTGACAATGTGGATTCAGTGCCATCTCTCAGAAGAGACCTGTACTCAAGCCATCTTGGTAAAGGGAGCTGAGGAAGCTCGTGTGTCCCCCATGAAACTCTGAGCTGGTATCTTAATTTGAGCTGTGCACCAGGAAAACCCCTTTTTTCTTGGGACTGCACAGCACCTAGCACAAACCTGGTTTGCAGCCAGGGGTCTGGCATGCAACGGGCATAAAATAGCAGTTCCTGGAGCCCTCTTTCCAATTGCTTTCCCTGGAAGCTAGCCTGGCTGCCAGGACCTTTCTTATCTTGGTTGAGCCCTGCCTTCCAGATGAACTTGTCATCCTGGTCCTCAAAGTTTCTAATTTCTGCCTTGATTGAAGGAAAACCGGAGCGGTATCGTATGTAAAGGGAAACACCGTGGGTTTGATTTTCTTTATTGTCTAAACCCTGTGAACAGGTTCCAGATACAAATAATTATTTCTAAGTCACGTTCATGTATCTCAGAGGAACAATTTCTGTTCTGCAACCTTTTGCTGATGCAGCAAAACAAGAAAAACAGCCTGAAGGGGAGAAGCAAACATCCCAGGCTCCTCTTCCTAACCCAGAGAAAGCTCTGAGTGAGAACAGCTGCTCAGCAGAAGTCTCTCCAAACAAGAGTGGTTTAAATTAGTAGGATTCTGGCTAATTAAAAGACTATAAAGACATAATTAAAAGAACTGAGACCAAGCTATATTAAATTAGCCCACCAGCCACCTTCCAAGCCGTCGCAGAAGGATACAGATGGTTGGTTGCACCTCATGAGTCCAAAGCACCTCTGTGCCCTGAGCGCACTGGCCAGAGCGAGAGCTGGTGATGGGGTGGACCTGCTGGGGAGAGCTGGGGCTGCCAGGGCAAGGACAGCCCCAAGGCAATCCCCCCCAGCCAGAGTGCGGAGAAAGGGGATTTGCCCTGGGGCAAGGCCAGTCTCCCAGGAAGGTGGGAGATGGAGAGGTGGTTCAGCCCCCAGGATAATTTCTTCCCTCTCACATCACTGCTCTCCTTGTGGCCCCGCAAGGATGGGAATGGTGGTGGTGGGAAATCCTCAATTAAAGCACCCTGCTGCTCGCAAATGAGCTCTGAGGCGCTGCTGGCCCAGGGGCCTGTTCACAGCTCTGCAATGCCTCAGGGATGGCTGCAAAGACAGCAGCATCCTGGTGAGAGCGTTGGGGAGTACATTCAAAGGGGCTGTGGGGGGGAGAGAAAGAGGGGGAGGCAGGTGAAAGGAAAAAGAGGAAAAAGACAGAACAAAAAAGGAGAGAGAGCGACACACAAAGAAAGAGGAAAAGGAGAGAAAGCAAGAAAGATGAGAATGAAAGACAGAAAAGACAAAAAAGAAAAAGGAAGATAAACAGAGGAAGAAAAGAAAAAAGAGAAAGAGGTAAAGAAAAAGAAAAAGAAAGGAAGAAATTAAAAGAGACAGAGAGAAAGAGAAAAATAAAAAGAAAGACAGAAAGAAGGAAAGCAAGAGAGAAAGAGAAAGACAGGAAGAAAAAAGAAAAAGAGAGGAAGAAAAGTAAATAAAAGGAGAGAAAGAGGGAGGGAAAGAAATAGCAAATGGGTCATGGGTGCTTCCAGCTATTCAGATGCAGCATTGGTCCCCTCCACAGCTGTGCTTTTCATGTCTGCCCCTCCAGGCTGGCACGTGGAGGGCCCCAGGTGCATGGGAACCATCTGCCCCATGAACAGACCCTTTGGGCCAAGGGACGTTTGCTGGGGTCACCAACATCCCCTTGCATGCAGAGAAAGAGGCTCAGGTGTGATCAGGCAGCTGAGGACCCGCTTTGGTCCACCTGCAAAAGGTCTGGTCTGGCCATGGGATTCACTGCACCCAGATGAGGACAATCTGCAGAAAATATTAATGCTGGAACTTCCTTTAAGTGGCAAAAATACTACTGTGTGATGGCAGATGTGGACAGAGCTGACTTACAGCTCATGCTCACAGCTGCTGAAGAGGCTCTCGGTGGCTGCAGCTGCTCACGCACCCGGTATTGCCGGCCGACGGCAAGTTCAAAACTTCCAAATGCTTCCTTTCATTGTACCGTGGAAACCAAAAGTTGGGTGATTTTCTGTGTATTGAGAATTTTAAGAATGCTGTTGGGTGACAAAAGAAGTGCTTTGAATTCTGAGCACTGTTTGGAAAAAATCCCATTAAGATATCTGGAAGCAAAATATATTGTGAAGTGGAAAGCTGCACTGAGCTGAAAAATTAAAAGTGTTTCTTTGAAAAAAATTAGAATCAGGCAGGTTTCAGTTTGGGGGAGGCTTCTTCCAGGGAAAAAAAAAAAAGCCATAACAATTCAGCTGCTTTGCTTTAGTAAATAATAATAATAAATAAACAAAAAAACAAAACACACCCCCCCCAAAAAAAAAAACAGAAAAATGGAAAAAAAAAAGAAAAGCAAAATAAAAAGGGTTGGGGAAAATATGCACAGAGTCCATACTAGCTAAGAAAGGGACACTTTTTGTCTCATATCTCTCTGTCTCCTTGCTGAAGACCAAAAGGAGATACTGTGCACACACATTGTGATGGGGAATTTACATAACTTTGTACCCCAGCCACCAAAATTGGGATGACACTGGAATGAGCTTGTCCCACACCAGGACGGACGTGTGGGGCTCCATTCCCTCAAGCTGCTGTGTGGTGCACTTAGTAAGAGAATTGATTGTTTTTAAGGAGAAAAGCTTCCTCCTCCCACAATACACTATAAAAGTGAATGATCAGTAATACAGATGCTCTTGTGGCTATAAACCATTGTGCTGTAAGTCATGCTAGTAGCCCTGACAAGGAGAGCAGGTGATGAGCAGCTTGTGCTATCCAGTTAACAGGAGAAGAGAAAATGCTTGCAAAGCCCAAAAGGACACTGTGCAAAACGAAGGATTTCTCCACCGCTTTCTTCGGGAAATGTAACTTATGCACATTCTCTATGTCTGACTGTCTCTGAACCAAGTCTGAGCCCATCAGTAGACCCCCATCAGTCCTAAGAATAAGCATCTGGACAAAGGTGACAATGTTGAGCTCATCTCTTACTAGCCACTAGAGAATCCAGCATCACCCCACTAGGAGAAGCTGCTTTTGGCGTTTGCTTTTCATCGGACACCAGCACATTCACCCTACAAGACAGACACTAGCAGAAGGGTAGTTTTCAGTGCCACTCCTGCTCAGGACACTATGAACTAAAAAAAACCTGGAGAGCGATGAGGACTGGGTTTCTGGGACCACTGGGAAGGGATATGATTGAATTTCTTAAGTGTACCATGGGCTGTGACGATGGCCGATACTCTTGATACTTAGCAGCTGCCAGCATTTGCTGACTTCAGTCCTTATTAGCTTGTTTTGTAATTGAATAGTCGTTTCAGTAGTACAATTATATAACAGTATTCAAAAGTCTTCAACACAGGGGTTAAAAAAGCAACCATGTGTGAATGCCATGGTGAGCCCATGGCATCCTCTTCAGCTGAGCTTGAAGGTCAACTTGGTGACACACCATGAGCTTCGCAGCTGGTCATATC